>NC_088334.1:27045833-27372500 GCF_036884655.1 Musa acuminata AAA Group | reverse complement strand
TAAAGAATAGGAAGGATTTCGAACTTAGAACAATTGAAGACTACTCGAGCATAAGCTGAAGTGATGGTGAACTTGAACTCCTCACTGTGAAATTTAAAAAGTTCATGAAACAAAAATTAAAGAACTAATAGAACTCAACTACTTATTATGAATGCAAGAAGAGGGAAGTACTTTGGAATGAATCAAGCTCATCCAATGACGAGAAGCAAACTAATGAAGACGAAATGATGAACTTCGCCTTAACAGCTCTCGACGATGAGGTAAATGACTCACCTGAAACCCCCTTAATTTATTTCGAAATTACTTGATGTATTTCATATGTTGTTTTTAAATTAGTTTATAAAATATAAAAATAAATAAATAAAAGGGATCATGTTTTTCTTTTTCTAGCTAATTTTAAAAATGATAATAAAAATTGCATGTTTTATGATAAGGGAACAAAAAGTTAGATTTAAATCTAATAATCCTATGTATGTTTTCAAGAAAAAAATAATGTGTATCTAAATTGATGATTTCCGATTGTAATTAAAAATGCTTCATGTTTAATGAAATCATGCTTGATGATTTAGTGATGCATAATAATGTAATGAAAATATTAAATGTTTTGATACTATGATTGATGATTTTATTCTATGCATTATATTTTGAAGCTATACATGATGATTTTTGTGATTTATTGAACTTGTTGAGTTTTGTGATAAATCTTACACTTTCATTTTAAAAAATGATATATGTTTTGATTTGACAAAAAGGACAAGGGCATGCATATATGAAATCAATCACTTAAATTAAAATAACTAAAAAGATTAAAACATTTTTCTTGAAATTTTTTTTCCCTATCTTATCATTTTTTTAAAAGAGATTAATGATTCTATTCTTGAACTATTAAAGTGACTTTGTTAATTTGACGAATTTAATGAGTTGAAAATAAATCATGATTTTTTTCTTGATTTCTCAGAATTTATAACATAAGATTACCGTTGAAGATCATTGACCATTAATCTCCTAAGATTTATTATTTACTAAAAAAGAGATTTATCAAGATGAATCATTTATGAATTGATCTTTCTTGATCTTTCATCTCTCATGTCATGATTTTCATATAATTACCTTTGTATTTATGTGATGCTTAGAGCATTGCTAGAAGAAAAAATAAATTGTAACATTAAAAATTCTTCCTTCTTGTTTATAATAAAAAAGGGGAGAAATAAAATTGCTAACATCTCAAGAGATTGATAAATCAACTTATGCTATTTTGAGTCTTTTGAAAATGATTTTGATGATTTGATAAACTGAATTTCAATGATTTTTATTCAAATCATGATCTTGATCTCTTGGAATTACTTGAGATTTTTTTCTTAATCAAGATATCTTCTTTTTACCCCTATAATTTTTCTTGGTATTTTATTTAAAGAAGAGATTTACTATATGAATCATGTTTTTTGGTATTTACATGATAGGATGTAATGTAATTTGACATTTAGATACCATCATGATTTGAAATACTTTGATTTGTTGCTAAAATGATGTATTATGAATGCTTGAGTATCACGTATGATATGATGATTGATTTATTTTTAGTATCATGCATAGAGTAAGGATGATATGTAAAGTTTTGAAATTGTGCATGTTGGAAATTGAAATGATAATAATGCACAAACATATTGAAATAAGATTGATACTTTAGCTTTGTCATGACGTGAAGATTGATAAAAAGAGAAGAATTATAACATTGTATTCTTCCCTTCTATTTGACAATGACATAGGAGGAGAAAATTTTGCTAGCTTGTATTCTTCCACTAAGTTACTTTTCGGACTTTATTGAATGATCAAATCACTTGATTGCCATGTGTTGAAATGTTTTGATTTTTGTAGCATAATCTGGTCCGAATGCATGAAAGATTTCATCCCATTTTCGAACTCGCTTAACAGTTGGAATGACAAAAATCAAACACACTCTTATGAAAAATATTTTTTCGAAATGGATTTGATAAAATGACTTTCCTCCTTCATGCACAAAGAATTATAACATACAAGGAGAAGAAGTATTCAAAGAATTATACTTATCATGCCTTCCTTTATATGCTTGATAACTTGCTTATATTGTTCTCTTGGTATCACATCTACCATGTTTTTTGTTGATGACAAAAGGGGAGAAATATATGAATTGATTTGATGCTATAAACATTGATGCTATGATTATGCCATGCCTGTATCATCAAGAGATATATGAAAATATGCCATATATAGAAATGCAACACTTGCTAAAATATAAGAAATGTGTGCATCATGTAATGATATCAAAATCTTACTTCACAGCTTTACATGTTGATATCTTACAATATGATGAATTGCTACTATTACCATCATTCAAACTTGTAATATAAAATTTGAAAATGAATGTCAAGCCTTGACATCATCTTCAAAGAGATACATCATGATAGGAATCATGATGGGAATATGTCTCTTGAATTTATAAGGGTTTTAAATTCAAGAATGACTTATCTCAAGTATGGCATATAGACAGGGGGAGTTAAGGTTAACTCCATTATCAATTGATTGTCATCATCAAAAAGGGGGAGATTGTTGAATCTCGGATTTTGATGATGAAGTCAATTGTCATTTGATGTCTAATCTATGTGTTGAGATAAGTGTGCAGGATTAACTACGATGAAAGTAAGACATGCAGCAGGAGTTGCGCCGGAGTCATGACAATGATCACGTTGGGAGTTCGAGAGCTCGATGGAAGTTCGGACAATCATCCGAGGTTCTGCGGGAACAAATCCGAGAAGTCCAGAAGCTTGCCAAAGAAGCTCGTCGGAACTTGCCAAGTGGATCGTCGCAAGTCCAGGAGTTTGCCGGAAGTCCGCAAGAGCATCACCGAGGGTTCATCGGATGATCGACGGAAGTTCGCCGGAAACTCGTCGGAAGAAGCGATTGACGCACCAGAGCAAGCTACAGAAATTGTCTTAGGATTTATCGTAGTTAGCACTAATGATTAAGTTGAAAATGGGAGGTGATCCCATTATCTTAATCTTGGGGCAATTGGGCCCTTGAAAAACCCAAATTGGGCCGAATGGATCAACTCATTCGGACCCTGGTTGCTGTGGGAGGTGCAACCGCCCAAGCCAGGAGGTAGCACCGCTTGGGCTAAGTCTCCCAGGGAGACTAGGCGGTGCAAGTGCCCCAACCAGGAGGTGCAACCGCCTGGGCTCAGTCTCCGAGCGAGACTGGGAGGTGCAACCTCTCCTGACAAGAGGTGGCACCGCTTGAGCTCAAGTTTCGAGCTCTGCCAAGCTGTGCAACCGCCCCAGTTAGGAGGTGCAATCGCCTGAGCTAGGTCTTCGAGCTCTGGCAGAGAGGTGCAACCGCCCCTGACAGAGGTGGCACCGCCCAGAGGCTTAGTCTTCGAGCTCTGCCAGGCGGTGCAACCACCCCAGTCAAGAGGTGCAACCGCCTGATCCCGGAATTCCGGGAATTGATAGTTTTGAGCTCCAAATTTGAACTGGGTTGGGGCCTATAAATACCCCACCCATTCAGCACTGAAAGGTAGCAACTTACACTCGAAATCTTGATATCTTTCTGTGATTCTTAGAGCTCAAAACTGTTGTAAAGGCCAAAAGTTCTCCTCCTTCTGTTCTTTAAAGTTTGAGTTGTAAAGAGAGGAGAGAAAACTTCTGTAAGGGTTGTCTCCTAAGCCCGTCAAAAGGAGTGAATCTGTAAAAGGGTGGTTGGCCTTCGCCTATTGAAGGAAGGCCTCTAGTTGACATCGGTGACCTCGTCGGTGGAGGAAGCCAAAAGTGGAGTAGGTCAAGATTGACCGAACCACTCTAAATCTCGGTTTGCATTTCCTTTGAGCATTTTACCTTCACTGCAAACTTCTCAATAGCTTACTGCCTTCTGGGATTTTACGAACAAGTTTCTAAGTTCAGAACTTTCCGAATCTGCGTTTAGACGTAAATCATTTTTCTATACGATCATCATATTTCAGTTTACGTTTACGTTTTGATTTCAATCATAACTGTTTACTGCCTTCTGCGATCTTACGAACAAGTTTCTAAGTTCAGAACTTTCCAAATCTGCGTTTAGACGTAAATCGGCTTTTATCGTACGAACGTCGCATTTCAGTTTGCGCCTGTATTCTGCTTTCCATCATAAACTGTAAACTGCCTTCGTAGATCTACTTTAACGTCTTCTCACTTAATCTCAAGAATCGGCTTTCACATCGAAATCGTTTTTATCGAACAAACGCAGCTTTCGTTTTAATCGCTGAAAAATTTCCGCTGCACTAATTCACCCCCCCCCCCCCCTCCCTCTTAGTGCTCTTGATCCTAACAAATTAAAGCAGGAAAAATCAAGTTGTGCCAGAGGAACAGGTCAAATGATTGGACGTCTGGCCGATGGATCAATCGACGTATCGACAGAAGCCTTCGGGTCGTGGATTCGGGCATCGGGCCAAGAAGATCGGACATTGCGTTAAGGATATCAGAGTTGCAAAGTCAACTGACCGATTGGACAATAGGCCGCCGGAGAGGACAATGCGTCGAAGAATCGAGAGACCAATGACATGCTGGACAACTTGATTAATGCTTAGTATTAATTGTCTTGATCGAAGTTTATTTTACATGTGTAGGATTAACTATGATAGCAAGGCATGAAGGAAAATGAAGTCCCGGAGTCAAGGACGTGATCACGTTAGGAGTTCAAGAGTTCGTCGGAAGTCCGTACGTTCGTCAGAAGTTCCGGAGTAACCAGCCGAGAAGTCTCGGAGCTTGTCAAAGAAGTTCATCGGAACTCGCCAAGAAGATCATAGTGAAGTCCAGGAGCTTGTTGGGAGTCCGTCGGAACATTGTCGAGAGATAGTCGAAAGTTCGTTGGAAGTTCGTCGAAAACTTGCCGGAAGCTCGCCGGAAGAATAGACTTACAGACTTTGTTTAGCTTAGAATATGTCTTAGGAATCATAGTTAGCATGTAATTGGGCTTGGATTGAGCCAACCTAATTATGGACTAGCTAGGCCCATATAAGAATTGTGTTGGGCTAAATAAGAAGCCCAAACAGTGCCCCAAGGAGTCTCACCGTCATGGCACAGTCTTCGAGATTGTGTCAAGCAGTGGTACTACTAGTCTAGGCGGTTGTACTGACCTTGGCAGGGTGCCAAGTGGTGGTACTGCTAGTCCGGGAGATGGTACCGCCCAGCACTGCCCCCCAGGTGGTGGTATCGCCAGACTTGGGCAGTGGTACTACCTAGGGCAGTGTCAGCCAGACTGACACTGGGCGATGGTACCGCCCAATACAGGCGGTGGTACCACCCATGTTAGAACCCTTGCAAATTCTAAACTTGGGGTTGATCTCTTTAGGGGATCGACCTCCTTGGAACTCTATAGGGGTTCCTCCCTCCAGGTTGTTGCTCAAAGGCTGTAGAAAAGATTCATCTATTGCTTATCAAAAGAGGAGGAATACATGGCTATTTATAGGGTTTCTAAACCCTAACTCCTAATAGGACTCCTACTCAAGACTCCTACTTCTAACCAACTCCTAATAGGACTTCTACTCAAGACTTCTATTCCTTTACAACTCCTAATTTATCTCTAAGAAACAACCTCCTAACCCTAGCCGGCCTCTTCACCTCTTTAATAGGGGTCGGCTTAGGTAGGTTTTACATGAATATCCCTCTCAATTAGGACTCTCCTAGCTAGAGTCCTAACAGACCCGCCCTCTTCAAATCAGCCTTGTCCTCGAGGCTGACGATTAATGAATTTTACGAATTTGATCTTCAAGTCATCATAGTTCTCCCAAGTGACATCTTCTGTTGGTAGGTTCACCCACTATATTAGCACTTTAGTAGTGGGTCGTCGTCATCGAGTCACAATCCGTCGATCAATAATGGCACTTGACTGGGTCTGGAGTTTTCCTTAGATAGTCATATTTGGTGGGTGGCTTTGGGCTATCTCCAAGCACCTATTTACAACTTTTGTCTAGCCGTTGATTTGTGGATGATATGCCGTACTCCTTTTCAATTTAGTACCCTGCATATGGAATAACTTTATCCAAAATCTGCTCGTGAAGATGCAACTAGAATTTACCATAAGCACAATGCGTCCCTTATAGTGTAATTCTTTTGAGTCCCAATTATAATGAGCCACGGAGCTTAGTGCTTCCTTCAATTTTTTTATAATCTTACTAGTCTCTAAATCTTCTTGCCATTCCATCTTAATATCCTCAAGGAAGTCGCTGGTCGGAAGTGAAATGGCTGAAACTTCAACTTGCTCGGGTAGTTGTGAAAGCGCATCTGCAAGAACATTCTCTTTCCCCTTTTTGTAAGTTATTTCATAATCAAATCCATGAAGTTTTGTTACCCATTTTTGCTGCTCAGGGGATGATATCTTTCACTCCAAAAAGTACTTGAGGCTTTTATGGTCGTTTTTAATTTGAAATTGTCGACCAATCAAGTAGGGTCTCTACCTCGTTGCTGCACGCACAATGGCGAGCATCTCCTTATCATATGTTGACTTATTTTGATGGGAGGGAGATAATGTCTTACTAGTGTATGTAAATGGTCGACCATCTTGCATGAGAATGACTCCAATTCTGACTCCAGATGCATCGACCTCAATAATGAAGAGTCGGTTGAAATCTAGTAGTGTTAGCAGTGGCGTCGTCGTCATGGCTGCCTTAAGTTTGTCGAAGGCAGCGGAGGCTTTGTCTAACCATTGGAAGACATCTTTTTCCAGTAAGAAAATAAGTGGTGCATTGATCTTTCCATAGTTTTTCATGAACTTACGATAGTAGCTTGTTAAACCTAGAAATCCATGTAGCAATTTTATGTTCCTCGGGGTAGGCCAGTTTCGTATTACTTCAATTTTGAAGGGGTCCACTGTCACACCTTCTGACACGGGAGTGTCTAATTTACTACAATCTGATTATATGAGCCTTGATTATGATCTAGTATCTTTTTCAGTAAATAATGATGCCTCATAATCTTTATCTCAGTACACTCAAATATGATAGCTCATCAGCATATTCTCTGTACAAAGTTAAAGCTGTTTCATGGTGCTTTTCTTCAAGACAAAGGAATGCATTAAAGGAGTTGGTTGGTAGTTGTGAACATTTCTTCATTACCAATGAGTGCATTAAAATAGTTGGTTAGTAGCTGTAAACACTTAATTTCGAAATTCCCTATGCATGAAGGGTTGTTTCATGCACTAGTATTTATTTTGGTGTTTAGGACTTAGAAAGGATTTTTTTAGAAACTGATGATATCTGGGCAGAAGCTCTTAGAGAACCCCTTAAACTCTGTATCTCTTGGATGCGTCCTTTAGTGGTGAGTCTTTTATTTTCTAGTTCTGTATCCTTGTTTAATTTCCGTTGGGTGGTGAACTTTTTATATCCCATTGCAATTTTAAACTTGGTGGTGAGCTACTTTTCGTTTTTATCTAAGCTGCTTCGTTAGTGCTTCTGGTATCAGTTCTTCCTTGTCTACTGTGACATTTTCTATCTGAACAAATTTTTCCATCGGTGTTATTTGGAAATCCATTCTGCATTTTTACCCTCCCCGGTATCAGTTTGGTATCAGAGCTAAAGGCTAGAGATCATGGCAAGACGGAATGGAAAAGATGTAGTTGGTGAAGGTAGCGGCCACGAAGATGACGCTGAGTCGTTGAGGCTGCAGTTATGAAAATTACTGCGTAGCCTACAAGAAAAAAATGAAATAATCGATAAATTTCAAAGTAGACACAAACAGCATGAAAATGACGCTCGAGAGTTTACTTCTGATGATGAAACACCTCATCTTCCAAGGGAGTAGAGAAGATGTCGGAGAAGAAATGAAGTCCAAGATGAGTGGCAGAATAAATATAATCCCAGATTTGATATTCCAGAATTTGAAGGTAAAATAAATGTTGATGACTTTATCGATTGGCTTAATACAGTAGAAAGAATCTTCGATTTTCATGAACCACCAGAACAAAAGAAGGTCAAACTTGTGGCACTCAAACTCAAGCGGAATGCATCTTTTTGGTGGGAAAATATGAAGAAACAAAGAGAACGTGAGGGGAAGAGTAAGATCATTACTTGGGAGAAAATGAAAAGGGAGCTAAAGAGAAAATATTTACCTCATAATTATAGACAAGAGATCTTTCTCAAAATACATGATTTCAAGCAAAAAGATCTTAGTGTGGAGGAGTATACTGCAGAATTTGATAATTTGATGTTAAAAGGAGAACTTGTGGAACCGGAAGAGCAAACAATTGCAAGATACTTGGGAGGTCTGAAGTATGAGATTGCTAAAGTTGTTCAGCTACAGCCATATTGGTCTTTAAATGATGTGAGCAAGCTGGCATTAAAAGTTGAAAAGCAACAGAAGTTTGAAAAGAGTTTTCGGTATAGTTCAAAAGAAGGCTACACAAAAGGAGGAAGTTCCAAGCCTACTGTCCAAAGCAAGGTGATATCGAAGGTGCAAGAAAAGGATGAAGAGTCTGCTGGCAACAAAAAAACACCTAATTCTTCTACCCCAAGTGGCCGAAAATGCTTCAAATGTCATGGTTTTGGGCATATCGCATCAGATTGTCCAAATAGGAGAATTGTAACTTTGGTTGAAGATCATAGTGATGGAGGAGAAGATGAAACTGATGACGAACCAAAATACGATGATGATGAGGAAGAGATTACTTATGCTGATCATGGTTTATCTATTGTATTGCAACATAGTTTACAAGTGTCATATGTGGCCGACGATGAAAGTTGGGTGAGAAAAAATGTGTTTCACACTAAATACACTTCTCTTGGCAAAGTATGCTTGGTAATCATCGATAGCGGCAGCTTTGAGAATGTGGTATCTTTGGAGATGGTACAGAAGCTAAAGTTGGACACCATCCCTCATCCGCATCCATACCAGTTATGTTGGTTGCAAAAAGGAAATGACATCAATGTAACTAAAAGATGTTTAGTTTCATTTTCTATTGGCAAGTATTATAAAGATGAAGTATGGTGTGATGTTGCTCCTATGGATGCTTGTCACTTGCTGTTGGGAAGACCTTGGCATTATGATAGAAGGGTGTTGTATGACGGCTACAAACATACTTATTCTTTTAAGGTGAATGAAAAGAAGATTATTTTAGCTCAATTACAACCATCTGAAATCAGTGCACCAAAAAAGAAAGTTAGCGCTTTTATGTCCTATGGTGAATACAAAGATGAATTAGACACGGGTGGTCATGTTATGGCTCTACTAGTAATAGAAGAAAATGAACAACACAAGGAGACACCAGAAATCATGAAACAAATCTTGGAAGAGTTTGAAGATGTTATACCAGAAGAGATTCCACATGGCCTTCCACCTTTGAGAGACATTCAACATCACATTGATCTTATTCTGGGGGCTGTTCTACCTAATAAGGCTGCGTACAGAATGAGTCCTAAAGAACATGAAGAACTTCAAAGGCAAGTTGATGAATTGGTTAAAAAAGGGTTAATCCGGGAGAGCATGAGTCCTTGTGCGGTTCCTGCTTTGTTAGTGCCTAAGAAGGATGGTTCTTGGAGAATGTGCGTGGACAGTCGCACCATCAACAAAATCACAGTGGACTATCGCTTTCCTATTCCAAGGTTAGATGACTTACTTGATCAATTGTGTGGTGCTTGTATTTTCTCAAAAATTGATTTGAGGAGTGGCTATCACCAAATAAGAATGAGGCCCGGAGATGAGTGGAAAACAGCGTTTAAAACTAGAGAAGGCTTATATGAATGGTTGGTTATGTCATTTGGACTATCTAATGCTCCTAGCACATTCATGAGATTTATGAATCACATACTTAAGCCATGCATTAGAATATTTGTTGTAGTTTATTTTGACGATATATTGGTGTACAGCAAGAGTAAAGAGGAGCATATGAGTCATCTGAAAGAAATCTTTCTTATTTTGAGGCAGCAAAAACTTTATGCTAATCTAAAGAAATGTGATTTCTTTACTTCTAGTGTGGTGTTTTTGGGGTATGTTGTTTCAAAAGATGGAATCATGATGGATCAAAGTAAGGTTGAAGCTATTCTCAATTGGCCAACACCTGCTTCATTACATGATGTGAGGAGTTTCCATGGCTTAACATCTTTTTATAGAAGATTCATCAAGAGTTTCAGCTCTATTGTCGCTCCAATCACCGAATGTCTGAAATGTGACAAATTCAAATGGACTAGTGAGGCTAACGATGCTTTTGAGCTTTTGAAAAGAAAGGTTACTGAGGCTCCTATCTTAGTTCTACCAAATTTTGATAATGTGTTTGAAGTTGAATGTGATGCATCTAATGTGGGAATTGGTGCTGTTTTGAGTCAAGACGGAAGGCCCATTGCATTTTTTAGTGAAAAGCTGAATGATACAAGAAAGAAATACTCTACTTATGATAAGGAGTTTTATACGATTTATCGAGCTTTGTCTCATTAGAGTCAATATCTTCTCTCCAAGCCATTTGTTCTATATTCTGATCACGAGGCATTAAAGTTCATTAATCATCAGCACAAGCTAAACAAGAGGCATGCAGCTTGGGTGGAGTTCTTACAATCTTACAACTTTACAATCAAGCATAAATCTGGTGTTCAAAATGTTGAATCTCGGATTTTGATGATGAAGTCAATTGTCATTTGTTGTCTAATCTATGTGTTGAGATAAGTGTGCAGGATTAACTATGATGAAAGATAGACAAGCAGCAGGAGTTGCGCCGGAGTCAAGTTCATGATCACGTTGGGAGTTCGAGAGTTCGAAGGAAGTACGGACGGTCGTCGGAGGTTCTGTGGGAACAGATCCGAGAAGTCCAGAAGCTTGCCAAGCGAAGCTCGTCGGAACTCGCCAAGTGGATCGTCGCAAAGTCCAGGAGTTTGCCGGAAGTCCGCAGAAGCATCACCGAGGGTTCATCGGATGATCGACGGAAGTTCGCCGGAAACTCGCCGGAAAAAGCAATTGACGTACCGAAGCAAAGCTGCAGAAATTGTCTTAGATTTAATCGTAGTTAGCACGGTGATTAAGTTAGAAATGGGAGGTGATCCCATTAGCTTAATCCTGGGGCAATTGGGCCCCTGAAGAACTCAAGTTGGGTCGAATGGTTCAACCCATTCGAACCCAAGAAGCTGTGGGAGGTGCAACCGCCCAGGCAGGGAGGTGCCACCGCCCAGGCTAAGTCTCCCAGCGAGACTGGGCGGTGCAACCGCTCCAGCCAGGCGGTGCAACCGCCCAGGCTACGTCTCCCAGCGAGACTGGGAGGTGCAACCGCTCCAGCCAGGCGGTGCAACCGCCCAGGGCTCAGTCTCCAAGCGAGACTGGGCGGTGCAACCTCCTCTGTCAAGCGGTAGCACCGCCTGAGCTCAAGTTTCGAGCTCTGCCTGGTGATGCAATCACCGAGCTCAGTCTTCGAGCTCTGGAAGAGAAGTACGACCTCTCTGGCCAGGAGATGCACAGCCTAAGCTCAGTCTTCGAGCTCTGGCAGAGAGGTGCAACCACCTCTGGCAGAGAGGTGCAACCACCTCTGGCAGAAAGGTGCGATCACCTCTGGCAGAGAAGAGAAACTTCTCTGGTCAGGAGATGCACCGCCTGAGCTCGGTCTTCGAGCTATGGCAGGAAGGTGCAACCACCCCTGACAGAGAAGGTGGAACCGTCCGAGCTCAGTCTTCGAGCTCTGCCAGGCGGTGCCACCTCTCCAGTCGAGAGGTGCAACCGCCTGAGCTCAGACTTCGAGCTCTGCCAGGCGGTGCCACCTCTCCAGTCAAGAGGTGCAACCGCCTGATCCCGGAATTCCGGGATTTGATCGTTTTGAGCTCGAAATTTGAATTGGGTTGGGGCCTATAAATACCCCACCCATTCAGCACTGAAAAGATACAGACCCACACCGAAATCTTAATCTTTTCTGTGATTCTAAGAGCTCAAAAGTGTTGTAAAGCCTTTAAGTCTCCTCCTTCTGTTCTTCAAGTTTTCAGTTGTAAAGTGAGGAGAGAAAGGTCTGTAAAGGTTGTCTCCTGAGCCTGTTAAAAGGAGAGAAACTGTAAAAGGGCAGTTTGGCCTTCGCCCATTGAAGGAAGGCCCCTAGTTGACGTCGGCAACCTCGTCGGTGGAGGAAGCCAAAAGTGGAGTAGGTCAAGGCTGACCGAACCACTCTAAATCTCTGGTTTGCATTTATTTTTGAGCACTTTATCATTACTGCAAACCTCCTCCATTACTACTGCTCTCTGCGCTTTCACGAACAAGTTCTAAGTGCTGTTCTTCCGAATCTGCATTCAGACGTAAATTCGTATTTTCGTACATTACAGTTTACGTTTACGTTTGATTCTGCAGAACTGTCTTCGGTGCTTTCACGAAAGAGTTTCTTTGCAGTTTACACTTACATTTTGATCCTATTGATAACTGCAAACTGTCCTCTACAATTTTACGAACGAGTTTCAACATTTAGACGTAAAACTGCATTTAGACGTAAATCGGCTTTCCTCTCACAATCATCAGTTCTCAGTTCACGTTTACGTCTTGATTTCAACTGCATACTGCTTTCTGCGAGTATACAAACGAGTTTCAAAGTTTAGACGTAAATCTGCGTCTAGACGTAAAACAGCGTTTAGACGTAAATCTGAGTTTAGACGTAAAACTGCGTTTAGACGTAAATCTGAGTTTAGACGTAAACTGCGCTTAGACATAAAACTGCGCTTAGACGCAAACTGTGTTTAGACGCAAACTGCGCTTAGACGCAAACTGTGTTTAGACGCAAACTACGCTTAGACGCAATCTGCGCTTAGACGCAAACTGCACTTAGATACAAACTGAGAATTAGCCTTTGCATCATAATAGTTTTTTTTTATTGAACGAACGCAGCTTTTGGTTTTTAATCGCTGTAAGATTTCCGCTGCACTAATTCACCCCCCCCCTCTTAGTGCTCTCGATCCTAACAATTGGTATCAGAGCCCGGTTAACTCTCAAAAGGATTAAAACCCAAGAGAGATGGCTTACGCCGGAAACCAAGAGGGCCATTCTATTACACGTCCACCCATGTTTAATGGGACGGACTACACCTACTGGAAAACCCGAATGAGGATCTTTCTTATTTCTATGGATTTTGAATTATGGAATCTTGTCGAGAATGGTTTTTCAAAGTCTTCTCTTCCAATGATCGATTGGAATGATTTGGAGAAGAAGGCTTTCGCTCTAAATGCAAAGGCTATGAATGCCTTATTTTGTGCACTCGATAAAAACGAGTTTAACCGTGTTTCAACTTGTGAAACTGCATTTGATATTTGGCACACACTCGAAGTGACCCATGAGGGCACAAGTAGAGTAAAAGAGTCAAAAATCAATTTGCTGTTACACTCTTTCGAACTCTTTCGGATGAAACCGAGTGAAACCATTGGCGACATGTTTACCCGTTTCACGGATGTTGTCAACGGTCTAAAAGGACTCGGAAAGAGCTTTTCGGATTTTGAGCTTGTTAATAAGATACTAAGATCCCTTCCTAAGAGTTGGGATCCTAAAGTCACCGCTATTCAAGAGGCAAAAGATCTGCGAAATTTCCCTCTTGAAGAACTAATCGGGTCACTAATGACCTATGAAATGACTTGTAAAGCTCATGAAGAGCAAGAAGACATCCTTCCAAAGAACAGGAAGGATATGGCACTCAAAACGTCAGAATGCCACTTGAGAGAAAACTCAAGTGATGAGGACTGTGATGATGACTTGGCACTTCTAACAAGAAAGTTTAAAAAGTTCTTTAAAAGAAACAAGTTTAAGAATGATGCAAAAAATAAACTTGAACCCAAAAAGGACCAAGTGATCTGCTATGAATGCAAAAAGCCGGGACACTACAAAAGTGATTGTCCCCAAGTCAAGAAAAGAACAACAAAGAAGAAGGCGCTCCAAGCAACATGGGATGATTCGAGCGCATCTAAGGAAGAGGAGTCCAACACCGAGCAAGTTGCTCATTACGCCTTAATGGCCATCGAAGACGAGGTAACAAATTCAATAGATGCTGATTTATCTTTCGATGAATTATTAAATGCTTTCAATGACTTATTTGACGAATGCAAGAGTATAAGTAGAAAATATAAATTGCTGAAAAAGATGCATGATAGTCTTACTTGTGAGTTTGATAAGTTAAAAGTCGAACATCATGATAGTTTAAATTCATGTATCAAATGTCATGATTTAGAAACTATGCAAAAAGAAAACCTGCTACTCAAGGACACCTTGAAGAAATTCGAGGTTGGTAGCAAGTCATTAAACATGATCCTTGCAAACAAGGGTCACATTCCAAAAAGGAGCGGGATTGGATTTGTGAGAAATCCTCACCAAAATCCAACCACCTTCATAAAAGGCTCCATCTTACATGTTCAACACCAAACCAAGTGCAACTTTTGTTGCAAATCTGGACACAAGACACATTGTTGTCCATTCAAGAAAATAAGTCCAAACAAATTAATTTGGGTTCCTAAAGGAACCATGATAAACTCTATGCAATATGATAGAAAATGTAGATCTATTTATGAGGCACCCAAAAGCAAATGGGTTCCTAAAGATCATCCCTTCCTATAAAAACAGTAAAAGTCTAGGCCGGAGCAAGAAATGATATTCTGCTCCTTGACTCTCAATGGTCATAAACCAAGAATCAAAAAGGAACTCGCAACGCTTAAGTAACAAGTGGAAGTTGTGAAATCACAAATTCGATACAACCTTATTAGAAACGTATGATATCCAAATTCACATACCCCCCTGATCTTCAAAACCCGTTCATCTATGAATTAATTCTTGTAGAAACTAAATATGTCATGATCTTAAAAGGGATACCAAACAAACATACGTATGCACGTTAAAAGATCTATCTTGATCGTACAAGAGCTTCTTCCTTAAATAAAAAACTCATACGAAATCATGTAACAAACATTAATTGCTCTGAAACTCTCCTCAAGGCAAAAGCTCCCTAATCAAATCATATTAGGTGCTCACTGGCTGCAGGCGGTGGCACCTCTCCAGCTGGCGGTGGCACCTCCAGCTATCACGGGTTGCCAGAGGTTGCACCGCTCCAGCCAGAGGTGCAACCGCCAGCAGCTCTGCCCTTTAAACCCACACTAGGGCCGGCTGTGAAACCGACCCCAGCTCACTTCCCTTCCCTTCTCTACTCCCCCAAACCTCCTCCATCTCCACTTCACCCCGTTGAGCTTCCCAAATACCTCCCATTTCGGAGCAAAACATCAAGAATCCTTCTCTCTTTTGAAGAATCAACCAAGGTATTCTCTAAGAACCTCTTAAATTCTGTTTTGCTCTCCATTCACTCTTGCTCATCTTTATCCCTCTAAACTGTTGTAGTTATGGGATCTAGAAGATCCTCAAGGGACAAGGGAAAGAGGAGATTAGTAGAAGAGTTTGATTTCACCCTCTTTGATTCGAAAAACCATGCTGAAAAATTTCCCTCTTTCGAACTTAGAAGCATCCATAAGGGAAAATACGTAGACATACATGAACTTAGAAACTTAGAAACTATCCAATGGTTTGCAAACCTAGATCTACTTCCAATCTTGCAGATTAATGAACCCATCTATCCTAGACTAGTTCGATTGTTTTACAATAACATAAAAATAGATGAGGAAGAAAGGATGTCCACCTATCTTTTAGGACAACACATCTCAATCACTAATAGATTCATTTGTGATATGATAGGCATTCCCATGAAAAGCATAGGACTTTACTTTAGAGGATCATGGGTTGATGAAACTATTGGAACATCCTATGCTGAAGCCTTAGGAACAATCTTGGACAATCCCGACATAACATTAGTTCCTAAAAGTTGTGAACATCTACTACCTATGAACACTAAATTACTTCATCATATCATGACTAGTATAATCCTTCCTAAACAATACCATCATGATAAAGTGAGTCAATTAGAATTAGGAACTATGTACTTAATCATGAAGGGACATGACATCTGTCTTGGCTATCTTATCCAACAAAGCATGTTAGAATTATCTAAGAAAGATATGATGCTCCCATATGGTGGTATAATCACTAGAATAATAAAAGCTTACGACATTCTAATATCACCAGAAGAAGAAGTAATGAAAGTAGATCGATACAGCATAATAAACAAAAATCTACTTCACCGACTAAGATGTTACTATAGAAACGGTAACTGGGTTAGACTCCCTAGAAGGACAGATCACCCTCAATCTGAACCAGAACCGGAAACACCAGTATTTAGGGGTACTCAATCTCCTCCAATCCTTCCCCTTGAGGAAACACATCCAGTTGAGCAAACTCATACATCCGTCGAAGAAATTGGGATTCGAATGGACCGATTCGAACAGAGACAAGAACGGATTGAACAACGACAAGATCAAATTCTATCAGAGCTACAGCAGATTCATAGTCAATTCGACTCCTTGTTTAGGCACTTTAATTTTCCACCTCATGAATGAACTTGTATGAACATTTGTTGTTGTAAACTTCTTATGTTACTTCTGACATGCTGGTTGTAAACATCTATTGTGGTAAACATTTGACATGTGCTTTGTGGTAAAGGTTATCTCGAACCTTAATCATATCGTTTTTTTTGATATGTGATAAGAATATTGTGTTCTGAAACTAAAAGTTTTGAAAACCTTGTGCATGTTGATGTGTCCGAATAAATAAACTTGTTAGAATTATTTTTCGGACTATATTGAATGATCAGATCACATGAATGCCATTTTCTATGATTATATCTGTAACAAAATCTTGTCCAAATGCATCTTAGTTGTTCGAATGCTATAAAACAGATTTATTCGTACACTTTCATGAAAAATGAGTTTTTTTTTATAAATAAATCTGATAAAGTGATTCCTGAATATGTATGTCATTCTGTAATATCTTTACGGGTAAAATGAATTATAACAAAAGGGGGAAGAAGTTTTCAAAGCAATCTATGTAAAATCCCTCTATAAGCTTTCGTCTAAATTGGTCTTCCTTGTATAACAATGCTTTTTGTTGATGACAAAGGGGGAGAAATATATGAATTGATAAACACTGTGATTAGAAATACCTTGAGTGATGCTATAAATAATGTTTGCACAATGCCATCCTTGCATCACCAAGAGATATATGAAACATGTGCTATAGTTTGCATTATGTCTTGAGTTGATATCCTATTTTGTGAAGTAAATGCAAACTTGCTAGAATGATAATATGTGTGCATCATGTAATAGTCCTTCGAGCTTTAAATGATAATGTTCAATTACATGATGAATAGTCACAAACACTATCATACAAACTTGATGATGAATGTCAAGCTTTGACATCATCCTTGAAGAGATACATCATGATAGGTATCATGATGGGAGTATTGATAAGTTTAACTGATCTAACTTATCAATACGTCACTTGAATTCTTAGGTCTTGAATTCAAGGTTGACTTATCTCAACTATGGCATATAGACAGGGGGAGTTAAGGATAACTCCATTATCAATTGATTGTCATCATCAAAAAGGGGGAGATTGTTGAATCTCGGATTTTGATGATGAAGTCAATTGTCATTTGTTGTCTAATCTATGTGTTGAGATAAGTGTGCAGGATTAACTACGATGAAAGATAGACAAGCAGCAGGAGTTGCGCCGGAGTCAAGTTCATGATCACGTTGGGAGTTCGAGAGTTCGACGGAAGTACGGACGGTCGTCGGAGGTTCTACGGGAACAGATCCGAGAAGTCCAGAAGCTTGCCAAGCGAAGCTCGTCGGAACTCGCCAAGTGGATCGTCGCAAAGTCCAGGAGTTTGCCGGAAGTCCGCAGAAGCATCACCGAGGGTTCATCGGATGATCGACGGAAGTTCGCTGGAAACTCGCCGGAAAAAGCAATTGACGTAACGAAGCAAAGCTGCAGAAATTGTCTTAGATTTAATCGTAGTTAGCACGGTGATTAAGTTAGAAATGGGAGGTGATCCCATTAGCTTAATCCTGGGGCAATTGGGCCCCTGAAGAACTCAAGTTGGGTCGAATGGTTCAACCCATTCGAACCCAAGAAGCTGTGGGAGGTGCAACCGCCCAGGCAGGGAGGTGCCACCGCCCAGGCTAAGTCTCCCAGCGAGACTGGGCGGTGCAACCGCTCCAGCCAGGCGGTGCAACCGCCCAGGCTAAGTCTCCCAGCGAGACTGGGAGGTGCAACCGCTCCAGCCAGGCGGTGCAACCGCCCAGGGCTCAGTCTCCAAGCGAGACTGGGCGGTGCAACCTCCTCTGTCAAGCGGTAGCACCGCTTGAGCTCAAGTTTCGAGCTCTGCCTGGTGATGCAATCACCGAGCTCAGTCTTCGAGCTCTGGAAGAGAAGTACGACCTCTCTGGCCAGGAGATGCACAGCCTAAGCTCAGTCTTCGAGCTCTGGCAGAGAGGTGCAACCACCTCTGGCAGAGAGGTGCAACCACCTCTGGCAGAAAGGTGCGATCACCTCTGGCAGAGAAGAGAAACTTCTCTGGTCAGGAGATGCACCGCCTGAGCTCGGTCTTTGAGCTCTGGCAGGAAGGTGCAACCACCCCTGACAGAGAAGGTGGAACCGTCCGAGCTCAGTCTTCGAGCTCTGCCAGGCGGTGCCACCTCTCCAGTCGAGAGGTGCAACCGCCTGAGCTCAGACTTCGAGCTCTGCCAGGCGGTGCCACCTCTCCAGTCAAGAGGTGCAACCGCCTGATCCCGGAATTCTGGGATTTGATCGTTTTGAGCTCGAAATTTGAATTGGGTTGGGGCCTATAAATACCCCACCCATTCAGCACTGAAAAGATACAGACCCACACCGAAATCTTGATCTTTTCTGTGATTCTAAGAGCTCAAAAGTGTTGTAAAGCCTTTAAGTCTCCTCCTTCTGTTCTTCAAGTTTTCAGTTGTAAAGTGAGGAGAGAAAGGTCTGTAAAGGTTGTCTCCTGAGCCTGTTAAAAGGAGAGAAACTGTAAAAGGGCAGTTTGGCCTTCGCCCATTGAAGGAAGGCCCCTAGTTGACGTCGGCAACCTCGTCGGTGGAGGAAGCCAAAAGTGGAGTAGGTCAAGGCTGACCGAACCACTCTAAATCTCTGGTTTGCGTTTATTTTTGAGCACTTTATCATTACTGCAAACCTCCTCCATTATTACTGCTCTCTGCGCTTTCACGAACAAGTTCTAAGTGCTGTTCTTCCGAATCTGCATTCAGACGTAAATTCGTATTTTCGTACATTACAGTTTACGTTTACGTTTGATTCTGCAGAACTGTCTTCGGTGCTTTCACGAAAGAGTTTCTTTGCAGTTTACACTTACATTTTGATCCTATTGATAACTGCAAACTGTCCTCTACAATTTTACGAACGAGTTTCAACATTTAGACGTAAAACTGCATTTAGACGTAAATCGGCTTTCCTCTCACAATCATCAGTTCTCAGTTCACGTTTACGTCTTGATTTCAACTGCATACTGCTTTCTGCGAGTATACAAACGAGTTTCAAAGTTTAGACGTAAATCTGTGTCTAGACGTAAAACAGCGTTTAGACGTAAATCTGAGTTTAGACGTAAAACTGCGTTTAGACGTAAATCTGAGTTTAGACGTAAACTGCGCTTAGACGTAAAACTGCGCTTAGACGCAAACTGTGTTTAGACGCAAACTGCGCTTAGACGCAAACTGTGTTTAGACGCAAACTGCGCTTAGACGCAATCTGCGCTTAGACGCAAACTGCACTTAGATACAAACTGAGAATTAGCCTTTGCATCATAATATTTTTTTTTATTGAACGAACGCAGCTTTTGGTTTTTAATCGCTGTAAGATTTTCGCTGCACTAATTCACCCCCCCCCTCTTAGTGCTCTCGATCCTAACACAAAATGTAGTTGCTGACGCATTGAGCAGAGAGCATTCTTTATTATCAGCAATGGAAGTCAAAGTGGTTGGATTTGAAACATTCAAAGATCTATATGAGAATGATGTGGATTTTGGCTCGATATGGCAGAATTGCAAATCAGGTTCCTTTCAATAATTTTTGATCTTTGATGGTTTTCTTTTTCGAGCTAATGCTTTATGTGTTCCAACTTGTTCTTTGAGACAAGTAATTCTAGCTGAAGCTCATGGTGGTGTCTTGGGAGGACATTTCGGTAGGGACAAGACTCTAGCTCTTGTTCAATCAAATTTCTACTGGCTTAAAATGTTCAGAGATGTGGATAGACATGTGAAACAATGCCGATTATGTCGTTTGGCAAAAACAAGAAGTCAAAATTCTGGGTTGTACACTCCATTGCTAGTGTCAAATGCTCCATGGGAGGATATGAGTCTTGATTTCGTTTTGGGACTGCCAAGAACTCAAAGGAACAAGGATTCTATCATGGTTGTTGTTGATAGATTTTCAAAAATGTCTCACTTTGTTCCATGCAATAAATCAAATGATGCATCTCATATTGCTGATTTATATTTTAAGGAGATTGTTAAATTGCATGGTATTCCAAGAACTATGGTGTCTGATCGAGATTCAAAATTTGTTAGTCATTTTTGGAGAACTCTTTGGAGGAAGCTGGGTACTTCTTTGAATTTCAGTAGCTCGCATCATCCACAAACCAATGGGCAAACTGAGGTAACAAACCGAAGCTTGGGAAATTTTCTTAGAAGCTATGTTGGCAAGAATATTAAGCAATGGGATGTCATACTTCCACAAATTGAGTTTGCTTACAATCGTTCTATGCATCATAGTATTGGTAAGAGTCTTTTTGAGGTAGTTTATGGTGCTAATCCTACTGGTCCTTTGGACTTAATCCCTCACTCTATAACAAAGCAATTTAGTGGAGATGCTGATGAAAGAGCTAAGCAGATAAAGAAGCTACATAAGGGTGTGAAAGCAACCATTGAGAAGCAAAATGAGAGGTACATGCATGCTGCCAACAAACACAGAAAACATGTGGAGTTTAATGCAGGTGATTTGGTCTGGATTCATCTAAGGAAGGAGAGGTTTACACCGGGCAAATTTAAAAAATTGAAACCAAAGGCTGATGGTCCATTCAAGGTGCTTAAGAGAATTGGCAGAAATGCTTATGAGATAAAGCTACCTGAAGATTACGGAGTATCCCCAACATTTAATGTAGCTGATTTGAGTCCTTTTTATAATCATGTTGATGAATCAAACGAAGACTTGAGGACAAGTCTCATTCAACCGGGGGAGATTGACACGGGAGTGTCTAATTTACTACAATCTGATTATATGAGCCTTGATTATGATCTAGTATCTTTTTCAGTAAATAATGATGCCTCATAATCTTTATCTCAGTACACTCAAATATGACAGCTCATCAGCATATTCTCTGTACAAAGTTAAAGCTGTTTCAAGGTGCTTTTCTTCAAGACAAAGGAATGCATTAAAGGAGTTGGTTGGCAGCTGTGAACATTTCTTCATTACCAATGAGTGCATTAAAATAGTTGGTTAGTAGTTGTAAACACTTAATTTCGAAATTTCCTATGCATGAAGGGTTGTTTCATGCACTAGTATTTATTTTGGTGTTTAGGACTTAGAAAGGATTTTTTTAGAAACTGATGATATCTAGGCAGAAGCTCTTAGAGAACCCCTTAAACTCTGTATCTCTTGGATGCGTCCTTGAGTGGTGAGTCTTTTATTTTCTAGTTTTGTATCCTCATTTAATTTCCATTGGGTGGTGAACTTTCTGTATCCCATTGCGATTTTAAACTTGGTGGTGAGCTACTTTTCGTTTTTATCTAAGCTGCTTTGTTAGTGCTTCTGGTATCAGTTCTTCCTTGTCTACTGTGACATTTTCTATCTGAACAAATTTTTCCATCGGTGTTATTTGGAAATCCATTCTGCATTTTTACCCTCCCCGGTATCACCTTCCTCTGATATGATATGCCCAAGATATTCCACCTTCTGTTGAGGAAAGCAAAAATTTGTAGTGGTTGTTGTGTGTTCAAAAGATGAATTTCGGTATGTCTTCTTCGCACACTCATATTTGATGATACCCGGATCAAAGGTCCAGCTTTGTGAAGATTTGTGCTCCCTTTCTTCTAGCAATTCATCTGCTATTAGAATAAGGTATTTGTCCTTGATGGTTATACCATTGAGAGCTCGGTAATCAACGCATATTCGCCATGTTCCGTCCTTCTTGCATACAAGTAGCACCGGTGAAGAGTAGAGGTTGCAACTTGGCCGAATAACTCCTGTTTCAAGAATCTCTTTTACAATCCTTCTTATTTCATCCTTCTGGAGATGTAGATATTGATATGGCCGAGTATTTGCTGGAGGTTTTCCTGAAAGAATCGTTATATAATGATCATGCCGACGGGTAAGAGGTAGGTTATACGGTTCGTCAAATATATCTAAAATTCAGCAAGCAAAGGAAGTAGGTTTGGATCTTCAAATTCTATTAGCTCTCCTTTAGTTTGCTGCTCAAGTTGTACCAAAAATCTGCTGCATGCTTTATGCAAAACCTTCTCCATTTGTTGTGTGCCAATCGTCGTTACATCGCCCCCACGTTTCACATTTAGTATCACATGTTTCTCCTTACTGTAAAATTTCATAATTAGTTGCATAAAATTTCAAGAAATATCACCTAATGTCGTCAACCATTTAATTATGAGCATGGCCTCATGATCATCAAGAGGGAGAAGGAAGAAATATGCAATTATCTCTTGGTAAGGCCTCATGATCAGCAACAGTTTCACTTGCGGGCGCCTACGATCATACTTCAAAATCCATCCATCGGCGACCTTAACATCAAACCTATTGCAATTCTCGATAGGTAAGGTCATCTGGATAGTAACATTACTATTTAGAAAGTTATTAGTACTGCCCGTGTCGATGAGAACAGTGATCAGTTGTTGTTTGAGAAGGCCTCCAACTTTCATCATTTGCGGGTTTGAGTAGCTGGCTAGTGTATATACCGTAACTTCGGTCGGTTATGGCTCTTCTTCTGCATCTTATTCTTTATGTTCAAGGCTCTCTTCTAGATGTTCAATGACCTCTTCTTCTATTGGTTCAATCATAAGAAGTCTCCCTTTACTACAGCGATGCTCACGGCTCCACGGCTCATCACAATGCCAACATAACCCCTTCGCATATCGCTCCCGAAGCTCTTTTCTTGTTAAACTCTTTGGTGTAGGGACTTGATCGATAGTAGGGGGGCTAAGGGCTTCAATATTACTGGTTGAGGAGCGACCCTAGTCCTCCGAGCTTCATGGTTCAATTGCTCCTCTTGATGTCGTGCGAAAGAGATGGCTACCATAAGCGTATATGGTTGTCGCGCTTTAACTTCTCCTCGGATCTCTGGCTTCAGGCCCTCAATGAAGGTCATCAATATCTGTTTTTGAGACCAAGCACGAGTTTGATTAGATAACCTTTCAAACCTGGTTTGGTACTCCTGAATGGTAGAGGTTTGTCGGATCTTTGCTAGTTGTCTGTCAATATTCTCGTAATCGGTTGGTTCGAAGCGGATCAGCAGTCCTTCTTTGAATTGTCACCATGAAAGGACTCCATAAGTATGTTCAAACTAGTCAAACCACTATATAGCATCACCTTCAAGATGTATAGCCGCAATTTTCACCATAGATGCATCCGCTGTTTTATGGTACCGAAAATATCGCTCCGCGTGCGAGATCCAACCAATCGGGTCTCTTTCTTCCCATCTAGGGAAGTCCACTCTCATGCATGGATAGTTGGGGTTGGTCATAGAGCTTCCCCTCTCTTGGAAGTCATATCTTTGGGCTTGGTACGATTGGGCAAAGCTCTCTCCTTGATGTGATTTCTTTGAGCTTAGTGGTCG
Source organism: Musa acuminata AAA Group (assembly GCF_036884655.1). Classification (NCBI taxonomy): domain Eukaryota; kingdom Viridiplantae; phylum Streptophyta; class Magnoliopsida; order Zingiberales; family Musaceae; genus Musa; species Musa acuminata. The sequence continues at coordinate 27,348,765 of NC_088334.1, read as the reverse complement.
GCCCAATCTGAGTTCGATAAAGAGCGTCCGAATCTTATCCTCCATTCGCGCCTTGAAGGCTTCGAATTTAGCATTGATTATCTCCTCAGATGCCATAGTATATGCTGCCAAATCTGTAATGTTAAGATCTCTCTTTTGTTGTCGGGTTAAAGGCATGTATTGGTTGAGAGAGGTGATGGTCGAAAGGGTTGGTAGATTGGTGGATGTTGGCTACGGTTTAGGCTTGTTTTGTCACTATTTTGGGTGCAGTTTGAGGGTGTAGTTTGGTGGAGTTTTAGGGCTATAGATGAAAATTTTGGATCTATGATAGATGGTAGCAAAGATTTGATAGAAATAAGTGGAAGTTGCAGTAAGTATGTGCTGTCTTGTAAGAGTAGAATTGTCGTCGAAGAAACAACGGTTTCTTAACATAATTTCCACCAAAAACTTGAGAGAATTGAGGAAGGAATTGATAGCAAAATCACAGTCTATATGACAGCAAGGATATCTAATTTAATCAAGAAAATTTCAGCAGTATAACAGCAAGGAAATTGGTGCAAATTACGATTGCAGAATTCTCGTTGAGAAATTTCAACGGGTTACGACGAAAATTTGCTGCAACACAAAATCGTTTTTAGAGATGAATTTCTTAATAGATCAATCATAGATAGAAGCCAAGATGATCTATGAAGTGTATAAGAAATTTCATTCAAAAAAATTGTAAATAGATGGGTTAAGGCAACAATATGCGGCTGAAATTTTCTGCAGCATAGATTTTTAAGTATAGCAAATTGGACGTAAAAGATCAGTGGTTTATATTGAGAATTTTTTGATGAAACTAAAGGGAATTCTACTGTTAGGATGTGTCAAAGCTATCATAAAAATTCCATAGAGATTTGGATAGAAACAACATAGTATCAAGATCAAACAAACAGTGCTATGCGGTTGAAATTTTACAGTGCAGATTTTTAAGTATAGCAGATTAGTCGTAAAATATCAATGGTTTATATTGAGAATTTTTTGACAAAACTAAAGGAAATCTGCTGTTAGGAAATTTCAAAGATGTCATAAAAATTTCGTAGAGATTAGGATAGAAAAAACACAGTAGCAAGATCAAACAGACGGTGCTATACGGTTGGAATTCTGCAATGTATCTTTCGTCGTAGAGATGAAAACTTTATGATGAAAAGTTTATGCAGCAATATAGGAATAATTTTTTTGGGATTTTCAAATAAGGATAACTAAATTACAGCAGCAGTAAGGTAGAAAACTAGAACCTATTGCAATTCACGGGGAGATCAAAGGATGATCCGTGGTGGTGGAGATGACGGCGGAATTTGGCAACGATCTCTTAAGCAATTGGGGGAATTGCTTTAGGCAGTTGTGGAGGGTTGATGAATGGCTTGGAAGGGCAGCGAGACGCCAAGAATGCTGCTCTGATACCAAGTTGATCTCTTTAGGGGATCAGCCTCCTTGGAACTCTATAGGGGTTCCTCCCTCCAAGTTGCTGCTCAAAGGCTGCAGAAAAGATTCATCTATTGCTTATCAAAAGAGGAGAAATACATGGCTATTTATAGGGTTTCTAAACCTTAACTCCTAATAGGACTCCTACTCAAGACTCCTACTTCTAACCAACTCCTAATAGGACTTCTACTCAAGACTCTTATTCCTTTACAACTCCTAATTTATCTCTAAGAAACAACCTCCTAACCCTAGCTAGCCTCTTCACCTCTTTAATAGGGGTCAGCTTGGGTAGGTTTTACATGAATGCCCCTCTCAATTAGGACTCTCCTAGCTAAAGTCCTAATACACCCATGCCCGAGGAACCTAGGATGAGATGTTTTTAGGCTCCAAGTTTGAATCAACTTGAAGCCTATCAATACCTCTCTCATCCCTGGTTAAAGCACACAAGCACAGAGAGCAAAAAAGGAAAGAAACGTTGTAGAAATCACTTTAGAAATTCCCTCCTCCACTCTAAGTTTAGAATTCTCTAAGAGGAGTGTGAGTGCTTGTAAGGGTTGTCTCATAAACCCATGAAAAGGAGAAGAGGGGTGTAAGAAGGAGTTGGTCTTCGCTTATTGAAGGAAGACCTCTAGTGAACGCCGGTGACCTCGTCGGAGGAGGAAGCCGAAAGTGGATGCAGGTCACGATTGACCGAACCACTCTAAAATCTCGGTTTGCATTTACTTTGAGCATCTTATCTTTACTGCAAACCTCTTAAAGTACTTACTGCCTTCAATACTTTTATGAACTTGCTTTCAAGTTAAGTTTCCAAAAACGATTTTACGTCGGAAACGGTTTTATTGTACGATAGTTTTTAAATCGTTGTTATCTTATCGCTGCACTAATTCACCCCTCCCCCCCTCTTATTGCCGACCCTGATCCTAACAAAACACAGTCTCTCAAATTGCCAAGCAGTGGTACCACCTAGACTCGACGGTCATACCGTCGATTGTTAGGGCTGTAGGCGGTGGTACCGCCTAGTACTAATGGTGGTACTACTAGGACCCTAGAAACCCAGGATGAGACCTTTATTGGCTTTATTTTTTAAGCCATTTGGGGTCTATAAATATCCCACCAATTTTTGCTTGGTGTAGCAAGAAATAGAGTAGAAAGTGGTAAAGAATCCTCGAGGAAAAAGTGTTATAATCTTTTTTAAAGTTTATTGTCTCTTCATCCTAGGGTTAGAATATTTTTAAGGGAGGAGTGAGGGCTTGTGTAAAAGAGAGGTGTAAATGTTCTCTCCTAAGCCTATGAAAAGGAGAAAGAGTTGTAAAGAGGGTTGTTGATCTTCACCCATTGAAAGAAGATTAGTAGTTAAAGCCGGTGGCCTTGAGTGAAGAGGAATCGGGAGTGGACTGTTGAATCTTGAATTTTGATGATGAAATTAATTGATGAATTTGTTGAATCTCGGATTTTAATGATCAAAACCAATTGATAGTGTTTATGATTTGACCTGCATTTTGAGTGACGCAGGAAGCTTCTATCAGAGAGAGACAATTAAGGCAAAAAGAATCATGTTGGGCCAAAATGAAACATGTCAGAAGATTGGATGTCGAGCCGAAGGATCGGTCGACGTATCGGTAGAAGGCTTTAGGCCATGGATTCGGGCATCGAGCCAAGAAGCGTGGAAATTATGCAAAGGAAATCAGAGTTGCGGAGGTCAACCGACTGATTGGGAATAGACCGTAAGAGAGGACTATGCGTCGAAGAATCGGACGAAGCGTTGATGAACCAATGACATGCCAAATAATATTTGATTTAAGGCTTATAATAATTGTCTAGATTAAAGTAGGTTTTAATTATGTAGGATTAACTATGATAGCTAGGCATAAACCAAATTGAAATCCCAGAGTCAAGAATAAGATTTCGTTGGGAGTTCGAGAGTTCATCGGAAGTTCTATCGAAATTGATCGAGAAGTCTAGGAGCTTGCTAGAAAACTCATCGAAACTCACCAAGAAGATGATAAGACCTTAAAGTCTTATCGTCACTCTGATACCAAATGATAAGGCCTTAAAGTCTTATCGTCGAAGAAAGGGGAGAAATAGGGATGATAATGATCACTTCGAGGGGATCAACCTCCATGATCGCTTCGAGGGGATCGGCCCTCCTTGATCACTTCGAGGGGATTGGCCCTCCTTGATCACTTCGAGGGGATCGGCCTCCTAGGGTTTGTCAAAAGACAGAATAGTACTTTTTATAGATTATTGAAAGAAGTAGTTACATCCCTATTTATAGAGTTCCACCCAGAGTCCATCAGGACTTGAACTCCAATAATAAATAAATATTAAATAAACCTCTACTTGACTCTAATTGAACCAAACCGACTCAATAAACAACTGGACTAAACATATTCAATAAACATTATTCAAAAGCTCAGAAAAAGGGTCCTAACAGTTCCTCCCTCTTCAAATCATTCTTGTCATCAAGGTTGAGCAGCATCAATCTTATGAAGCTTGTCTTTTAGCACTTCAGTCATAGGATATCTACAACGCATCACAACCCGTTGATCAAGTAAGTATAGTCTCCACTTTTTGACAGTGTAAGCAATAGGTCGATCTTTCAGTGTAGTAATTGTTGTAAGAAATTCCTAGCCTTTGCTATCATAAGTTAAAATCCGTCCATCAGCTTCGAATATATCACATCCTTCAATGTGGTGGGCTAATTGGGCTACAACTTTCCTATCAATAAAATTATTAGTGCTATTTGTATCAATCAAAATAGTGATAGGTTGATGCTTTAAAGTTCCTCCGATTTTCATAGTTTGTGGGTTAGTGTAGCCAGCCAATGCATGCACTGTATGTGTGATGGCTTCAATATCTTTATCAGTTTTCATACCTTTATGATCAGAGTCCAACTCTTTTACTTCCGGTTCCTCTCTAATTGGCTCAATCATCAGAAGTTGCCCTTGTTTACATTGGTGCTCCATACTCCACTTTTCATCATAGTACAAACCCTTTGCTGATCTTTCCTTAAGTTCTTCTTGGGTTAGTCTTCGGGTGTCAAGGCTTTGGTTGGGAATAGATAGGGCTGGTGGCTTACTGATCATCTGGTTATTGTCACCTCTGTTTCCATGATTTTCCCAATTGATTTTTTTCTCATGTAGATGTGTGAATGAGATCACAGCTATCATAGTGCGAGGTTGACGAGCCTTAACTTCACACCGGATCTCTGGAATAAGACCTTCAATAAATGTATCCAGAAGTTATCTTTCCGACCAATCTCTAGCTTGATTTGATAATCTTTCAAACCTACTCTGATATTCCAATACTGTAGAAGTCAGACAAAATTTTGAGAGTAGTCCATCCACCTTCATGTATGAGTAGATTGTGTCACAATCTTGGGGCCCTTTTCTAGTATTTCCAGATTTGTGCAATGTAGAACTTGAGCTCTCACCTTGTTGAAATTTACTAAGGCTCCCTAGTAAGTCCTTTTTGAAATCATTAAGTACTTCTTGTAACCGGTTCTCAATTCTAATTTTCAATGCTTCCATTTGTGCTTTCACTGAGTTATCGGTGGCCATTTCGTAAGACTGCAAATCTGTAATCTCAACTCCTATTTTTGGTGTTGGTCAAGGGAATCAATCAGTGCCCTATTCGGTGCTACTGTTGTGACGCGGTTGGTGGCAACACTATGAGAATGATGGGTTGCTGCAAGGATGCAGGGATGTAGCTGTGATCGCTGTGTGGGAAGCAGCGATGCTTGTTGTGGTTGCTACGTAGATGGATCGCTGTTGCTGAGGGCTTGGTGGCAGCAATGGTGGTGTGGCTAGGGCAGCACCGCCAAGGGCTCACCGCTGCAATGGCTGCAACGGCGCGGATGGAAGGCAGCGTTGCTTTGTTTCTGTCACAGTGCGGAAGGAGGCGCTGGTGAGAGGCAACGATGCTTGTTGCAATCGCTGCGTGGAGGGATCGCTGCTGCTGAGGGCTGGGAGGCAGCAATGGTGATGTGGTTGGGGGCAGCGCCGGCAAGGACTCACCGCTGCGGTGGCTACGATGGAGGGAGAGTTGCTGCCCAGTGTTTTTGTCACTGTGTGAGATGAGAGCGCCGAGGCTGAAAGGCGATGATTGTGACTGGTGTGACCCAAGGAAGCAATTGCCGAGCAGTCAGGTTGAGGCTACGGTGATGCCAACCAACAACTACAGCAGCAGAGGCAGAACAAGAGGGAGGTGTCGTTGAAGCGACCGGGGTTGAGGCTACAGTGGTGGCAACCGGCGGCTGCAGCAAAGATGCAGAGCAAGGGGGCTGCAGCAAAGATGCAGAGCAAGGGGGCTGCAGCAACGGTGCAGATCGAGGGGGTTGAGGTGAAGGCTGCGGTGGCTGGCAGCAGTAGTCGTGGCAGGCTGGGCGGCGAGCGACGTCGTCGCTAGCTTGGCAGCAGTGGCGACGGTGGTGGCAACCGGCGGCTGCAGCAAAGATGCAGAGCAAGGGGGCTGCAGCAACGGTGCAGATCGAGGGGGTTGAGGTGAAGGCTGCGGTGGCTGGCAGTAGTAGTCGTGGCAGGCTGGGCGGCGAGCGACGTCGTCGCTAGCTTGGCAACAGTGGCGACGGTGGTGGCAACCGGCGTTTGCAGCAGCAAGAGGATTGCCTTGTTTCTCGGTCATAAGGGGGCAGAGCATGGGGGAGTGGTGGCGGTCATTCTCACCCGAGCCAGGGGGAGCAACGGCTGGGAGGCGAGTAGCGGTTGCCGCACGGTGGATGGCAGTGGTGGTGGGTCGGCTAGAAGGCGACGGCGCTCGAGGCGTGGTTGCGATCGACGAGAGGCTACGGCAACAGAGGAAGCTCTGTTTCTACAACCGCTGCAAGGAGGGGCTGTGGCAACCGGCGGCTACGACTGTGGTGCGGGCGGTCCTTCTCGCTCGAGCGAGATGGGGACGCAAGGAGAAGAGGTCGCTGGCCGGGTGATCGAGCGGCGGCGATGCTGTTGGGAAAAGTGGTGGTGACATGGCTGGGAACAAGGGCAATCCGTGAGTTGCCCTGTTTCGGTCGCCGCGAGGAGGGCGACAATCGGCTGCTGCGGCTGCGACCCAAGGGGAGGCGGGCGGCGATGGAGAGGCAGTGGTGGTGGCGCGGTTGGGGGCAGCATCACCAACGATCGCCGAGGAGGAGAGGTCGAGCGGCTGCGCTGCGACACAAGGGGAGGCAGGTGGTGGCAGTAGGGCTGGGATGGACGCTGGCAGCGTCATCTCCTGGCTAGGGAACAGCGGCGGCGGTGGTCGCCGGCCGAGAAGCGGGGCGATGGTGGGCGCTGCTAGGAGAGCAGCAGCGGCAGGTGGGCTAGCCGGAAGCAGGGGACGTAGGGGTGGCTGCGGCTTCTTCTTCCTCTCATGTTTTTCTTTTCTTTTTTCTTTCTTTTTTTTTTTTGAACGAGATGGGGCAGCGAGAAGGTCGAGCGGTGGTCGAAGGTCGTTGGCCGAGGAAACAGCAACAACGGTGAAGAAAGAGTTGCCTTGTAGTGGTGGTGGGGAAGAAGGGAAGCAAGGCTACGGCGAGCTATGCTAAGGATCGTTGCTCTGATACCAAATGGTAAGAACCTAAAGTCTTATCATCGCTCTGATACCAAATGATAAGACCTTAAAGTCTTATCGTCGCTCTGATACCAAATGATAAGACCCTAAAGTCTTATCGTCGAAGAAAGAGGAGAAATAGGGATGATAATGATCACTTCGAGGGGATCAACCTCCTTGATCGCTTCGAGGGGATCGGCCCTCCTTGATCACTTCGAGGGGATCGGCCCTCCTCGATCACTTCGAGGGGATCGACCTCCTAGGGTTTGTCAAAAGACAGAATAGTATTTTTCATAGATTATTGAAAAGAAGCAGTTACATCCTTATTTATAGAGTTCCACCCAGAGTCCATCAAGACTTGAACTCTAATAATAAATAAATATTAAATAAACCTCTATTTGACTCTAATTGAACCAAACCGAGTCAATAAACAACTGGACTAAACAGACTCAATAAACATTATTCAAAAGCTCAGAAAAAGGGTCCTAATAGAAGATCGTCGTGAAGTCTAGGAGCTTATCGGGAGTCCGTTGGAACATTTTCGAGAAATAATCGAAAGTTCACTGGAAGATTATCGGAAGCTCGTCGGAAGAAACCTCGTCTTACAGACTTATTTAGCTTAGTAAATATCTTAAAATTTGTAGTTAGCACATAATTGGGTTAGAATTAGGTCAACTCAATTAGGGGCCAAGTGGGTCAAGTTTGGACTGTGTTGGGCTAAGTGGAATACCCAAATAATGACCCAACAGGTGGAACCGTTATGGCACAGTCTCCGAGACTGTGTCAAGCAGTGGTACCACCCAGACTCAGTCTCTGAGACCATCAAGTGGTGGTACTATCCAGACACAGTCTTCTAGGTGGTGGTACCACTAGACTAGGTGGTGGTACTACCTAATGTTAGGCTACAAGCGGTGGTACCGCCCGTACCTTGAGATCTCGGGGATTTGAATTCTGGCTCCAGGTTTTGAAGCTATCTGGGGTCTATAAATACCACAGTTATTCCTACTTGGAGTAGTAAGAAAGTTGAGCAAAACTCTGTGATGATAAAATTGTAAACCCTATTAGAAAGTTGAGTTCCCTCCTAAAGCTTAGAGAGAGTTCTAAGGGAGATGTGTGAGGGAAACCTTATAAAAGAGAGGTGTAAAGGTTGTCTTCTAAACCTATGAAAAGGAAAAGGTGTAAAAGGGTAGTTAATCTTTGCTTGATTGAAAGAAGATCGTTGATGTAAGTCACAACGACCGAACCACTATAAAACGGTTTGCATTTCTGTTTTGCTGCTTATCTTCCTTGGAAACAGTCTTACTTGCTTTACCTTCTCATTACACTCTTTTGTATGCTTTCAAGTTAAACTCACATTTCTAAAATCAATTTTTATCGTACAAAAGCTTTCGAAACCGACGTGTTTTATCCACTACACTAATTCACCCTCCCCTCTTAGTGCCGACTCGTTCCTAACAGTTGGTATCAGAGCCACATTATTTCTCATTTGATTTAACACCTAAGAGAAATGACTCTTTTCATATTTCAAGAGGGATTTTCAATTGTTCATCCTCCTCTGTTCAATGGGATGGACTACACTTATTGAAAAACTTGAATGAGAGTTTTCTTACTTTCTATGGATTTAAACTTATGGAATATCATTGTAAACATATTTTAAAAGTCTTCTACTCCAATTAATAAATTTATTGATTTGGAGAAGAAAACTTTTTCATTGAATGCTAGAGCTATGAACGCTCTATTTTGTGCTTTGAGCAAAAATGAGTTCAATCAGGTTTCTACTTGCGAAATGACTTTTGACATTTGGCACACACACGAAATTATATACGAAGGCACTATTAGAGTAAAAGATTTTAAGATAAATCTTTTGATGCATAAGTTTGAACTATTTCAAATGAAGCCATGCGAAACCATTATTGACATGTACACCTGTTTTATGGATGACGTCAATGGCTTAAAAGCTCTTGATAAATATTTTTCAAATCTTGAACTTGTTAATAAAGTTTTACGATCTCTTTCTAAAACTTGGGATCCTAAAGTAACGGTCATTCAAGAGGCTAAGGATTTGAATATTTTCCCTCTTGAAGAACTTATCGAGTCTTTAATGACCTATGAAATGAGTTGTATAGCACAAAATGAACATAAAAACAACCTTCCAAAGAACAGGAAGGATTTGATACGTAGAACAAATGAAGACCACTCGAGCAAAAGCTCATGTGATGATGAACTTGAACTTCTTACTATAAAACTTAAAAAGTTCATTAAACAAGAATTAAAGAATAAAAATAAACTTAAAAAGAAGTTACCAATGAAGAAAAGAGCACTCAAAGTGACTTGGGATGAAACGAGTGCATCCGAAGATGAGGAGCAAACCAACAAAGGCAAGGTGGCGAACTGCGTTTTGACAGCTTTCGTCAACAAGGTAAGCGACTCAATCAAATATCCTTTTCCTTACGATGAAATTACTTAGTGCTTTTCATGATTAGTTATATATATATATATATATATATATATATTATCATGACAATTGTATATTTATGATAAAGGAACAAAATGTAAAAATTAAATGCTTTATGTTTAATGAAATCATATTTGAGAATTTAATTATTTAATTATGCATGATGATTTTGTATTGATTTTCTATTTTAAACATAATGGATGGTTTTTATATGAAAAACTTGAGCATATTTATATGAAATCAATCACATAAAATTAAACACATAAAAAGGAAAATATATTATCATTTGAATTAAAATAATAAATCAAACCTCTTGTTTAAAGAAGCCTTATGTTTAATGTGTTATATTTTTTGTCATGATAATTTTGATGATGAGATTTGTTTTTCAATTTTAAACGATAATGCATGTTTTTATTTGGCATAAAAAAAACTTGGGTATGCTTGTATGAAACAAACAACTTAAAATGAAACATCTCTATCTTATTGATTTTTTGATAAAAGATTTATGACTCCTAGTATATTATATTTTTGTGAATCTCTTGGACTATGAAAATGATTTGAATTTGAATGAGTTTTATTGAAATCATAATTTCTCAAGACTTATAACATGAAATCATTTATGAATCAAGATCTCTGATGTTTCTCTTTGCCATTTACTAAAGAGGAAAATAATCCAATTCATGATCTTGATTTCTCGATATTTGATACTCGAGATTTTTCTATGAATCAAGATCTTGTATTTGATCGATCTCCTATGCTTTTTCTTGTCATTTACTAAAGAAGAAAATTTTGTAGATGAATCATGAATTTTTCATAATTATACCTAATCTTTTTTGAATTGAGACATTATGCATGAATCAAGTTCTCATGTGAATCTATTTACATTGCCCTCATTGAATTTTTCGAAAAGTGATTTTGATGATGATTTTAGATCTATTTTCATATGACTAATGAGATGATATATCCAACTAAATCATTTATCATATTTATGACTTGTGATATATTCAACATGAAACATCTTTCTTGATGCATGTATGATTCACTCTTTTTATAGAATATTTATCAAATCGTGATAAGATGAGATTCTCTTTATATGAATCAAGATTTTTCATTAATTATCCTCTTATGATTCCTCTTGGTATTTCTTAATAGGAGATTTTCTATATGAATCATATCTTTTGGTATTCAAATAATCTTTGATATTATATCTTCCATGACATGATTTATTTATGATACTCCCTTGTATTCATAAATTGTATATCTCATCACATTTGTTTTAAATTTATCTTTGTCATGATGTGAAATATTTATGATTTAAAATTATGTATGCAATACTTATGATTTTATTATGATGATGTATATGATGTATTGTATATGATGTGAATCATGATTAAAATTGCTTTGACTTGAATTCAATTTGAATTCAAAATTTATCTCAATTATGGCATATTGCAATAAGAATGACACTTTATCTTTATTATAATTTAAAAATTGTTATAAAGGGAAATGAATTGCACTATTATTTTATTATTCCCCTCTTTATGCCAATGACAAATAGGGAGAAAGAATTGATAGTGTGTACATCTCAAAAGAGAAAGATTTGTTAGCTTGCACAATTCAAGAATGCAAAAACTTGCTAGCTTGCTCATCTCAAAAGAGAAGCAAAGATTGCTAACTTGCATACTTCAAGAAGCAAAAGTTACTTTCTTGAACATCTCAAATATTGCTAGCTTACATTTTCTAAAATAATGTAAAATTTTGCTAGCTTGCATGATGTAAAACTTATTAGAATTGATAGCTTGAACATTACAAAGGAAGCAAAAATTGTACTTCTCAAAAGAGAAGAAAGAACTTGCTATCTTGAACATCACCAAAAATTGCTAGCTTGCCTATTTTAAGAAGCAAAAGTGTAAACTTACAAAATTTACAATCTTGCACATATTTAAAATTAATGATGATTTGGTGATTCGTCATATTGTAAAGTGATAAAGAAATTGCTAGCTTTTATGTTACGAAACTTGCATATCTCTAAAACTTGCTAGTTGCCCTTCTTTGATAGAACCCTAGAGGAGTTCTATGAAAATTGATCTTTGAGGGAGATTAAACCTTGGAATGCTATAGGGATTCCACCCTCCTAGAAGTCGGCCAAATGGCTGCAATTGTAGATGAATCTTATTTCCAAAGAGATGGAAGCTACATTCTTATATAGGGCTCCAAACCCTAGTCCTAGGGGCTGCTTCCTAAGTGAGTTACCCCTTTTGCTCTCAACCCTAACTGACCAGCCCAATAAAAGGGCGTGGCGGCTAGGAAGCCCAAAGGCCCAAATATAAACCCTAGCCACTCTTCTTTATAGGATAGAGGTGGCTAGGTGGGATTTATTACAATCTCATAGGGTTTTATTAGCTGCATCTTGGTTGAGTAGAACCCAACCCTGCTAGGATCCTATCAAGCTCACCCTCTCCAAATCAACCTTGTCCTCAAGGCTAAGGTTCTATGAACTTAGGGAACCGGGTCTTCAGCTCCACATGTGATTCTCATATGGTGTCTTCAAGTGGTAAATTATTCCAATGCACTAGTACTTCAATAGAGGGACGTCGGCGACGCATCACAATTCTATGGTCGAGGATGGCTTGTGGTTGGGCTTGAATATCTCCATCATCAGTGGTGTTAGGCAGTTGGATCTAAGGTGACTTGTGTTCTCCTAACTTGGGCTTCAAGCATGACACATGGTAGACAGGGTAAATTTTGGCATCCTCAAGCAATTTAAGTCTGTACGCCATGACTCTAATATGCTCTATGATCTGATAGGGCCCATAAATATGGGAGGATAGCTTCATGGAGGCTCATATGTTGATGGATAGTTGCTTGTATGATTGTAGGCGAAGATAAACCCAATATCCTACTAAAAATTCTCTTTCACTTCGTCGTGTGTTAGCTTGCTACTTCATTCTGGCTTGAACAGTAGAGAGATTATCCTTTAGTAGTTGTAGGAGTTTATCCCTTTCAATCAATTCTTGGTCGACCTGATCTACCTTGAAATCACAGGGGCTGGCCAACCATACAGTGCTTCATAAGAGGCACATTTTGTAGATGAATGATATGTAGTATTATACTACCATTCAGCCCAGGGAAGCTATTTCGCACACTCCTTTGGTCGGTCACTAGTGAAACACCAAAGGTACATCTCTAAACACCAGTTCAACATCTTGGTTTGGCTGTCAATTTGTGGATGATATGCTATGCTCATCTAGAGTTTGATACCCTATAATTGAAATAACTCGATCCAAAATTTACTGGTGAAGATCCTATCACGATCACTTACAATGGACCTTAGCATCCCATATAGTTTAACAATATTTTCTATGAAAATCTGGGCAATGCTAGCAATAGTGTAGTGATTTCGCACAGCACAAAAATGAGCATATTTCATAAGTCGATCAACTACTACGAAAATTATGCTTTTACCTTTGGAAGATGGCATCCCTTCGATGAAGTCCATAGAGATATTAGTCCACACCAAGTCTGGTATGGGTAGTAGTTGTAGCTTCCCTAGATTTGCCACTATTTCACCCTTGTGCTGTTGACATACACTACATTGTGCCACATATTTAGAAATAATTTTTTTCATCCCTCTCCAATAAAAATTTTGCTTCACTCTTTTATAGGTTCTCAGGAATCTGAAGTGCCCTACTAAAGGTGTGGAGTGCAATTCATTCAGGATGATTTTGATGCAAGGGGAGTCGGGTAGAAGAACAATGCAACCTTTGTAGCTAGCGTAGATCCCTCGAATCCCAAGTGTAGTGGGCTATTGCATTTGGATCATCCTTCAATTTTTTTGTGATGTTACTAATCTCTGGATCCTTCTTCCTTTCTTTCCTAATGTCCTCGAGGAAGCCAATGGTAGGGAGGGAGATGGCTGAAAATTTAGCTTGCTTAGGTAGCCGTGAGAGTGCATCTGCAATAATATTTTCTTTCCCCTTTTTGTAAATAATTTCATAATCAAATCCTAGAAGTTTGGTTACCTATTTTTGCTACTTAGGGGATGACATCTTTTGCTCCAAAAAATGCTTAAGGCTTCTATGATCGATTTTAATTTGAAATCACTAGTCGATCAGGTACGGTCTCCACCTCATAACTGCTTACGCAATGGCGAGCATCTCCTTATCATATATTGACATGTTTTGATGGGAGGGAGATAATGTCTTGCTAGTGTATGTGAGTGGTTGACCATCTTACATGAGAACGACTCCAATTCAGACTATAGATGTGTCGGCCTTAATGATGAAGGGTCGGTTGAAATCTGGTAGCGCTAGCATTAGCATCGTCATCTTGGCTACCTTAAGTTTGTCGAAGGCAGCAGAGGCTATGTTCGACCATTGGAAGGCATCTTTTTTCAGGTGAGAAGTGAGAGGTGCACTGATCTTCCCATAGTCCTTGACAAATTTTTTGTAGTAGCCCGTTAGTCCAAGAAACCCGCGTAATAATTTCACATTTGTAGGTTTTAGCCAGCCTTACATTACTTCAATTTTTGTTGGGTCTACCGTCACTCCTTCTGATATTATGTGTCTAAGGTATTCTACTTTTTGCTAAAGAAAGATGCACTTTGGCTACTTAACAAAAAGTGTATTCTCCCGAAGGATCATCAAAACAATCCGTAAATGCTAAAAGTGAGTCTCAAAAGAAGGGCTATAAATGAGAATATCATCAAAAAGTAATAGCACAAATTTATGAAGAAAGCTTCAAAAAATATTGTTCATGAGACTATGGAAGGTTGAAGGAGTATTAGTAAGTCTAAAGGGCATTATCAGGAATTCATAATGGTCATCATGTGTGTGGAATGCAGTTTTTGGAATGTCATCTTCATATACCCGAATTTGGTGGTAACCAAATCGGAGGTCCAACTTCGTGAAGACTCGAGCTCCTTTTAACTCATCAAGAAGTTCATCTACCACTGGTATTGGGTACTTATACTTGATGGTGATACTATTTAAAGCTCGGTAGTCATTGCACATTCGTCAAGTTCCATCCTTCTTGCGTACAAGTAGCACCGGTGAGGAATAGGTGCTGTAACTTGACCGAATCACCCCTGTTTCAAGCATTTACTTTATAATCTTTTAAATTTCATCCTTTTGGAGGTGAGGATAATGGTATGGCTGAGTGTTCACTAGTGGTTTGCCCAAAAGGATTGGAATCCGATTATCATATTGCTGAGTAGGAGGAAGACCGCACGTGGCTCGGCAAAAATGTCGACAAATTCAGCAAGCTAATGGATGAGATATTGATCTTCAATTTCTATTTTCTTCCTCTCTAGTTGTTGCTGGAGATGCATAAAAAAGTCACCATTTACCTTGTGTAAAACTTTCTTCATTTGTTGGGTCGAAACGGTGGTTACGTTGCTTCCACGCTTCCCGAGTAGGATGATCTGTTTACCTTTGTAGTAGAATTTCATAATTAATTTGAAAATGTTTCAACTGACATCACCTAGTGTAGTCAGCCATTCTAGGATTTATGGGTGGTGGCACCCCTTGAAAAGCAATGCTCCTAGGATTTATGGGCGGTGATACCGTTGGCAGTTAATGTTGCCAACGGTGGTACTACCCCTATCAGGCGATGCTACCGCTAGAGCTTGGTCTCCGAGCTTTGTCAAGCAGTGATAACACCCAATATTAGGTGTCAAACGGTGGTATCGCCTAGTAATGGCAGTGGTACTACTAGTACCTCGAAAATCCGGAATGAGACACTTTTTAGCTCTATTTTTTAAACCATTGGGGCCTATAAATATCTCACCTTTTTCTGCATGAAAGGGCACCGAAGTGTGATTATAATCTTGAATCTTTGGGGTGTAAAAGTGCTAGAGTTTTCCTCCTCCCTCTCTTAGCTTTGTAATCATTCAAGAAAGAGGAGTAAGACTTGTAAGTGTTCTCTCCTAAACGCGACAAAAGGAGAAAGAGCTGTAAAAGGTGGTTGGTCTTCAACTATTGAAGGAAGGCCTTTAGTATATTCTGGTTACCTCGATGGAGGAGGAATTTGAAAGTGGATATAGGTCGCATTGACCGAACCACTCTAAATTCTGGTTTGCATTTCGTTTTGAGCAATTTACTTTAACTGCAAATCATTTCATAACAAACTGCTTCTCCTCCTCATCTTGCTTTCACTACACTTACGCTCTCATATATTTCAAGTTGCTATCTTTCCAAATCAATTTTGATTGAACATACGAAATATTTTACGAAATTGAAGAATTTTTTATTGTACTAATTCACCCCCTCTTCTTAGTGCCACTCTTGATCCTAACAATTGGTATCAGAGCAAGGTTCACTCTCATTTGGTTTAAAACCCAAGAGAGATGACATTTGTCGGCAACCAAGAGGGTCATTCAATTATACATCAGCCCATGTTCAATGGGACGGATTATATATATTGGAAGACTAGAATGAGGATCTTCCTAATTTTAATAGATTTCGAATTATGGAATATTATAGAAAATGAGTTTCAAAAGTCTTTTCTTCCAATAAATGATTGAAATGAGTTGGAGAAGAAGACTCTTGCCTTAAACGCCAAGGCTATGAATGCCTTATTTTGTACCTTAGATAAAAACGAGTTCAATCATGTGTCTATTTGTGAATCAGCTTTTGATATTTGGCACATACTCGAAGTGACTCATGAAGGCATTAGTAGAGTGAAGGAGTCAAAAATTAATCTTTTAGTGCACACTTATGAGTTTTTTTTAATGAAACCGAGTGAGACCATTGGAGACATGTACACCCAATTTACGGATGTCGTCAAAGGTCTACAGGACTTGGTAAATGTTTCTTGAATTTTGAACTTGTTAATAAAATTTTAAGATCCCTTCCAAAGAGTTGGAACCCTAAAGTAATGGTCATTCAAGAGGCCAAAGATCTAAATAATTTTCCTCTCAAAGAACTAATTGGGTTACTAATTGTCACGCCCCTCAAAAATATCGATGATATTAAAATTTTCATCACAAATCCATCCAATATCCAAACTAACATTTGAGAATACTAAGAACATCCAAACATCTAATAATCTATAAAACTTGTGCAGTTTATAACTATACAACATATCACTCGATGATTCATAAAATCCAATCCCAACTCACCAAATTAATAATCGCAATATAAATTCACAAGTGTGGGAGCCTATATAATCACAAAACCAACGTTTACCATAAGTTCATATCATTACACGAATTAAACTTAACACTCCAGAATCCTAAACATGAGAGATTCTTTAAACATATACAAAATCCACAAGCTTAGATTCTTCGTCAACATTTCATTAGATGCAGAGTGTGCTTATACAACAAAAACATATATACTGATAAAGATCTGCCCAAAATCTTCTAGCTTTGCACTGCCTTAGTCCAATTTTAACATTTAAACAAGCGATAAGCTATCCTGAAAAATTTATATAGCAATGGAGTGAGCATATAAAGCTCAGAAAGTGACTAATATATCCTTGGCAAAATAGAATAATTTTCAAACAAATAAGGTTTTAAAATACAAGGCAGAATATAAAGAATTCATAGATGTAATCTTACTAGGAGTAGAATCACAAATGTCATTGCAATCAAATATATTTGGTTCATAACCGATGGAGCATAGAGAAATTGGAGCATATTAATAACCAATGAAACGTTTTGGAGCTTATCAATGGCGTATGAAAGGTTTTTGAGTATATCAATGGCAAATTGGACATTCCAGAAAATATCAATAACATAAGAAATATTTCAAAGCATATCAATGGTGTACGAACATTTCAGAGCATATCAAAGAATGATACGAAACAAAAGCTGAAACGTCATATTTGACGTTGCATTCATATCTTTCTTATCCAAAGCGCATACAGAAATACATAACCAAAGTTCTGGATATCATATCAAACATACAGAAAGTATAGTGGGACCATAGACAAAATGTGATTCATCCATTTCTGAATGACCACCAGACAAAAGTCTCCCATGTCTGGGAGCTCCTTCCACCCACGTCTAGGTGAAGTCAAAGGGGGCCGATAGAGCATCGCAAGCTCTATACATAACTCCTTTTTACCATTTGTGACAAGGGTTAACATTATCCCACAACACCAGAGTACAAAAGGGCAATATGAACAATAAATAGCACATATCGGAAGCACATACAGAACAACCAAACGTACATGTGCCTTTACGAGTCAATACGATGCAAGCAATAATCTTTCACAAATGTATACAGATTTGAAAAGAAATGAAAGCAAGAGTATACACGGATTCCAAGCAATTATATATAGCTCAATTTAAATAAGAAGGTTAGATGAATTCAATATCCAAAGGAATAAAACTAGAATAGGCACATATCGAAAGCAAATGCGGAAAAATGGGATATACATATGCCTATATGAGTCAATATGATATAGCATAAATGTTACATAATATGTTTCAAGAATATAAATAATTTATACACAAGAGTAAACTAGAATTCAAGCATTAATATAAACCTCAATTAAGTGAAGGAAACTGAATGAAATCTATTTCCAAATGAATGAAAACAGAATATGTGAAATCGACCAAAGCTCGATTTTTGACAGAGTTCGAGAGGCACATTGAACAAATACTTTGGATTGTCAATTATGCTCCAATACCCTCAAAAAAGCTATTTTCAAAAGATATATCAATCTATTTTCTGATAAAATAAGTTTTGTAGAAATCAAGGTTTCCAATAAGGAGTTACCATTGATTTAGTAACTAAAGGTCAAAAACAAAATCACTGTTTTGCAAAATTCATAGTGTCAGATTCAATGGATAACAAGATAGGCTTTTGAATTCCAAAATTTTTAAACTATATATCAAAATAGAGATTTACAAGTTTAGTTTTAAATGAAGTCAGTTTGTTATAAATCAGAATTTCTAACAAAGACTTATAAGCATTTTAATATTGAAAGGTCAGAAATTTTGATCCCTGTTTGGTAGCATCCATAAGCTCATTTGAAGCAAACGTTTGGGTAAGTATTCGGTGTCCACAATTTCAATATCAGTGTCAAAAGAAAAGTATAAGAGTCTAATTTCAAATGAATAAGGTCCTACCTAAATCCACGTTTGGTGCTAAAAATTATGGCTGAAACAATCTATAGGGGTCAGTTTACCGAAAAATTCTAGATCCATGGTTCAAGAGAAATATCAAGTTCTAAGCAGAAATCTTTCAGATTATTTAGAATTAATATGAGAACAGAGACTAATATTTCTATAGGATGGAATTAGAATACTTAACTTTGAGAATTATGACCCCAAATTGAAAGATTTGAGCAAGGAAAACCCCAAAGCCCCAAATTTCTCTTCTTCTTCTTCCCCTTCCTTTTTCTTCTTCTATCTCTCTTCCACTGTTCTCCCATGCAGCTGCCTTCTCTGGTTCCTTCATAACCAAGGCAGAGAGGCTTAAGCGGTCGGATTTGTAATTTTATATATTTTGCAGTTTAATCATTGCATTAGTATATTTACGATTAGGTCCTCAGGGTTTACATATAGGTCCTCAGATTTTTTTTTTCTCTTTGAATAGATCCACAAATCTTATGAATAAATTCTCAGATTTATACTTTGGCTCTTTTATTAAATTTAAAATGGATTCTTACATTACAACTATAAATTTATACGAAAATTTAGAAATGAGGGATGTTACACTCTCCCCCCCTTAAAAGAAAAATTTAGTCCTCTAAATTTATCACACCTCTATCGATGAAAAAATGAGGATAAACCTTTTTCATTTCCTCCTCTAGCTCCCAGGTTATTTCCTCTCTAGAATGATGTCTCCAAATTACTTTAACCAGAGGGATAATCCGATTCTTTAGGGTTTTTTCCTTCTTATCAACAATCTGAGTGGGCTCTTCCACATAAGATAAATCTTTATCGATCTCCATCAGCTCATACTTAATGATATAAGAAGGATCAGGTATATACTTTCTAATCATCGAAACATGAAATATATTATGGATATGGTACAATGATAGTGGCAAGGCAATCCTATAAGTGACAGAATCAACCCTCTCAATGACCTCAAAAAGTGCAATAAATCTTGGGCTTAACTTTCCTCTCTTCCCAAATCTTACAATGCCTTTTGAAGGGGAGACCTTTAAGAACATAAAATCTTCAATTTCAAATTCAATATCTCATCTTCTATTGTCAACATAACTCTTTTGATGACTCTGAGCAATTTTTAAGCTTTTCTTTATTACTTAAATTATCTCGATAGTTTCTTGTACTTTGTCTGGTGCTAACAACTTTCTGTCACCAACTTTCACCCAACATATAGGTGTTATATACTTTCGCTCATATAAAGCTTCATAAGGAGCCATCTGAATACTTGAATGATAACTATTATTATAAGTGAACTCAATAAGTGAAATATCTTTATCCCATTCACCTTTTCAATCCATAACATAGGCTCTAAGCAAATCCTCAAGTATTTAAATTATTCTTTCTGACTGACCATCAGTCTGAGGATGATATGTTGTGCTAAACTTGACTTTAGTGCCCATAGATTCTTGTTATCTTTTTCAGAATCTAGAGAGAAATCTGGAGTTTCTATCAGAAATGATCTCCTTTGGAATACCATAAAGTCTTACTGTTTCATTGACATATAAATCTGTAAGTCTGTCAAGCGAATAAGTCATATTAATCGATAGGAAATGTGCAGATTTTGTTAACCTATTAATGATAACCCAAATTGCATCATGCTTTCGAGAGGTTCTGGATAGTCCTGAAACAAAATCTATGGTAACACATTCCCATTTCCATTCAGGAATATCTAAAGGTTGCAACAACCCTCCAAGTCTTTGGTGTTCTCCTTTGATTTGCTGACAAGTCAAACATTTTGAAACATACATTGCAATTTCCTTCTTCATGCCTTCCCATCAATAATGACTTTGGAGATCTCTATACATCATAGTGCTCCCAGGATGCATGGTGTACTTTGAAGTATGACTTTCCTTTAGGATTTGGTTCTTGATATCTGTTTTATTTAGTACATATACTCTATCCCCAAATGTCAATAGGCCATCCTTTTGTTAGGATCAAGAGCACTAAGAGGAGGGGGGGGGTGAATTAGTGCAGCGGAAAACTTTCGACATTTAAAACTACGTTCGTACGTTGAAATCCGATTCCGACGTAAAAGTCATTTCGTGCCGATAATAACTTGGAAAGCTTATGGAAACATATTTGAAGTAAAGTAAGGAAGGTAGTTTGTAGTTAATATAAAGAACATAATGCAATTGCAAACCAGATTTTAGAGTGGTTCGGTCAAACGTGAGCTACATCCACTTTTGACTTCCTCCTTCGACGAGGTCACCGGCATCTACTAGAGGACTTCCTTCAATAGGCGAAAGCCAACCACCCTTTTACAGTTTCACTCCTTTTGACGGGCTTAGGAGACAACCCTTACAAAATTTTCTCTCATCTCTTAAAAGATCAAAACTTGGAAGAAAAGGGGGAGAACTTCTAGCCTTTACAACACTTTTGAGCTCTAAAAATCATAGAGTAAGATTGGATTTTTGGTGCCATTTTGTTGCCCTTTCATGCAGGAAAGGGTGGGGTATATATAGGCCCCAAACTAGTGTGAATTTGGAGCTAAAAAATGTCACATCCCGGATTTCCAAGGTCCTAACGGTACTACCTCTTGACTGGGGCGGTACAACCGCCTGGCAGTTAGAGACAGAGCCACTGGGCGGTGCCACCGCCTGACAAGGGCGGTTGCACTGCCTAGTCTCGCTCGGAGATTGAGCCCAGGCGGTGCCACCGCCTTACTAGGGCGGTTGCACCGCCTAATCTCCTGATCGAAGCATCCTACATCACTCAAAACGCAGATTAAAATATAAACATAATTATCAATTAATTTCATCTTCAAAATACGAGATTCAAAAATCTCTCCCTTTTTGATGATGACAACCAATTGATGATGGAGTTAAACTTAACTCTTGGAGTTTAAACAAACTCCCCCTATCAATATGCCATATTGATAGAAACTCTTGGATTCAAGAATCCAAACAACATTTCATCATAAGCTTATGCATAACATGTCATGTCATCATACTTCTCCCCCTTTGTCATCAACAAAAAGGAGAAGTTCCTACTCTTATGTGTTTAGAGATAAAAAGTTCAAATCATTGCATGATAAACATAGTATCAAATTTTATCATTATGCAACCGAGCAATTAAAGATGTGCAAGTTTTAGCATGTTTGCTTTTCTTGAGATAGCAACGGTTTGCTTCTCTTTAGATTACAAGCTAACAATTTTTACGATATGCAAGTTTTACTACATACAAGCTAGCTTTTCATCACAACATATAAGCACAAAAGCATAGCAAGATTCTTAAGTTCAATCATGGCAATTCAACACTTGCTTCTTGTGCAAGATTGCAATTTGCTTTTCTTTGCATGTTCTAACTAGCAAAAGCTTTCTCCCCTTTGTTTTTGTCGAAAAGAAGGGAAGAGTACAAGTTAGCCAGCATTTGCCTTGAGCTAGCAATCTTTCTCCCCCTATGTCATTGCCAAAAAGAAGGAGAGGAACCAATGATTTAGACTTTTACATAAACTATGAATTTGCATCAATCAATATTTCAATCATCACATGATACATACCAGACAACAATGCAAAGAAATCATATCATGAAAGACATCAATTGTTAAACATGATATGATAATAGTCTAAAAAATTTCAATTTGCGATACATATGATACATTGCGATACACTAAAAAATTTAATATGATGCTTTTAAGGATATCAACCTTTTTTGATACAAAGCAAGGCAACAGCAATTATATTGCAAGTTTTCTAAGTTTTGTATTTTTTGCTTCTTTTGAGACAGCAATTCTTTGCTTCTCTTTATATTGCAAGATTTGCAATTCATTGGTAGTGTTCATGATAGCAAGTTCTTTCAATGAAATGATCGAGCTAGCAAATTTTCCTTCCTTTGAAATATGCAAGCTAGTAAACTAACTCCCCTTTATCATTATCAAAAAGAAGGGAGAAATCAATGGCTAAAAAATTTAATCATTATACAAGCCATATTACAAAATCATGTCATGATATCACGAAAATTCAAGAAGGACATGATTCATTTGATAAATATTTTTAATAGAATAAAAGAATTATACAACCAAGGATCATGATTAAAATATATCAATATTATAAATCAAGTCATGATTCGTGATTCATCATAAAGCAATTTAATTTTCAATCATCACATAAGGCATTTAAAGAATTTTTGAAACATAGGAGAATGATTAATTTAAGCATGCAATGTTTCAATCAAATTCAAGTCATGAATACCAATACTTTCATATTGTGAGTATCAATTCATGAATACCAAAAGATATTATTTGTGATTCCAATTTTGCAAGATCAAGATTATGATTTAGATAAAACTCATTCAAGTCAAATCATTAACTTGAAACTCATAATCAAGTCATCAAAATCAATTTTAAGATTCACAAAATATCATGAAATCATTAATCTCGATCAGATGGGAAATCATTAATCAATTTTAAGTGATTCTTTTTCATCTAAGCATGCCTTAGTCTTTATATGCCAAATCAAGATAAGCATGAAGGTTCAAGACATAAAGGCAAAATCTTATAAAATAACTTATCAAGCAAGATTTTAAACATCTATTTTCAAGCTATATAAAGAGTAAGTCAAGGATTCAATTATCTCATGTCATGAATTCCAACAGACATCTCAAATTATCAACATCACATTAAAAAGATATTTCAAAAAGATATATCGATAAGTGATTCTTTTGTATCATTTCATTCATTCGGAAGATTCTCCTCTTTGGTAAATAAATCTAGGAGAACAAAATGAATTAAGGGAGATATAACATGATTGAAGCATTGAACATGATTCATATTTAAAATGTATCTCATGTCATAAGTATGAATCAAGCATTTGTGAAATCCGAAATCATCCTCAAAGTCGCATTCAATAAATTCATACATGACAAGCATAGATTTATTGAAAAGTCGATAAGATAGAGGATCACATTTCATTTTTATAAATTTCTATTCATGTGATTTGCTTCTTATAAGCATGCCTTTACCTTTAATAAAATAAGTGTCAACATTTAAGATGAAAAGGTAAATTACATAAAACAAATCATCAAGCATGATTCCATGATAACATCCTTTTAATATCTTGATATTCATTATCAAGTATGATTTCAAAAAGTATGTTCAAGAGAAATCATTAAGACCAAATGCATGATACACTCATTTATTTTCAAAATATTCATCATGTTTATTTTCATTAGATTCACAAGATTAGTAAAATAAATTCATTAATCTCAATAGGATAGAAAATTCATTTCCATTTCATACAATTGATTTCATGTGAGGGTATTCAAGTTTTTTGTGAAAACATGTATCATCATTTAAAATCGAAACATAAGTTTCGTCATGAAACCGTCAAGACCAAACACATTATGATATCACATCTATCATCAAAAGATTATCAAGAAATTCATACATAGATGTACATGCACTATGTCATCTTAATATGTCATGAGAATGTCATCTTAATTCATCATAAAAATGATTAGACCAAAAACATGTTAATCTAAAACGAGAGTTTCAAATCAACATTTACTTCAAAAACTCATGCATGACATAAAATCATCAAGATACACATGTGTGGATTAATCCTAAGCATTATCACATATCATATAATTATCATCCTTAATGTTGCATGCATCATTCAACATTTCAAAACATAACATGCATGAAACCTTAGCAATATACTTTTCATGATCAAATTTTTAATTTTTCAAAGATGCTAAAAAGAAAAACATGATATAATTTTTAAAAAATAATTTTTTATTTCCTATTCCTACTATCTAAATTAAGCACTCATGAAAAACTTCAAGTAATTTCAAAATAATTCAAGAGAGTTGAGTTACTTACCTTGTAGTCGAAGCCCATCAAAGCCCAATTCGCCATTTCACCGTTGGAAGTTCTTGATTCATCCTTGGTTGCCTTCCTCTTCTTTGGCCTCTTCCTCCGTTCAAGTTCATTATTTATTTTATATTTTTATTTAATAAACTTATTAAGATTTAGTATTCGAAGTTCAAGTTCATCATTGTCCTCATCACTTGAGTCATCGCTCAAGTGGTATTCATTTGTCCGGAGTTCCAAATCCTTCCTATTCTTTGGAAGGTGGTTCAAGTGCTCATCGGGTTCAAAATATTCTAGTGGAAAATCATTTAATTTTTTTATCTCTTGTATTACGGTTATTTTAGGATCCCACCTTTTTGGAAGGGATCTTAAGATCTTGCTTACGAGATCAAAATACGAAAAAGATTTACCAAGAACTCTTAGATTATTGACGATATCCATGAAACGGGTGTACATATCGCCTATAGTCTCACTTGGTTGCATTCGAAAAAGCTCAAAATCATACAAGAGAATGTTAACTTTCAAGTCTTGGACTCTACTAGTTCCCTCGTATGTGATTTCAAGTGTTTGCCAAATATCAAAAGCCGTTTCGTACGTAACAATCCGATTGAACTCATTTTTGTCCAAAGCGTAAAATAAGGCATTCATAGCCTTTACGTTTAAAGAAAAATACTTCTTCTCCAAATCCGACCAATCATTATCAGTTTAGAGGGAAGTTGAAAATCGTTTTCAACAATATTCCATAAATCCAAATTCATAGAAATCAAGAAAACTCTCATTTAAGTTTTCCAATAAGTGTAGTCCAATCCGTTAAACAACGGTGGACGAACAACCGATAAACCCTCTTGAAAGCCATGAAGAGCCATTTCTCTCGGGTATAAATCCGAAATGAGAAATACTAGGCTCTGATACCAATTGTTCGGATCAAGAGCATTAAGAGGGGGGGGGGGGGGTGAATTAGTGCAGCGGGAAACTTTCGACATTTAAAACTGCGTTCGTACGTTGAAATCCGATTCTGACGTAAAAGTCATTTCGTGCAGATAATAACTTTGAAAGCTTACAGAAACATATTTGAAGTAAAGTAAGGAAGGCATTTTGCAGTTAAGATAAAGAACATAATGTAATTGCAAACAAGATTTTAGAGTGGTTCGGTCAAACGTGACATACATCCACTTTTGGCTTCCTCCTCCAATGAGGTCACCGGTGTCTACTAGAGGCCTTCCTTCAATAGGTGAAGGCCAATCACCCTTTTACAGTTTCACTCCTTTTGGCGGGCTTAGGAGACAACCCTTACATAATTTTCTCTCCTCTCTTGAAAGATCAAAACTTAGAAGAAAAGAGGGAGGAGAACTTCTAGCCTTTATAATACTTTTGAGCTCTAAAAATCACAGAGTAAGATTGGATTTTTGGTGCCTTTTGGTTGCCCTTTCATGCAGGAAAGGGTGGGGGATATATAGGCCCCAAACTGGTTTGAATTTGGAGCTCAAAAATGTCACCTACCGGATTTCCGAGGTCCTGGCGGTACTACCTCCTGACTGGGGTGGTACAACTGCTTGGCAGCTAGTGACTGAGCCTCTGGGCGGTGCCACCACTTGACAAGGGCGGTTGCATCACCCGGTCTCGCTCGGAGACTTAGCCCAGGCGGTGCCACCGCTTGACTGGGGCGGTTGCACCGCCCAACTTTACTGGGAGACCATCTCCTGGGCGGTGCCACCACCAACCCTGGCGGTGCCACCGCCTAGCAGGAATTCTAGTCCAAATGGGTAGATCCATTCGGCCCAATTTGGGTCTATCAAGGGCCCAATTGCCCCTAAATTAAGTTAATGGGATCATCTCCCATTCATAACTTAATCTACATACTAACTATGATATTTCTTAAGACATTTATTGCAACTTGCTTCGGTGCGTCAATCGCTTCTTCCGGCGAGATTCCGACAAACTTTCGATGAACATCCGATGAACCTTCGGCGATGCTCTGGCGGACTTCCGGCAAACTCCTAGACTTGCGACGATCCACTTGGCGAGTTCCGACGAGCTTCTTTGGCAAGCTCTTAGACTTCTCGGATTTGTTCCCGTAGAACCTCCAACGATTGTCCGAATTTATGTTGAACTCTCGAACTCCTAACGTGATCATAGTCTTGACTCGGGCGCAACTCCTGCTGCATGTCTTAATTCCATCGTAGTTAATCCTGCATATGTAAAACAAAACTTTGATCGAGACAATTAATCCTAAGCAATTAACCAAGTTGTCCAGCATGTCATTGGTCCCTCAACCCTTTGTTCGATTCTTTGGCACATCGTCCTCTCCTGCGGCCTATTGTCCAATCGGCTAGTTGACTCTACAACTCTGATATCCTTGGCATAATACCCGCTCTTCTTGGCTTGATGCCCGAGTCCACGGCCGGAAGCCTTCTATCGATACGTCGACCAATCCACCGGCCTGATGTCCAATCTTCTGACATGTTCCTCCGGGCCAACATGATTTTTTCTACTTTAATTGTCTTATCCTGATCGATGCATCCTGCGTCACTCAAAATGCAGATTAAAATATAAACATAATTATCAATTGGTTTCATCATCAAAATACGAGATTCAACACCTTTGAAACTTGAAATTTTAGCTTCAATTTCCTTTCTACTTCATTCCTCAAGTAGATTAAACGTGGATCTCGTAATTGTCTTTCCTTAATTTGTTGAGTAAGATCAGATTGCATTCGAATAGAGGCCATCAATATTATTGAGTCTTGCTCATTCCTCATACCATTCAAATCAAAATTTTCTTCTAATATCTTCCATTGCTTCACGACCAGACTAGCCATAAAATTTGTAGATTTTCTAGTAAGTGCATTAGCTACAACATTGGCTCTGCCTGGGTGATAACGGATGGCATAATCATAATCCTTTAGAAGTTCTATCCATCTTTGCTATCTCATGTTTAACTCTTTCTGAGTAGAAATATATTTTAAACTCTTGTGATCAGTGAAGATTTCAAATTATTGCCCAGACAAATAATGTCTCCAAATCATTAGAGCAAAAACAATTGTTGCCAACTCCAAATCATGAGTTAGATAATTCAGTTCATAACCTTTTAGTTTTCTAGAAGCATAACAATCACTCTCCGTTCCAGCATCAAAACACATCCAAAGCCCTTTCTTGAAGCATCGGTATAAACTACAAATCCTTCACTACCACTTGGAATAGTGAGAATAGGAGCACTAGTCAATCTTCTTTTTAACTCTTGAAAACTTTGCTCACAATCATAATCCCATACAAATTTCATATTCTTTTTAGTGAGTTTAGTAAGAGGTTGAGAAATTCGAGAAAATCCCTCCACAAATCTCCTGTAATAATGATAGAACCCTTGCAGATTCTAAACTTGGGGTTGATTTCTTTAGGGGATCGGCCTCCTTGGAACTCTATAGGGGTTCCTCCCTCCAAGTTGCTGCTCAAAGGCTGCAGAAAAGATTCATCTATTGCTTATCAAAAGAGAAGGAATACATGGCTATTTATAGGGCTTCTAAACCCTAACTCCTAATAGGACTCCTACTTAAGACTCTTACTTCTAACCAACTCGTAATAGGACTCCTACTCAAGACTCGTATTCCCTTACAACTCCTAATTCTTCTATAAGAAAAAACATCCTACATGAATGCCCCTCTCAATTAGGACTCTCCTAGCTAGAGTCCTAACAGAATGTCCCTCTCAATTAGGACTCTCCTAGCTAGAGTCCTAACAGTTTTACATGAATGCCCCTCTCAAGTAGGACTCTCCAAGCTAGAGTCCTAATAGACCCGCCCTCTTCAAATCAGCCTTGTCCTCGAGGCTGATGATTCGTGAATTCTGGGAATTTGATCTTCAAGTCGTCATAGTTCTCCCAAGCGGCATCTTCTATTGGTAGGTTCGCCCACTGTATTAGCACTTCATTAGTGGGTCGTCATCGTCAAGTCACGATCCGTCGATCAATAATGGCACTTGGCTGGGTTTGGAGTTCTCTTTGGGTAGTCATATTTGGTGGGTGGCTTTGGGCTGTCTCCAAGCACCTATTTAAAACTTCCGTCTAGTTGTTGGTTTATGGGTGATATGTCATACTCCTTTTCAATTTAGTACCCTGCATATGAAATAACTTTATCCAAAATCTGCTCTAGAAGATGCAAGTAGAATTTGTCACAAGCACAATGCGTCCCTTATAGCATAATTCTTTTGAGTCCCGATTGTAATGAGCCACGGAGCTTGGTGCTTCCTCTAATTTTTTTTTTTCTTACTGGTCTCCGAATCTTCCTGCCATTCCATCTTAATATCCTCAAGGAAGTCGTTGGTTGGAAGTAAAACGATCGAAAATTCAGCTTGCTTAGGTAGTTGCGAAAGCGTATCTACAACAACATTCTCTTTCCACCTTTTGTAAGTTATTTCATAATCAAATCCAAGAAGTTTTGTTACCCATTTTTGCTGCTCAGGGGATAATATCTTTCGCTCCAAAAAGTACTTGAGGCTTTTATGGTCGGTTTTAATTTGAAATCGTCGACCAATCAAGTAGGGTCTCCACCTCGTTGCTGCGCGCACAATGGCGAGCATC
Source organism: Musa acuminata AAA Group (assembly GCF_036884655.1). Classification (NCBI taxonomy): domain Eukaryota; kingdom Viridiplantae; phylum Streptophyta; class Magnoliopsida; order Zingiberales; family Musaceae; genus Musa; species Musa acuminata. The sequence continues at coordinate 27,319,818 of NC_088334.1, read as the reverse complement.
TCCTTATCATATGTTGACTTATTTTGATGGGAGGGAGATAATGCCTTGCTAGTGTATATGAGTGGTCGACCATCTTGCATGAGAATGACTCCAATTCTGACTCCAGATGCGTCGGCCTTAATAACGAAGGGTTGGTTGAAATCTGGTAGTGTTAGCGCCGGCGTCGTCGTTATGGCTGCCTTAAGTTTGTCGAAGGCGGTGGAGGCTCTGTCCGACCATTGAAAGACATCTTTTTCCAGTAAGGAAGTAAGTGGTGTACTGATCTTTCTATAGTTTTTCATGAACTTACGATAGTAGCCTATTAAACCCAAAAAGCCATGTAGCAATTTTATGTTCCTCGAGATAGGCCAGTTTTACATTGCTTCAATTTTGAAGGGGTCCACCGTCACACCTTCCTCTGATATGATATTCCCAAGATATTTCACCTTTTGTTGAAGAAAGTAAAAATTCGTAGTGGCCGTTGTGTGTTCGAAAGGCGGTTTTCGGTATGACTTCTTCATACACTCGTATTTGATAATACCCGGATCGAAGGTCTGGCTTTGCGAAGATTTATGCTCACTTTCATCTAGCAATTCATCTGCTATTGGAATAAGGTATTTGTTCTTGATGGTTATGCCATTGAGAGCTCGATAATCAATGCATATTCGCTATGTTCCGTCCTTCTTGCGTACAAGAAGCACCGGTGAAGAGTAGAGGTTGTAACTTGGCCGAATAACTCCTGTTTCAAGCATCTCTTTTATAATCCTTTCTATTTCATCCTTTTGGAGATGTGGATACCGATATGGCTGAGCATTTGCTGAAGATTTGCCTGGAATAATCATCATACAATGATCATGCCGACGGGTAAGAGGTAGGTTGCGCGGTTCGTCAAATATATTTGAAAATTCAGCAAGCAAAGGAAGTAGATTTGGATCTTCAAATTCTATTGGCTCTCCCCTAGTTTGCTACTCAAGTTGTACCAAAAAACTGCTGCATGCTTTATGCAAAACCTTCTCCATTTGTTGTGTGCAAATTGTTGTTATGTCGCCCTCACGTTTCCAATGCAATGTCACCTGTTTCTCCTTACTGTAAAATTTCATAATTAGTTTCATAAAATTCCAGGAAACATTACCTAATGTCATCAACCATTTAATTCTAAGCATGGCCTCATGATTGTTAAGAGGGAGAAGGAAGAAATCTGCAATTATCTCTTGGTCCTGCAGCAATAGTTTCACCTACGGACACCTATGATCACACTTCAAAATCCATCCGTTGGCGACCTTAGCGACAAACTTGCTGCAATTCTCAATAGGTAAGTTCATATGGACAGCAACCTTACTGTTTAGGAAGATATTAGTGCTGCCCGTGTCGATGAGAACAGTGATCGGTTGTTGTTTGAGAAGGCCTCCAACTTTCATCGTTTGCGGGTTTGAGTAGCCAGCTAGTGTTTGTACCGTAACTTCGATCGGTTGTGGCTCTTCTTCTGCATCTTCTTCATCATGTTCAAGGCTCTCTTATGGATGTTCAATGACCTCTTCTTCTATCGGTTCAATCATAAGAAGTCCCCCTTTACTATAGCGATGCTCACGGCTCCACGGCTCATCACAATGCCAACATAACCCCTTCGCATATCGCTCCCGAAACTCTTCTCTTGTTAACCTCTTTGGTGTAGGGACTTGGTCGATAGTAGGGGGGGCTGAGGGCTTCAATATTACTGGTTGAGGAGCGACCCTAGTCCTCCGAGCTTCATGGTTCAATTGCTCCTCTTGATGTCGTGCGAAAGAGATGGCTGCCATAAGCGTATACGGTTGTCGCGCTTTAACTTCTCCTCGGATCTCCGACTTCAAGCCCTCAATGAAGGTCCTCAATAGCTGTTTTTGAGACCAATCATGAGTTTGATTAGATAACCTTTCAAACCTGGTTTGGTACTCTTGAATGGTGGAGGTTTGTCGGATCTTTGCTAGTTGTTCGTCAATATTCTCGTAATCGGTTGGTCTGAAGCGAATCAGCAGTCCTTCTTTGAATTGTCACCATGAAAGGACTCCATAAGTATGTTCAAACCAGTCAAACCACTGTATAGCATCCCCTTCAAGATGTATAGCTGCAATTTTCACCATAGATACATCCGCGGTTTTGTGGTACCAAAAATATCGCTCCGCACGCGAGATCCAACCAATCGGGTCTCCTTCTTCCCATCTAGGGAAGTCCACTCTCATGCATGGATAGTTGGGGTCAGTCATATAGCATCCCCTCCCTTGGAAGTCATCTCTTCGGGCTTAGTGTGATTGGGCAAAGCTCTCTCCTTGATATGATTTCTTCGGGCTTAGTGGTCGGCCCAATCTGAGTTCGGTAAAGAGCATCCGAATCTTATCCTCCATTCGCGCCTCCAAGGCTTCGAATTTAGCATTGATTAACTCCTTAGATGCCATAATATATGCCTCCAAATCTATGATGTTAAGATCTCTCTTTTGTTATTAGGTTAAAGGCATGGTCGAAAGGATTGGTGGATCGATGGATGTAGGCTACGATTTAGGCTTGTTTTGTGGCTGTTTTGGGTGCAATTTGAGAGTGTGGTTTAGTGGAGTTTTAGGGCTATGGATGAATGTTTTGGATCTATGGTAGATGGTAGCAAAGGTTTGATAGAAATCAGTGGAAGTTGCAGCAAGTATGTGCTGTCTTGTAAGAGTAGAATTGTCGTCGAAGAAACAACGGTTTCTTGACGTAATTTCCAACAAAAACTTGAGAGAATTGAGGAGGAAATTGATAGAAAAATCACAGTTTATATGACAGCAAGGATATCTAATTTAATTAAGAAAATTTCTGCAGTATAACAGCAAGGAAATTGGTGCAAGTTGCGCTTGCAGAATTGTCATCGAGAAATTTCAGCGGGTAACGACGAAAATTTGCAGCAACCCAAAATCATTTTTTGAGATGAATTTCTTAATAAATCAATCTTAGATGGAAGCTAAGATGATCTATAAAGTGTATAAGAAATTTCATTAAAAAAAGATTGCAAATAGATGGGTTAAGGCAACAATATGCGACTGAAATTTTCTGCAGCATAGATTTTCAAGTGCAACAGATTGGACATAAAAGATCAGTAGTTTATATTGAGAATTTTTCGATAAAACTAAAGGGAAATCCACTGTTAGGAAGTGTCAAAGATGTCATAAAAATTTCGTAGAAATTTGGATAGAAAAAGCATAGTAGCAAGATCAAACAAATGGTGCTATGCGGCTTGAATTCTGTAATTCAAGTGTAGCAGATTGGACATAAAAGATCAGCAGTTTATATTGAGAATTTTTTGATGAAACCAAAGGGAAATCCACTGTTAGGAAGTGTTAAAGATGTCATAAAAATTTTGTAGAAATTTGGATAGAAAAAGCATAGTAGCAAGATCAAACAGATGGTGCTATGCGGCTGGAATTTTGCAATGTATCTTTCATCGTAGAGATGAAAACTTTGTGACGAAAAGTTTATGCAGCAATATAGGAACAATTTTTTTTTTGGATTTTCGAATAAGGATAACTAAATTGCAGCAGCAGTAAGGTAGGAAACCAGAACCTGTTGCAATTCACGGGGAAATCAAAGGATGATCCGCGGTGGTGGAGATGATGGCGGAATTCGGTGATGATCTTTTAAGCAATTGTGGGAATTGCTTTGGGCGGTTGTGGAGGGTTGATGGATGGCTGTGGAAGGGCAGCGAGATGCCAAGAACGTTGCTCTGATACCAGGTGTCCTAGTGCCCTTATTGTCAGACAACGATTCCGTAGTCCTAGTGGTGTATCTGGTTCTTAGACTTGAGACACCAAGGATGTCCTGTATGAGTGCTCCACTCTTTGATACCAGACTTATAGGTTTGGCTGTTCCGAGATCTAGTACAGCTGGTCATTGGGAGTGGTAGTCGACCTTACGAGGGCTATTGAGTGTCGATAGAGGATCATCCACTCTCGGTATCATGAGAGGAATATCCCATGTGTTCTTGCTCAGACAAATCTCTGGCCAGGGTCATTCGGGTTGAGAGAGAAAGAGTTCTCCGGGAGAATCCGATTAGAGCGAGACTCGAGTAGAAACCGTATGAGTCTGACAGCACCATGCTCGATATACGGTCTCTGGGATATTAGATGGATGAGGGACTATAGGTACATGGTAACTGAGGACAGACAGGTCCAATGGATTGGATTCCCCTGTATCGTCTGGGGACTACGGCGTAGTGGCCTAGTACTTCCGTAGTCGATGAGTCGAGTGAATTATTACAGAGATAATAATTCACTTAGTTAGAAGGAGTTCTGACAGGTATGACTCACGGCCAGCTCGATATTGGGCCTAGAGGGTCACACACATATGGTAGGCATTGCGATGAGTAGAGGTTCGGATATGAGATATCCGACGGAGCCCTTGTCTTATTGGATGCAGATCCAATACCCACTAGGGAAAGGACCCATTAGGGTTTTGACACGGGATCTCTATAAATAGGAGGGATTCACAGCCTCATAGGCTAGAGTCTTTGCTTGCCCTTCCTATTCTCCTCTCCCTCTCCACCTCAGAGAAGGCCTGGAGTTTTGAGGAGCATCGTCGCAACCCTGCTGTGTGGATCACCGCTAGAGAGGAGGACGCTTGACCTCCTTCACCCTCTCCTAAGGATCTGCAAGGAAACAGGGATATACGATCTCCCTAGGTAACACAATCTCTATACGCAGTTTTGTGTTTTGCGGATTTTTGCGCACCAATCTTCGCACGACGACGAACATCTTTTTGGGAATCGGGGATTTTGTTTTCTTGTTCTTCCGCTGCGCATATGATGTCGCCCCCTATGATTTCCCAACAGTGGTATCAGAGCCAGGTTGTTCGTGCGAATGATTGGTTTTGAACTGCGTGTATTGTGTTTAGGAAGAATTTTGACGTCAAAATCGTTGACGCAAAAGCAAGGAAGGGCAACAACAGTTGCTGCCCTCGATCTGCATGCCTGCAGCCACCTGCAGCGGCAGCCGCAGCCGCAGCCAGGCAGCACAGCGCCGGCGCATGCGCAAGCGCTGTGCCTGCAGCAGCCGGCCGGCGGCCTGCTTGCAGCAGGCTTGCTGCCGGCGGGGCTGGCAACCCACGGGCAGAGGCGCCGCAGGGCAGCGGCGCCTACCGCCGAAAGGAAGCGGCGCCTGCCGCCGCAGGGCAGCGACGCGCGACGCCTGCCGCCGCAGGGCAGCGACGCGCGACGCCTGCCGCCGCTGCTCCCGCGGGCGAAACCCCCCCCCACAGGGGCGGCCGCCCGGCGGGACAGCACCGCCTGCGGAGGCAGCGGCGCCCGAAGAGGGCGCCCACCCGCAGCGGCATCGCCGCCAGCGGGCGTGCCGCCTGCAGGCGAGGGCAGCGCCCTCGCCCCGCCGCACAGGCCGCCGCCAGCAGGGTGGCGGCGGCGGCAGCGGCAGCAGAAAGAGGGAATTAGGGTTTTCTGGGAAAAAGACAATTTTGCCCCTCAGAATTTGCGAAATTCCAGTTTCTGTCTTTTGTCCAAATTACGAAAATACCCTTAGGAATTGAGAAATTCCCTATATATCCCTGATTTCAGAAAATATTAATTAATTAAAAGGTTTAGTTGATTATTATTTTTATTATTATCTAGTAGTCCTACATGATGATGATTATTTATACATGTGATGTATGATGAGTGGACGGATGATCATGGACCGTGTGATGTGTGTACTTGTGATTATTATTATTGAGGTCTGCGAACCTCCATTATATTTCTCGTTTATTGTCGGGCCTGCGTGCCTATGATTAAGTTGTAATCACATGAGGAGGCGCAGCGGGAGCGTGGAAGCCATAGCGGGACCCACGAGACGGACGATCGTGATGCATGAAGATGCATCAAGATGTCGACGGAACCAACGAGGACGAGATGGACGATCACAAGGCATGGAGATGCACCGTTGCACACATAGATCTTGATGTGAGTGATTAGGCCTACTAGCTCGGGCCTAATCATATTAGGTTGTGGTCCATGATCATCTGGTGTGATTGCTTATACACATACTAGATATGTATATATATTTGCATGCGATGTAGATATATATTAAATATGTATATGTGTGACATGTCATATTAGGAGACCAAATCATAGAAACATCTCTCGATAATATTAAGTCGGTAAACGTGAGGCAATTAGATTGACCCACGTGGCCTTCCATCGTTATGAGTAGGAACCGAATCCCGGTGTAGGTTGAGTTGGTCGAGTCCCTCGAGACTCACCTATATCGCGATTCGCTATCTTGCTTACGACATAGAGATGTCACCGGTGACCTGAGGGCATAATATGCTTGGTCGAGTCCCTCGAGGGTATATCATCAAATCAGACTCATCTTGTAACGAAGGTGTTGACTTAACCGAGCATCATGGTTGGTCGAGTCCCTCGAGGCCATGGTGATTCAGAGGCCGAACAGGACGGGAATCACAAGGAGTTGTGATCGGCAAGAGTTGTCTACCTTTTAGGCTTAGTGTGATTGGTCGAGTCCCTCGAGGTTACACTAAGACGCTGATTGGATCCTGATCCCCACTAGAAGTCTGCCGGAGACTTCCGTTTCACGTGCTGAGGGTGTCGCGTGACTCGTTAGTAAAATAGTGGGAGCATATTAAGATAGAAGTCCATATCTTGATAGTTTATTTCTTGCAAAATCTGCATGTTATTCATTTTTGCTACATCTTTATTTTCAGAAAATGTCGCTTTCAAATCCCTTACGTGGCATACTTGATGTCAACCGCCTCACTGGTCCAAATTATACGGATTGGCTCCGTAACTTGAGAATTGTTCTCACAGCGGAGAAAATCGTGTACGTCCTTGATACAGTGATGCCTACGCCCGAAGAAGGGGCAAGCGAGGATGAGATCGCTCGCTACGTGAAGTACATTGATGACTCCACTCTTGCTCAGTGCTATATGTTGGGCTCTATGACTCCAGAGTTACAGAGACAACATGAAAAGATGGATGCCAGATCCATTCTCCTACATGTCCGTAAATTGTTTGAGGAACAGGGAAGGACTCAACGATATGAGATATCCAAGAGCCTTTTCCGCGCTAGGATGACTGAGGGGACACCGGTTCAGAACCATGTCCTAAAGATGATTGAGTGGATAGAGAAACTCACAGGTCTAGGAATGGTCCTAGAGGATAACTTGTGTGTGGACATTGTGCTTCAGTCCCTACCAGATTCCTTTTCACAGTTCATAATGAACTTTAATATGAACAAGCTTGAGGTGACTCTCCCAGAGCTCCTCAATATGTTGAGGGAGGCAGAGAGTACTATTAAGAAAGAGAAGCCAGTTCTCTACACTGGTGAGATCAGAAAGAAAAGGAAAGCAGAAAGGTCCCTTAAGAAGGGAAAGGGCAAGGGCAAACAAGGTAAAGCAAAGGTTGCTAAGAAAGACCCAACAAAGGACAAAGGCCAGTGCTTCCACTGTGGTAAAGATGGGCACTGGAAGAGAAACTGCAAAGAGTACCTTGCAGAAAGGGCGAAACAAAAGCTTGATGAAGCTTCAGGTACATTCATGATCAGTCTCCATTTGTCAGACTCTTATGATAACACATGGGTATTAGATACCGGTAGTGCTTATCATATATGTAATTCGTTGCAGGTTCTGGCAAGGCCTAGGAGACTAGAGAGAGGCGAGATGGACCTCAAGATGGGTAATGGAGCAAAAGTTGCTGTATTAGCTGTTAGCGAGGTCGCCCTACATCTGCCTAGTGGAGCTTTTATTGCATTAGATGCATGTTATTTTGTTCCTTCTATTATCAAAAACATTATCTCCATTTCATGTTTAATAGTTAGTGGATATAAATTTGTTTTTGAGAACAATGGTTGTTCGATATTATTAGATGATAAGATCATCACGAAAGGAACATTGCATAATGGTTTATTTATGTTAGACACCACTCCACATATCATGAATATAAATGTGTCCAAAAGGAAACGAGATGAGTTGAACAGTGCATACCTGTGGCATTGTAGGCTAGGTCACATCCATGAAAGAAGGATTCAAAAGTTGCTAAATGATGGATATCTAGATCCATTCGACTATGTGTCATATGCAACTTTGAGCCTTGCATTCGTGGAAAACTGACCAAATCTCCATTTAGTAGAACTGGAGAGAGAGCCAATGAGTTGTTGGAACTCATACATAGTGATGTATGTGGACCCATGTCAACTCATGCCATTGGAGGTTACTCCTACTTCATTACATTTACTGATGATTTCTCAAGGTATGGATATGTGTACTTAATGAAGTACAAGTCGGAGGCCTTTGAGAAATTCAGAGAGTATAAGAATGAGGTGGAGAACCAGACTGGAAAGAGTATCAAAACTCTTCGATCAGATCGAGGAGGTGAGTACTTAAGTACAGAGTTTACTCACTTCCTCAAGGACCATGGGATATTATCCCAATGGACACCTCCTTATACACCTCAGCTCAATGGTGTCTCTGAAAGGAGAAATCGTACATTATTAGATATGGTACGGTCCATGATGAGTTTCGTTGACCTACCCATCTCATTCTGGGGATATGCCCTAGAAACCGCAGCTTACCTTCTGAACAGAGTTCCAACTAAGTCGGTGGTGTCTACACCATATGAGATATGGAAAGGGAAGAAGCCTGATCTTAAAGTAGTTAAGATTTGGGGCTGCTCTGCCCATGTTAAAAGACACAACCCCGATAAGTTAGAATCAAGGACAGGGCGATGTAAATTTGTGGGATACCCCAAGGAAACTTGTGGGTATTACTTCTATCATCTCGAGGACCAAAAGGTCTTTGTAGCTAAGAGAGCAGTGTTCCTTGAGAAGGAACACATTCTTGACGGAGACAGTGGGAGAATGATAGAATTGAGCGAGGTTGGAGAACCAAGCTCAAGCACCACTCTACAGCCCGAGTCTGTTCAGGTATCTAATACACAAGTTTCAACTTTACGCAGGTCTGATAGAGTATCCCATCCTCCTGAGAGATATGTGGGACATATTAGAGCAGAGGATGTAGAGGATATTGATCCTCAGACCTACGAGGAGGCTATTATGAGTATAGACTCCGGGAAGTGGAAAGAAGCCATGAATTCTGAGATGGATTCTATGTACTCCAATAAGGTTTGGAACCTAGTTGATGCACCCGAAGGTATTGTACCCATCGGTTGCAAGTGGATCTTTAAGAAAAAGATCGGAGTAGATGGAAAGGTAGAGACCTATAAAGCAAGGCTAGTGGCTAAGGGGTATCGTCAAAGGCAAGGTGTTGACTACGACGAAACTTTCTCACCCGTAGCAATGCTAAAATCCATCAGAATTCTATTGGCTATTGCAGCACACTATGATTATGAGATCTGGCAGATGGATGTGAAAACCGCATTCCTCAACGGGAACCTGGAGGAGGAGGTGTATATGATGCAACCTGAGGGATTCGTGTCCAAGAACTGCCCAGATAAGGTGTGTAGGTTGCTTAGATCCATTTATGGACTAAAGCAAGCTTCCCGAAGTTGGAACATAAGATTTGATGAGGCAATCAGATCTTATGACTTCGTTAAGAACGAAGATGAGCCTTGTGTATACAGGAAGGTAAGTGGGAGCGCTATCACCTTTTTGGTGTTATATATGGATGACATCCTCATCATTGGGAATGACGTAGGAATGCTATCCACAGTAAAGACTTGGTTATCTAGACACTTCTCCATAAAGGACTTAGGGGAAGCATCCTATATCTTGGGGATTAGAATCTATAGAGATAGATCCAAGAGGATGCTTGGCTTGTCCCAGTCCAGGTACATAGAAACCATTGTCAAAAGGTTTGGCATGGAAAATTCCAAGAGAGGTCTCATACCGATGAGACATGGGATATCGCTTTCTACGAGTATGTCCCCAAAGACTCCAGAAGAAAGGACAAATATGGATATGATACCTTATGCCTCAGCAATAGGGTCTATCATGTATGCCATGCTATGTACTAAGCCTGATATAGCGCATGCTCTGAGTGTCACGAGCAGGTATCAGGCGGATCCAGGCTTGGAGCACTGGAAAGCAGTAAAGTGTATCCTTAAGTACTTGAGAAGGACTAAGGATCTTTTACTAGTATATGGAGGTAATAGCCTTAAGGTTGAAGGCTACACTGACTCAAGTTTTCAGTCTGATGTCAATGATAGCAAGTCGAATTCAGGGTATGTGTACACCTTGAATGGAGGAGCAGTGTGCTGGAAGAGTTCCAAGCAAGATACCACTGCTGACTCGACCACAGAGGCGGAGTACATTGCTGCATCAGATGCAGCAAAGGAGGGAGTCTGGGTGAAGAAGTTCATCACAGATTTGGGAGTCGATACAGATAGCGACAAGTCGACTTCCTTATATTGCGACAACTATAGGGTGATTACTCAAATAAGGGAACCCGGGTCTCATCAGAAGTGTTCTGAGGAGGTTCCAGCTTATAAGAGAGATCGTAACCCGAGGAGATGTAGCAGTGGAAAGAGTTCCATCCGAAGATAACATTGCAGATCCACTAACAAAGCCATTGTCTCAGATTGTCTTTGAGCGTCACAGGGGTCTGATGGGGATCAGACACATAGGTGATTGGCTTTAGGTCAAGTGGGAGATTACTAGTCATAAGTGCCCAGCAAGCCAATCACGTGAGTGATGGCACGTGTGACTTGATACAGAATCTTTTTGCTTATTATATTTTGGCGTATATCACTTTATAACTATTGCATAAATGCATATATATTGTGATGTCCTTGGATTTGTGCAATGGGAATCGGATCGTGATGAGATCACGATAATGAGATCGATTCACCTTTAAACACATATCCTAAATAATCCCGGTCATAGGTTACTCGAGAGGGACATCGTGATAACCGGATAGACTGGTGTGCTGTATACCCGTCCATATGATGGATGCAGCTGGTCTCATAGCTGCTCGTGTAGGGACACTAGGGATACAGTACAGGTGCTCATTGGAGAATGAGTTCACTGATTGATCCGCTTACGGAATGCTGGATGGTTGATGATGCCTTATTGTCAGACAACGATTCCGTAGTCCTAGTGGTGTATCTGGTTCTTAGACTTGAGACACCAAGGATGTCCTGTATGAGTGCTCCACTCTTTGATACCAGACTTATAGGTTTGGCTGTTCCGAGATCTAGTACAGCTGGTCATTGGGAGTGGTAGTCGACCTTACGAGGGCTATTGAGTGTCGATAGAGGATCATCCACTCTCGGTATCATGAGAGGAATATCCCATGTGTTCTTGCTCAGACAAATCTCTGGCCAGGGTCATTCGGGTTGAGAGAGAAAGAGTTCTCCGGGAGAATCCGATTAGAGCGAGACTCGAGTAGAAACCGTATGAGTCTGACAGCACCATGCTCGATATACGGTCTCTGGGATATTAGATGGATGAGGGACTATAGGTACATGGTAACTGAGGACAGACAGGTCCAATGGATTGGATTCCCCTGTATCGTCTGGGGACTACGGCGTAGTGGCCTAGTACTTCCGTAGTCGATGAGTCGAGTGAATTATTACAGAGATAATAATTCACTTAGTTAGAAGGAGTTCTGACAGGTATGACTCACGGCCAGCTCGATATTGGGCCTAGAGGGTCACACACATATGGTAGGCATTGCGATGAGTAGAGGTTCGGATATGAGATATCCGACGGAGCCCTTGTCTTATTGGATGCAGATCCAATACCCACTAGGGAAAGGACCCATTAGGGTTTTGACACGGGATCTCTATAAATAGGAGGGATTCACAGCCTCATAGGCTAGAGTCTTTGCTTGCCCTTCCTATTCTCCTCTCCCTCTCCACCTCAGAGAAGGCCTGGAGTTTTGAGGAGCATCGTCGCAACCCTGCTGTGTGGATCACCGCTAGAGAGGAGGACGCTTGACCTCCTTCACCCTCTCCTAAGGATCTGCAAGGAAACAGGGATATACGATCTCCCTAGGTAACACAATCTCTATACGCAGTTTTGTGTTTTGCGGATTTTTGCGCACCAATCTTCGCACGACGACGAACATCTTTTTGGGAATCGGGGATTTTGTTTTCTTGTTCTTCCGCTGCGCATATGATGTCGCCCCCTATGATTTCCCAACAGGACAGACACCCAACACTGGCATGGAGGCATCTCTCCCTCCAAAACCCTCTCCACATCGATAACTTGATCGTCGGAGGGGTCGGGCCGAGCTTCCGACCCGACCTGTGTGCAGGAATGAAGGTGAGGTCGCACCTCCCCGAAGAAGCAGTAAGACTTCACCCCCGCGCCACCCCCCATTCGGACCGCCGTGACAGGCCACCCCGGCTATACTGAGGAGCGCCACGCCGGATCCCCGCGCATTCGGACCCGAACCAAGCCGTGTCGGCCCCGAGGCCACGGCATACAATTGTTTCCCACAACATTTTGGCGCTAGAAGGATGGCCCGAATGTCAAACAATCAACAGATCTACTCTGGCGAACCCACAGCCATGGGATTGCGCCAGGTCAACACCCCAGAAGAACATCCCCTCCGGGATGGACCCCGTGACGAGCGCCCTTCCATGACATCGGAGCGCTATTGGCGGCTGTTCAATGACCTGGGCTTGTCGCCACCCGACATCCCCGTTGGCCCCTCACCCGTTTCGCCCGAAGCCTTCCACGATCTTGCTTACCAAGTCCGAGCGCTGGCGGGCGTGATGTAGACTATCATCCCGCTCGTCTCCCAGCCGACGCCCCCGCAGGTAACCCAGCCTTTGCAACAGCGTGAGCCTCAAGTCCAGACGCATGTGCCGCTCCCCGAGCCCCCGGTCTCGCCTCGAAACCGAACGACCCAGCTCGTAGACCGAGAGGCGAAAGACATGTCGAGCCGCCCAGAGCCTGAAGTACCGCCCGCGGACTCGACGAACGCCCTGCGAGCCCAGTTGCGCCTCTTCAATCGACGCCTCGACGAAGTACAGCAGGAGGTTCGCAGGTCAAAGGGGGAGCTCGGGGCAGACGGATACCAAGGATCACCATTCGCACCCGAAATACAGGATCAAGTGATTCCACCACACTTCCGGCTCCCATCCCTCGACGCCTACGATGATGCCGCTGGCCCCGCGGATCACGTGGCCATTTTTCGCACCCAAATGGTGCTGTATGGGACTTCTGATGCCTTGATGTGCAGGGCGTTCCCGACGACCCTAAGGGGACCAGCCCGCGCATGGTATAGCGGCCTGAAGATAGGGACCGTCTCTTCCTTCGACCAGGTCGCTCGAGATTTCGAGCTCAATTTCTTGGCCTATGCCCGTTCGAAGTCGTCCGTGGCGTTGCTCCTCGGACTCCACTAAAGGGAGGACGAGCCCCTCTCCCACTTCGTAAATCGTTTTACGACGAAGATCCGAGGACTCTCAGACGCTCACCCTTCTCTATTGATGCAGGCGTTCATGATAGGCCTGCGGCCCTCCAGGTTATTCTGGTCTCTGGTGGAGTGGCCCCCCACGACGGTGCCCGAGATGCTCCAGCGGGTGAGCCAGTTCGTTGCCGCGGAGACCTGGATGGCTGGGAGGCACGAGGAGCACAAGAGGGTCAAGGCGGAGCCGCCCCAACCGTAGCAACCCGCTGCATCTCGGCGCAGGTTGGATAGATCCGACCCGCCGACATCGAGGCCCCCTCTCCCGGCCTTGAACTCATCCCAGACGAAAATATTCCTCCACATAAGGGAAAAGGGACTGCTCAAAGAACCTTACCCGATGAGGAATCCACGGGCGCTGGCGGACCAGTCAAAGTACTGTCGCTTCCACATGCAACATGGGCACGACACCGAACAGTGTCGGGAGCTAAAGAGGTAGATCGAGGAGCTCATTCGTAGGGGACACCTCGGTCAGTACTTCCGGCCGAACAGTGAGCCTTCACCACGCCCGAAGGGTCCCATCGAATGACACATCGACGTAATAACGGGCGGCCCTGCATCTGGTGGGGATTCCATGACCGGAAGAAAGGAGTACGCTAGAGCCGCTCTGGCCGAAGCTCCCAAGCATGGGCCCGAGCCCAACGACACCTTCCCGGCCCAGGTGCCCCAACAAGCCGAGCACGACGACGCGCTCGTGATATCGGCCAGAATAGTGAATGCGCAAGTAAGAAGGATCATGGTCGATACCGGGAGCTCGGCCGACATACTCTACTTCGACGCCTTCCAAAAGCTCGGCTTGCCCGGAGATAGCATGAAGCCAATCCTCTCGGCACTCACCATATTCACCGGTGATTCAATCTCACCGCTGGGGGCGATCACTTTACCATTGACCCTAGGAGCACCGCCGAAGTCAAAGACGGTGATGACCACCTTCCTGGTAATCGACCTCCCCGCTGCATATAACGCCATCCTCAGCCGGCCGACCCTCAACAAAATCAGAGCTGTCGTCTCGACCTACTACCAAACGGTGAAGTTCCTGACCCATGCCAGGACAGGAGAGGTCGTAGGAAGTACTCGAGAATCCAGGCGCTGCTACCTGACTGCCGTCTCGCTACACAAGAGGGCCAGGGCCGAACCACCATTGGCGGACCCCCGAGAGGCGAAGAAGCCAGCCTCCCATCTTGAGCCGAGAGGGTCCACTGTGGACGTGCCGTTGCAAGAAGGTCGGCCTGAGCAGATGGTTAGGATCGGGTCGGAGCTACCCGAACAAGAACGAAGAGAGCTCGTCGGCCTCCTACAGAAGAACACCGACGTCTTCGCTTGGTCGCCCTCGAACATGACGGGCGTCGACCCGGGGGTAGCGCAGCACCACCTCAACATTTCACCCGACGCCCGCCCGGTAAAACAAAAACCTAGACGGCAGGCCCCTGATCGGCAGTTGGCTATACGGGAAGAAGTGGGCCGACTTCTGGCGGCGGACTTCATAGAAGAAGCCAGGTACCCACAATGGTTATCCAATGTAGTCCTCGTCAAGAAAGCTAATGGAAGATGGAGGATGTGCGTTGATTACACCTGTCTCAACAATGCATGCCCGAAGGATTGCTACCCCCTTCCAAAAGTCGACCAGTTGGTCGACGCCACGGCAGGACACGCCCGCCTCTCGTTCATGGATGCCTTCTCGGGATACAATCAGATCAAAATGGAACCCGAAGACCGAGAGCACACGGCCTTCCTCACCGATCGAGGGGCCTACTTCTACAATGTCATGCCCTTCGGATTAAAGAACGCCAGGGCTACATACCAGAGAACAGTAAACAAGATGTTCGCCCACCAGATCGGGCGGAACATGGAAGTCTACGTCGACGACATGATCGTCAAAAGCCAAGAGGCGGGGGCCCACCTGGCTGATCTGGCCGAGGCGTTCGCCACGCTGCGCAGATATGGCATGAGGCTTAACCCCGTGAAGTGCGCCTTCGGCGTTACGTCGGGAAAGTTCCTCGGATTCATCATACACGAAAGAGGAATCGACGCCAACCCGGAGAAAGTCCAGGCGATAATCAATATGCAGTCGCCTCGGATGATCAAAGACCTACAACGCCTTAATGGGAGGCTTGTCGCTATGTCCCATTTTCTTGCCCGATCAGGTGATCGCTGCCTCCCCTTCTTCAGAGCATTGAAGAATACGAAAAATTTCTAGTGGACGAGGGAATGCGAAGAAGCCCTCAACCAAGTGAAGCGGCACTTGGCCGACCTTCCCCGACTCGCATCAGTCTCTCCGGGGGAGAAGCTAAGCATCTACCTGGCTGCCTCCCAGCACGCAGTCAGCTCCGTCCTGGTCAAGGAAAATTCTGGCGAGCAACTTCCAGTCTACTATGTCAGCCACGTCCAGAACGGGCCCGAGGAACGATACCCACCAATCGAGAAGCTGGCGCTTGCGCTCGTGCTATCTGCACGGAAGCTATGTCCATGCTTCCAGGCTCATCCGGTGAAGGTCATTACTGACCAACCGCTTCGGCAAATTCTGTTCAAATTTGATGTTGCAGGACGTCTTCTCAAATGGGCGGTGGAGCTCGGCGAGAATGACATACAATACGCGCCTAGGCCCGCCATCAAGGCCCAATCCGTGGCCGACTTCATCGCAGAACTAACCCAGATCGAGGACGAAGGTCTCCAAAAACCTCCCGAGGCCTGGGTCCGGCACGTCGACGGATCGGCCAACTCAAAGGGCGTCGGCGCGGGGCTGGTGCTGCAAGCTCCCGACGGGCGGACGTTCGAGCATTCCCTCCACTTCGGGTTCAAGGCCACCAACAATGAGGCAGAATACGAGGCGCTCCTAGTAGGACTTAGGCTGGCCCTCGAGATGCAGGTGATTGTTAGGACTCTAGCTTGGAGAGTCCTAATTGAGAGGGACATTCATGTAAAACTATTAGGACTCTAGCTAGGAGAGTCCTAATTGAGAGGGACATTCTATTAGGACTCTAGCTAGGAGAGTCCTAATTGACAGGGGCATTCATATAAGAGGTTTTTTCTTAGAGAAGAATTAGGAGTTGTAAGGGAATAGGAGTCTTGAGTAGGAGTCCTATTAGGAGTTGGTTAGAAGTAAGAGTCTTAAGTAGGAGTCCTATTAGGAGTTAGGGTTTAGAAGCCCTATAAATAGCCATGTATTCCTTCTCTTTTCTTAAGCAATAGATGAATCTTTTCTGCAGCCTTTGAGCAGCAACTTGGAGGGAGGAACCCCTATAGAGTTTCAAGGAGGCCGATCCCCTAAAGAGATCAACCCCAAGTTTAGAATCTGCAAGGGTTCTAACACTTGGTATCAGAGCAGCATTCTTGGCTTCTCGCTGCCCTTCCACAGCCATCCATAAACCCTCTACAACCATCCAAAGCAATTCCCACAATTGCTTAAAAGATCGTCACCGAATTCCGTCATCATCTCCACCACCGCGGATCATCCTTTGATCTCCCTATGAATTGCAACAGGTTCTGGTTTCCTACCTTACTGCTGCTGCAATTTAGTTATCCTTATTCAAAAATCCAAAAAAAAAAAATCGTTCCTATATTGCTGCAT
This sequence comes from Musa acuminata AAA Group, assembly GCF_036884655.1. Lineage (NCBI taxonomy): Eukaryota > Viridiplantae > Streptophyta > Magnoliopsida > Zingiberales > Musaceae > Musa > Musa acuminata. The sequence goes on along the minus strand of NC_088334.1, from coordinate 27,302,900 downwards.
AAACTTTTCGTCACAAAGTTTTCATCTCTATGACGAAAGATACATTGCAGAATTCCAGCCGCATAGCACCATCTGTTTGATCTTGCTACTGTGCTTTTTTTATCCAAATTTCTACGAAATTTTTATGACATCTTTGACACTTCTTAACAGTGGATTTCCCTTTGGTTTCATCGAAAAATTCTCAATATAAACTACTGATCTTTTATGTTCAATCTGCTGCACTTGAATTGCAGAATTCAAGCCACATAGCACCATCTGTTTGATCTTGCTACTTTGCTTTTTCTATTCAAATTTCTACGAAATTTTTATGACATCTTTGATACTTCCTAACAGTAGATTTCCCTTTGGTTTCATCAAAAAATTCTCAATATAAACTACTGATCTTTTATGTCCAATCTGCTGCACTTGAAAATCTATGCTGCAGAAAATTTCAGCTGCATATCGTTGCCTTAACCCATCTATTTGCAATCTTTTTTGAATGAAATTTCTTATACACTTCATAGATCATCTTGGCTTCCATCTAAGATTGATCTATTAAGAAATTCATCTCTAAAAATGATTTTATGTTGCTGCAAATTTTCATCGTAACCCGCTGAAATTTTTCGACGATAATTCTGCAATTGCAACTTGTACCAATTTCCTTGCTGTTATACTGCCGAAATTTTCTTGATTAAATTATATATCCTTGCTGTCATATAAACTGTGATTTTGCTATCAATTCCCTCCTCAATTTTCTCAAGTTTTTGGTGGAAATTACGTCGAGAAACCGTTGTTTATTCGACAACAATTCTACTCTTACAAGACAGCACATACTTGCTGCAACTTCCACGGATTTCTGTCAAACCTTTGCTACCATCTATCACAGATCCAAAACTTTCATCCACAGCCCTAAAACTCTACCAAACCACACCCTCAAACTGCACCCAAAACAGCCACAAAATAAGCCTAAACCGTAGCCTATATCCACCAATCCACCAACACTTTCGACCATCACTTCTCTCAACCTATACATGCCTTTAACCCAACAGCAAAAGAGAGATCTTAACATCATTGATTTGGGGCCATATACTATGGCATCTAAGGAGGCAATCAATGCTAAATTCGAAGCCTTAGAGGCGCGAATGGAGGATAAGATTCGGACGCTCTTTGCCGAACTCAGATTGGGCCGACCACTAAGCCCGAAGAAATCATATCAAGGAGAGAGCTTTGCCCAATCACACCAAACCCGAAGAGATGACTTCCAAGGGAGGGTAGGCTCTATGACCAACCCCAACTATCCATGCATGAGAGTGGACTTCCCTAGATGGGAAGAAGGAGACCCGATTGGTTGGATCTCGCGCGCGGAGCGATATTTTCGGTACCACAAAACCGCGGATGTATCTATGGTGAAAATTGCAGCTATACATCTTGAAGGGGATGCTATACAGTGGTTTGACTGGTTTGAACATACTTATGGAGTCCTTTCATGGTGACAATTCAAAGAAGGACTGCTGATTCGCTTTAGACCAACCGATTACGAGAATATTGACGAACAACTAGTAAAGATCCAACAAACCTCCACCATTCAGGAGTACCAAACCAGGTTTGAAAGGTTATCTGATCAAACTCATGATTGGTCTCAAAAACAGCTATTGAGGACCTTCATTGAGGGCTTGAAGTCGGAGATTCGAGGAGAAGTTAAAGCGCGACAACCATATACGCTTGTGGCAGCCATCTCTTTCGCACGACATCAAGAGGAGCAATTGAACCATGAAGCTCGGAGGATTAGGGTCTCTCCTCAACCAGTAATATTGAAGCCCTTAGCCCCCCCTACTGTCGACCAAGTCCCTACACCAAAGAGGTTAACAAGAGAAGAGCTTCGGGAGCGATTTGCGAAGGGGTTATGTTGGCATTGTGACGAGCCGTGGAGCCGTGAGCATCGCTGTCGTAAAGGGGGACTTCTTATGATTGAACCGATAGAAGTCATTGAACATCCAAAAGAGAGCCTTGAACATAAAGAAGAAGATGCAGAAGAAGAGCCACAACCGACCAAAGTTACGGTACATACACTAGCTAACTACTCAAACCCACAAACGATGAAAATTGGAGGCCTTCTCAAACAACAACCAATCACTGTTCTCATCGACACGGGCAGTACTACTAACTTCCTAAATAGTAAGATTGATGTTCGGATACCATTACCTATCGAGAATCGCTGCAGGTTTGATGTTAAGGTCACCGACGGACGGATTTGGAATTGTGATCATAGGCGCTTGCAGGAGAAACTATTGCTGTAGGACCAAGAGATAATTGCAGATTTCTTCCTTCTCCCTCTTAACAATCATGAGGCAATGCTCAGAATTAAATGGTTGACGACATTAGGTGATATTTCTTGGAATTTTATGAAACTAATTATGAAATTTTACAGCAAGGAGAAATAGGTGACATTGCACGGGAAACGTGGGGGCGACATAACAACGATTTGCACACAACAAATGGAGAATGTTTTGCATAAAGCATGCAGCGGCTTTTTGGTACAACTTGAGCAGCAAACTAAGGGAGAGCCAACAGAATTTGAAGATCCAAATCTACTTCCTTTGCTTGCTGAATTTTCAAATATATTTGACGAACCGCGCAACCTACCTCTTACCCGTCGGCATGATCATTGTATAATGATTCTTCCAGGGAAATCTTCAGCAAATGCTCAACCATATCAGTATCCACATCTCCAGAAGGATGAAATAGAAAGGATTATAAAAGAAATGCTCGAAACAGGAGTTATTCGGCCATGTTGCAACCTCTACTCTTCGCCGGTGCTACTTATACGCAAGAAGGACGGAACAAGGCGAATATGTGTTGATTACCGAGCTCTCAATGGCATAATCATCAAGGACAAATACTTTATTCCAATAGTAGATGAATTGCTAGATGAAAAGGAGCACAAATCTTTACAAAGCTGGACCTTTGATCCGGGTATCATCAAATACGAGCATGCGAAGAAGACATATGGAAAACCACCTTTTGAACACACAACAACCACGAATTTTTGCTTTCTTCAATAAAAGGTTGAATATCTTGGGCATATCATATCAGAGGAAGGTGTGGCAGTGGACCCCTTCAAAATTGGAGCAATGCAAAACTGGTCGACCTTGAGAAACATAAAATTGCTATATGGCTTTCTGGGTTTAACAGGCTACTACCGCAAGTTCGTGAAAAACTATGGAAAGATCAGTGCACCACTTACTTCCTTACTAGAAAAAGATGTCTTCCAATGGTTGGATAGAGCCTCCGTTGCCTTCGACAAACTTAAGGCAGCCATGACGACGACGCCGGTGCTAACACTACCAGATTTCAACCGACCCTTCATTATTGAGGCCGACACATCTGGAGTCAGAATTGGAGCCATTCTCATACAAGATGGTCGACCACTCGCATACACTAGCAAGGCATTATCTCCCTCCTATCAAAATATGTCAACATATGATAAGGAGATGCTCGCCATTATACGCGCAGCAACGAGGTGGAGATTGTACTTGATCAGGTGATACTTTCAAATCAAGACCGACCATAAAAGCCTAAAATATCTCTTGGAGCAGAAGATATCTTCCCCCCAGCAGCAAAAATGGGTAACAAAACTTCTTGGATTTGATTATGAAATAACTTACAAAATGTGGAAAGAGAATGTTGTTGCAGATGCGCTTTCGCAACTACCTGAGCAAGCTGAATTTTTGGTCGTTTTACTTCCAACTAGCAACTTCCTTGAGGATATTAAGATGGAATGGCAGAAAAATTCAGAGACTAGTAAGAAAAAAAAAAAAAAAAAAAATTGGAGGAAGCACCAAGCTCCGTGGCTCATTATAATTGGGACTCAAAAGAATTACACTATAAGGGACGCATTATGCTTATGATAAATTCTATTTGCATCTTCACGAGCCGATTTTGGACAAAGTTATTCCATATGCAGGGTACTAAATTGAAAATGTGTATGGCATATCACCCACAAACCGACGGCCAGACGGAAGTTGTAAATAGGTGCTTGGAGACAGCCTAAAGCCACCCACCAAATATGACTACCCAAGGAGAACTTCAGACTCAGCCAAGTGCCATTATTGATCGACGGATCGTGACTCGACGACGACGATCCACTACTGAATTGCTAATATAGTGGGCAAACCTACTAACAGAAGATGCCACTCGGGAGAACTATGACGACTTGAAGATCAAATTCCCAGAATTCAAGAATCATCAGCCTCGAGGACAAGGCTGATTTGAAGAGGGCGGGTCTGTTAGGACTTTAGCTTGGAGAGTCCTAATTGAGAGGGACATTCATGTAAAACTGTTAGGACTCTAGCTAGGAGAGTCCTAATTGAGAGGGACATTCTATTAGGACTCTAGCTAGGAGAGTCCTAATTGACAAGGGCATTCATGTAGGAGGTTTTTTCTTAGAGAAGAATTAGGAGTTGTAAGGGAATAGGAGTCTTGAGTAGGAGTCCTATTAGGAGTTGGTTAGAAGTAAGAGTCTTAAGTAGGAGTCCTATTAGGAGTTAGGGTTTAGAAGCCCTATAAATAGCCATGTATTCCTTCTCTTTTCTTAAGCAATAGATGAATCTTTTCTGCAGCCTTTGAGCAGCAACTTGGAGGGAGGAACCCCTATAGAGTTCCAAGGAGGCCAATCCCCTAAAGAGATCAACCCCAAGTTTAGAATCTGCAAGGGTTCTAACAGTGATCGCCATCCGCGTCCTCACCGGCTCTCAACTAGTAGCCGAGCAACTCGGCGGAGGATACGAGGCTCGTGACCCGACCATGGCGAAGTACCTGGCACAGGTAAAGAACCTAGCCGCCAAGTTCCCTCATTTTACATTATCTAACGTCCCAAGGGGAGAAAACGAGCGTGCCGACACGCTAGCTAAACTGGCATCGAAGCCAGCCTCCGAAGTCCGGCCCGAGATTGAGGAGCCACCTGCCCGCGCCATCGAAATCACAGTGGCGACCTCGAGTGACGTGCCTACCTCTTTGGATACAAGAATTGCTACGCTTCAAACGGGACGGAACTCTTCCACCCGACGAAGCGTTGGCTCGGCACCTGCGTCGCATGCATGCGTGGTATCCCGAGGTGGGCGAACGGCTCTACAAGCGATCTTTTTCATACCCCCTCCTACGATGCTTGGAACCCGACGAAGCTCAGACAGTCCTGGCTGAGGTCCATGAGGGGATCTGTGGGGAACACGTTGGCGGGCGGACCCTGGCATACAAAATACTTCGCCAAGGCTACTACTGGCCGACCATGCGCTGGGACGCGAAGACCCACGCGCAACGGTGCAGCTCGTGTCAAGAACATGCCCGCATACCCCAACAGCCCGCGGTCCCGCTCACCCCCATCGACTGCGCATGGCCGTTCGCACAATGGGGTTTGGACCTCCTCGGCCCTTTCCCCCTGGCCTCGGGGCAGCGAAAATACATCATCGTAGGCATGGATTATTTCACAAAGTGGGTCAAGGCAGAACCACTGGCGACGATCACGGAGCGGCAAATAGAAAAATTCGTATGGAGGAACCTAGTGACTCGGTTTGGATTGCCCAAAACCATCATTACTGACAACGGGCCCCAGTTCGTCGGTAAAAGGTTCCGGGAGTTCTGTGCCAACCACGACATCCAGCTACGGTTCAGCTCGGTGGCCTACCCTCAGATGAACGGGCTGGCAGAGGTAACTAATCGGTCCAGCCTAGACGGGCTCAAAAGAAGGGTGTCCACGGCCCGATCGGCCTGGACGGACGAACTCCCGAGCGTCTTGTGGTCGCTGCGCACCACTCCCAAGACCACGACCAGAGAGTCCCCTTACAGCCTCGCGTTCAGAACCGAAGCTGTCCTACTGCCCGAAGTAGCCCTTGCCACCCTCTGGACAGGAGGCTATAACGAGAAGGTCTCGAACGAAGGACTTCGAGCCAGCCTCGACCTGCTCGAGGAGCGACACGCCGACGCACACATATAGGCCCTCTCTTATAAAAGGGCCGTCGCAAGGATCTACAACCGAAAGGTACGACCCCGACCCATCAAACTGGGCAACCTAGTCCTACGGAGGACCGAGATTAGCGATCCGACTCGGGCGCGCGGCAAGTTGGCTCCCAATTGGGAAGGCCCTTACCGGGTGACCGAAGTTGTCAGGGTAGGTACATTTCGACTCGCGACGATGATGGGCCACCCTTTGCCAAGGACTTGGAATGCGCAAAACCTCGAAAAGTTCTTTCCGTAAGCGGAGACTTGACTAAGAGATAGAATTGTATCGCAACATCAAAAGACACGAGCAGACAAATTGGAGAAAGGGAGAAAAACCGTGTTCATTCAAGAAACCCATTACATGACAAAACTTCCAACAAGACAAAAAGAAAAAGTACAAACGCTTATTCAGGAGCATCGGGGCTGTCGTCAAAAGGCACCTCTTCTGGCATGTCGACACCCATGTCCTCAGGAAAGCAGTCGAAGGGGTCTTCCGCGACCTCAAGGTCAGGATAGCGCCCCTTAAAGTGGGCAAGGGCAATCTGGTACCCGTATTCGTACGAGACCCGCCCAGTCCGAACAAGGCCAAGTTGAAAGCCCGAGGAACCTTTGTAGTCCTCGATCAATTTCTTGTCCTTTGCCGACCTCTGACGGGCCTCGGCGTCAAGGGCTGCGGAAGCCTCCCGCGCCTCCGCGCGCGCCTCTTCTAGGCGGCGGATCAACTCCAGCGAATCCACACTCGCCGAGCGAGATTCGGCCATAGCCGCCTTCAGGTGCGTCTGGAGCTCGGAGCTTCGCGCCTCAGATGCCTGAAGCTCGGAACGAAGGCGCACTGCCTCCGCATCCGAATCCGCGGCGCGTTGCTCAGTTGCCGTGAGCGCCTCAAGACCCTCCCGACGCGGAGCTCGTCCACCTGCTTCCGGAGCTCGACGTTTCGGCTACTCAGGGAGACGATGACTCACCCCGCATCGCGAACGTGGTCCATCACCCATAGCAGTGACTTCGCAGACTTGCCGAGGAGGGCCTCGGAGGACAACGTATACAAGTCCCGAGCTATGTCGGGATAAAGCCCCTCGCGGACGAACTCGGTGACAGAATCCCCTTCGGCCCACACCCGGCTGCCTCGGGTGAGGCCCTGCCAACGGGCCACCAGTGGATCGGAGGCCTCGCCTCGCGGGAGACTGCCCACCACCCGCATCTGGTAGGGTTCATCCTCCCCACCCGTCGGCAGATGACAAAGGTCACGGACGGAGGGCCCTCGAGGAGCCTCCACCGCGGCATCCCTGCAGGTGCCCGCCTCAGAGCTTCCCCCGGCGTGGCCCACCGGCGTAGTAACGGCCTCCGCCGTTTAGACCGCGATCTCTCCAGAGGCTTCTCCCGAGAAAACCCTGGCCCTCTTCCGGGGGAGACCGGCTTCGACGTCCACCGGGGTCTCCCTCGAGCCAACCCTCGCCGCGGCTGGCGAACGGGATGATGCGGCCGATGAAGACTTCCTCCCGCGCACGGCATTAAGGTTCACCATCTCTGCGAAGAAACGAAACTCAGTCAGAACGCCAAAACATATGAAGACCAACCACTACCCTCCTTAAGGCATACCTCGAGGAACCGGGCTAAGACCCGCCTCGACCAACCACCCCTCGGACATACTCCGAATAGCTTGTGAGGATGGGAGGATTTCTTTAAGCCTCCGGAGCTCTCGGCGCTCCACGTCGTCCAGAGCCGAGGTAGCATTGTCTATCATGCGCGCCGCCCACCGGACCCCGAACCCCTAGTCCTCTGAGCGGCTGATGAAAAAGAAACGCTACTTCCACCCCTTATTACTAGAGGGAGCCCCGCTAACTTGAAAGCCCGCTCGGGCGAACAGATAATAGCCCCCCGATCCTTTGGAAAGACGAAAGCAAGAAAGAAAGAGGGACAGGGTCAGGGTGATATTGGCATAGTGGCATTCCCCCAGGAATGCCACGATGTAGCGCCAAGAGTTGGGCGCCATCTGAGATGGTGAGATGTGCCACCGTGAAATACAAGAGGTTATGAGGGGGTGCAAGGGGAGGCATAGCCCAGCCTCAAAAGCATCGACGATGAGGGCGAAACCCCTCGGAATTGGGTCGTAAGACCGTTGGCCCGGTTCAGGAGCCAGGAGAACATACTCCTCTGGGACGCTATAGAGATCCCGAAGGCGACTAAGCAATGACTCGCTCACAGTTGAGTCATGGTCGTGTGGCCACATCAGGGCTTCGAGGGCCCGGGCCGCTTCTTCGTCGGACGACGAACTTGGATTCGACACAACCACCATTTTTCCAGCTCTAGCCGAAGAGGATGAAGAGGAGGAGGAAGAGGACACCATCCTTACTGACCTTTAGTGAGAAGAGGAGAACAATCGACGCAAACGAGACAGTAAAGTCCGAAGCAGCGGAGTAGGAATAGATGAGATGGCAACATGACGTGTCACGATGTCGATCTCACCTGGGAGCCACTCTGCCCAAGGAAGAGAGCTATAATGATGACTCGACACATCGTGACATCATCCGCTCTCAAACGACGACTTCATCGCTATCTGACCCCGCGCGCTGGACGAAGGCAGAGGAGGATGACAACCGACCCTCGCCCATACCCTGCGGTGAGTCGGTTCCCCACGCAACGTCAATAGCAATGTCAGACGCCATCAGAGGTACGATCCTGCCTCCCACAGGCAGGACCATCAGGTTACACTAAACTACCCTATAAATACTCCCGAGTTCTAAGCAGGGGGGGACAGACACCCAACACTGTCACGGAGGCATCTCTTCCTCCAAAACACTCTCCACATCGCTAACTTGATCGTCGGAGGGGTCGGGCTGAGCTTCCGACCCGACTTGTGTGCAGGAACGAAGGCGAGGTCGCACCTCCCCGAAGAAGCGGTAAAACTTCACCCCCGCGCCACCCCCCATCCGGACCGCCGTGACAGGCCACCCTGGCTGTACCGAGGAGCGCCACGCCGGATCCCCGCGCATTCGGACCCGAACCAAGCCGTCTCGGCCCCGAGGCCACGGCATACAGTTGTTTCCCACAACAATATCGAGTTTTAAAAGCTATTTTTGGAATATCCTCCTCCTTGATCTTCAACTGATAGTAACGTGACCTTAGGTCAATCTTAGAGAATACTTATGCACCCTGCAGTTGATCAAACAAATCATCAATTCTGGGTATGGGATACTTATTTTTGATGGTCACCTGATTCAACTATCTATAATCAATACAAAGCCTCAAATGTTCCATCCTTCTTCTTCACTAATAGTACCGGAGCACCCCATGATGAAATATTAAGCCAAATAAAATCCTCATTTAATAGTCCTTGTAGTTGCTTTTCCAATTTCACTTACTCAAATGATGTCATTCTGTAGAGAGGCTTAGATATTGAGATTATCCCAAAGACCAAATCAAAAGCAAAGTCACGTTTGGAGGTAATTTGAGCAAGTCATCTTGGGATACATTAGGCAAAGAGATAAATCTTGTCCAATACTCTCAAAATAAAAGATGAGCTGATCTAATATACAAAAAGTGATCATTTGTTGTATAACAATCCAAACTGGTATGATAAGAAGATAGCCAATCAATACCACGTATAATATCAAAACTCCAAATCTTTAGGAGAACTAAATCAATAAAAAATTCAAGTTCTCCAATAAAAATGAGACAAGAGGACCATATTCAAGTTCGTTATAAAAAAATCTCCAATGATCGTATTTACATATAGCACATAATGTAGTGGTCTAGGTTGAATACCCAAGTGATAAGACCTTTGACCATGAATAATACCTTTGACCACTAATTCAGAAGTTTTAGAATCATATTCGGTAATAGCATATACTCTGACATGGGTATATACTCTAGTATATACCCATTAATGATCAGCCTCTACTTCCAATATATGATGACAAAAGAAATTGTTTGATCATCCGAAAAATTTCGAACATCAAATATATTCTCCATTCGTATCATCCATTTTTCTGCTACCAATAGATTAGGTACATCAAGCTTTCGCTATGCCACTTTGATTCAATATCCCCGATCATCCCTTTGCTAGTCATAGGTGCCCAGCAAGCCAATCACGTGAGTGATGGCACGTGTGACTTGATACAGAATCTTTTTGCTTATTATATTTTGGAGTATATCATTTTATAACTATTGCATAAATGCATACATATATTGTGATGTCCTTCGATTTGTGCAATAGGAATCGGATCGTGATGAGATCACGATAATGAGATTGATTCACCTTTAAACATATATCCTAAATAATCCCGGTCATAGGTTACTCGAGAGGGACATCGTGATAACCGGACAGACTGGTGTGTTGTATACCCGTCCATATGATGGATGCAGCTGGTCTCATAGCTGCTCGTGTAGGGACACTAGGGATACAGTACAGGTGCTCATTGGAGAATGAGTTCACTGATTGATCCGCTTACGGAATGCTGGATGGTTGATGATACCTTATTGTCAGACAGCGATTCCGTAGTCCTAGTGGTGTATCTGGTCCTTAGACTTAAGACACCAAGGATGTCCTGTATGAGTGCTCCACTCTTTGATACCAGACTTATAGGTTTGGCTGTCCCCAGATCTAGTACAGTTGGTCATTGGGAGTGGTAGTCGACCTTACGAGGGCTATTGAGTGTCAATAGAGGATCATCCACTCTCGGCGTCATGAGAGGAATATCCTATGTGTTCTTGCTCAGACAAATCCCTAGCCAGGGTCATTCGGGTTGAGAGAGAAAGAGTTCTCCGGGAGAATCCGATTAGAGCGAGACTCGAGTAGAAACCGTATGGGTCTGACAGCACCATACTCGATATATGGTCTCTGGGATATTAGATGGATGAGGGACTATAGGTACATGGTAACTGAGGACAGACAGGTCCAATGGATTGGATTCCCCTGTATCGTCTGGGGACTACGGCGTAGTGGCCTAGTACGTCCGTAGTCGATGAGTCGAGTGAATTATTACAGAGATAATAATTCACTGAGTTAGAAAGAGTTTTGACAGGTATGACTCACGGCCAGCTCGATATTGGGCCTAGAGGGTCACACACATATGGTAGGCATTGCGATGAGTAGAGGTTCGGATATGAGATATCCGACGGAGCCCTTGTCTTATTGGATGCAGATCCAATACCCACTAGGGAATGACCCATTAGGGTTTGACACGGGATCTCTATAAATAGGAGGGATTCACAACCTCATAGGCTAGAGTCTTTGCTTGCTTTTCCTATTCTCCTCTCCCTCTCCACCTCAGAGTAGGCCTGGAGATTTGAGGAGCGTCGTCGCAACCCTGCTGTGTGGATCACCGCTAGAGAGGAGGACGCTTGACCTCCTTCACCCTCTCCTAAGGATCTGCAAGGAAACAGGGATATACGATCTCCCTAGGTAACACAATCTCTATATGCAGTTTTGTGTTTTGCGGATTTTTTGCGCACCAATCTTCGCACGACGACGAACATCTTTTTGGGGATCGGGGATTTTTGTTTTCTTGTTCTTCCGCTGCGCATATGATGTCGCCCCAATGATTTCCCAACAGTGGTATCAGAGCCAGGTTGTTCGTGCGAATGATTGGTTTTGAACTGCGTGTGTTGTGTTTAGGAAGAATATTGACGTCAAAATCGTTGACGCAAAAGCGAGAAAGGGCAGCAACAGTTGCTGCCCTCGATCTGCGTGCGTGTAGCGCAGCCGAAGGTGGGCAGCGCAGGGGCTGCGTCTGCAGCAGCAGGCCGGCGGCCTGCTTGCAGCAGGCTTGCTGCCGGCGGGGCTGGCAACCCACGAGCAGAGGCGCGGCAGGGCAGCGGCGCCTACCGCCGAAAGGAAGCGGTGCCTGCCGCCGTAGGGCAGCGACGCGCGACGCCTGCCGCCGCTGCTCCCGCGGGCGAAACCCCCCCACAGGGGCGACCGCCCGACGGTACAGCACCGCCTGCGGAGGCAGCGGCGCCCGAAGGGGGCGCCCACCCGCAGCGGCATCGCCGCCAGCGGGCGTGCCGTCTGCAGGCGAGGGTAGTGCCCTCGCCCCGCCGCACAGGCCGCCGTCGGCAGGGTGGCGGTGGCGGCAGCGACGAAAAGGGGAAAGGGTATTAGTGTTTTCTGGGCAAAAGACAGTTTTGCCCCTCGGAATTTGAGAAATTTCAGTTTCTATCTTTTGTCCAAATTACGAAAATACCCTTAGGAATTGAGAAATTCCCTATATATCCATGATTTCAGAAAATATTAATTAATTAAAAGGTTTAGTTGATTATTATTTTTATTATTATCTAGTAGTCCTACATGATGATGATTATTTATACATGTGATGTATGATGTGTGGACGGATGATCATGGACCGTGTGATGTGTGTATTTGTGATTATTATTATTGAGGTCTGCGAACCTCCAATATATTTCTCGTTTATTATCAGGCCTGCGTGCCTATGATTAAGTTGTAATCACATGAGGAGGCGCAGCGGGAGCGTGGATGCGATAGCGAGACCCACGAGACGGACGATCGTGATGCATGGAGATGCATCAAGATGTCGACGGAACCGACGAGGACGAGATGGACGATCACAGGGCATGGAGATGCACCGTTGCACACATAGATCTTGATGTGAGTGATTAGGCCTACTGGCTCGGGCCTAATCATATTAGGTTGTGGTCCATGATCATCTGGTGTGATTGCTTATACACATACTAGATATGTATATATATTTGCATGCGATGTAGATATATATTAAATATGTATATGTGTGACATGTCATATTAGGAGACCAAATCATATAAACATCTCTCGATAATATTAAGTCGGTAAACGTGAGGCAATTAGATTGACCCACGTGGCCTTCCATCGTTATGAGTAGGAACCGATTCCCGGTGTAGGTTGAGTTGGTCGAGTCCCTCGAGACTCGCCTATATCGCGATTCGCTATCTTGCTTACGACATAGAGATGTCACCGGTGACCTGAGGGCATGGTATGCTTGGTCGAGTCCCTCGAGGGTATATCATCAAATCAGACTCATCTTGTAACGAAGGTGTTGACTTAACCGAGCATCATGGTTGGTCGAGTCCCTCGAGGCCATGGTGATTCGGAGGCCGAACAGGACGGGAATCATAAGGAGTTATGATTGGTAAGAGTTGCCTACCTTTTAGGCTTAGTGTGATTGGTCGAGTCCCTCAAGGTTACACTAAGACGCTGATTGGATCCTGATCCCCACTAGAAGTCTGCCGGAGACTTCTGTTTCACGTGCTGAGGGTGTCACGTGACTCGTTAGTAAAATAGTGGGAGCATATTAAGATAGAAGTCCATATCTTGATAGTTTATTTCTTGCAAAATCTGCATGTTATTCATTTCTACTGCATCTTTATTTTCAGAAAATGTCGCTTTCAAATCCCTTACATGGCATACTTGATGTCAACCGCCTCACTGGTCTAAATTATACGGATTGGCTCCGTAACTTGAGAATTGTTCTCACAACGGAGAAAATCGTGTACGTCCTTGATACAGTGATGCCTACGCCCGAAGAAGGGGCAAGCGAGGATGAGATCGCTTGCTACGTGAAGTACATTGATGACTCCACTCTTGCTCAGTTCTATATGTTGGGCTCTATGACTCCAGAGTTACAGAGACAACATGAAAAGATGGATGCCAGATCAATTCTCCTACATGTCCGCAAATTGTTTGAGGAACAGGGAAGGACTCAACGATATGAGATATCCAAGAGTCTTTTCCACGCTAGGATGACTGAGGGGACACCGGTTCAGAACCATGTCCTAAAGATGATTGAGTGGATAAAGAAACTCACAGGTCTAGGAATGGTCCTAGAGGATAACTTGTGTGTGGACATTGTGCTTCAGTCCCTACCAGATTCCTTTTCACAGTTCATAATGAATTTTAATATGAACAAGCTTGAGGTGACTCTCCCAGAGCTCCTCAATATGTTGAGGGAGGCAGAGAGTACTATTAAGCAAGAGAAGCCAGTTCTCTAAACTGGTGAGACTAGAAAGAAAAGGAAAGCAGAAAGGTCCCTTAAGAAGGGAAAGGGCAAGGGCAAACAAGGTAAAGCAAAGGTTGCTAAGAAAGACCCAACAAAGGACAAAGGCCAGTGCTTCCACTGTGGTAAAGATGGGCACTAGAAGAGAAACTGCAAAGAGTACCTTGCAGAAAGGGCGAAACAAAAGCTTGATGAAGCTTCAGGTACATTCATGATCAGTCTCCATTTGTCAGACTCTTATGATAACACATGGGTATTGGATACCGGAAGTGCTTATCATATATGCAATTCGTTGCAGGTTCTAGCAAGGCCTAAGAGACTAGAGAGAGGCGAGATGGACCTCAAGATGGGTAATGGAGCAAAAGTTGCTGTATTAGCTGTTGGCGAGGTCGCCCTACATCTGCCTAGTGGAGCTTTTATTGCATTAGATGCATGTTATTTTGTTCCTTCTATTATCAAAAACATTATCTCCATTTCATGTTTAATAGTTAGTGGATATAAATTTGTTTTTGAGAACAATGGTTGTTCGATATTATTAGATGATAAGATCATCACGAAAGGAACATTGCATAATGGTTTATTTACGTTAGACACTACTCCACATATCATGAATGTAAATGTGTCTAAGAGGAAACGAGATGAGGTGAACAGTGCATACCTGTGGCATTGTAGGCTAGGTCACATCCATGAAAGAAGGATTCAAAAGTTACTAAATGATGGATATCTAGATCCATTCGACTCTATGTCTTATGCAACTTGTGAGCCTTGCATTCGTGGAAAATTGACCAACTCTCCATTTAGTGGAACTGGAGAGAGAGCTATTGAGTTGTTGGAACTCATACATAGTGATATATGTGGACCCATGTCAACTCATGCCATTGGAGGTTACTCCTACTTCATTACATTTACTGATGATTTCTCAAGGTATGGATATGTGTACTTAATGAAGTACAAGTCCGAGGCCTTTGAGAAATTCAGAGAGTATAAGAATGAGGTGGAGAACCAGACTGGAAAGAGTATCAAAACTCTTCGATCAGATCGAGGAGATGAGTACTTAAGTACAGAGTTTACTCAGTTCCTCAAGGACCATGGGATATTATCCCAATGGACACCTCCTTACACACCTCAGCTCAATGGTGTCTCTGAAAGGAGAAATCGTACTTTATTAGATATGGTACGGTCCATGATGAGTTTCGCTGACCTACCCATCTCATTCTGGGGATATGCCCTAGAAACCGCAGCTTACCTTCTGAACAGAGTTACAACTAAGTCGGTAGTGTCTACACCATATGAGATATGGAAAAGGAAGAAGCCTGATCTTAAGGTTGTTAAGATTTGGGGCTGCCCAGCCCACGTTAAAAGACACAACCCCGATAAGTTAGAATCAAGGACAGAGCGATGCATATTTGTGGGATACCCCAAGGAAACTTGTGGGTATTACTTCTATCATCTCGAGGACCAAAAGGTCTTTGTAGCTAAGAGAGCAGTGTTCCTTGAGAAGGAACACATTCTTGGTGGAGATAGTGGGAGAATGATAGAGTTGAGCGAAGTTAGAGAACCAAGCTCAAGCACCACTCTACAGCCCGAGTCTGTTCAGGTACCTAATATACAAGTTTCAACTTTACGCAGGTCTGATAGAGTATCTTATCCTCCTGAGAGATATGTGGGACATATTAGAGGAGAGGATGCTGAGGATATTGATCCTCAGACCTACGAGGAGGCTATTATGAGTATAGACTCCGGGAAGTGGCAAGAAGCCATGAATTCTGAGATGGATTCTATGTACTCCAATAAGGTTTGGAACCTAGTTGATGCGCCCGAAGGTATTGTACCCATCGGTTGCAAGTGGATCTTTAAGAAAAAAGATCGGAGTAGATGGAAAGGTAGAGACCTATAAAGCAAGGCTAGTGGCTAAAGGGTATCGTCAAAGGCAAGGTGTTGACTACGACGAAACCTTCTCACCCGTAGCAATGCTAAAATCCATCAGAATTCTATTGGCTATTGCAGCACACTATGATTATGAGATCTGGCAGATGGATGTGAAAACCGCATTCCTCAATGGGAACCTCGAGGAGGAGGTGTATATGATACAACCTGAGGGATTCGTGTCCAAGAACTACCCAGATAAGGTGTGTAGGTTGCTTAAATCCATTTATGGACTAAAGCAAGCTTCCCGAAGTTGGAATATAAGATTTGATGAGTCAATCAGATCTTATGACTTCGTTAAGAACGAAGATGAGCCTTGTGTGTACAGGAAGGTAAGTGGGAGCGCTATCACCTTTTTGGTGTTATATGTGGATGACATCCTCATCATTGGGAATGACGTAGGAATGTTATCCACAGTAAAGACTTGGTTATCTAGACACTTCTCCATAAAGGACTTAGGGGAAGCATCCTATATCTTAGGGATTAGAATCTATAGAGATAGATCCAAGAGGATGATTGACTTGTCCCAGTCCAGGTACATAGAAACCATTGTCAAAATGTTTGGCATTGAAAATTCTAAGAAAGGGCGAACATGGATATGATACCTTATGCCTCAGCAATATGGTATATCATGTATGCCATGCTATGTACTAGGCCTGATATAGCGCATGCTCTGAGTGTCAAGAGCAGGTATCAGGCGGATCCAAGCTTGGAGCACTGGAAAGCAGTAAAGTGTATCCTTAAGTACTTGAGATGGACTAAGGATCTTTTACTAGTATATGGAGGTAATAGCCTTAAAGTTGAAGGCTTCAATGACTCAAGTTTTCACTCTGATGTCGATGATAGCAAGTCGAATTCAGGGTATGTGTACACCTTGAATGGAGGAGCAGTGTGCTGGAAGAGTTCCAAGCAAGATACCACTGCTGACTCGACCACAGAGGCGGAGTACATTGCTGCATCGGATGCAGCAAAGGAGGGAGTCTGGGTGAAGAAGTTCATCACAGATTTAGGAGTCGATACAGATAGCGACAAGTCGACTTCCTTATATTGCGACAACTATGGGGTGATTACTCAAATAAGGGAACCCGGGTCTCATCAGAAGTGTTCTAAGGAGGTTCCAGCTTATAAGAGAGATCGTAACCTGAGGATATGTAGCAGTGGAAAGAATTCCATCCGAAGATAACATTGCAGATCCACTGACAAAGCCGTTGTCTCATTTTGTCTTTGAGCGTCATAGGGGTCTGATGGGGATCAGACACATAGGTGATTGGCTTTAGGTCAAGTGGGAGATTGCTAGTCATAGGTGCCCAGCAAGCCAATCACGTGAGTGATGGCACGTGTGACTTGATACAGAATCTTTTTGCTTATTATATTTTGGCGTATATCATTTTATAACTATTGCATAAACGCATACATATATTGTGATGTCCTTGGATTTGTGCAATGGGAATCAGATCGTGATGAGATCACGATAATGAGATCGATTCACCTTTAAACACATATCCTAAATAATCCCGGTTATAGGTTACTCGAGAGGGACATCGTGATAACCGGACAGACTGGTGTGCTGTATACCCGTCCATATGATGGATGCAACTGGTCTCATAGCTGCTCGTGTAGGGACACTAGGGATACAGTACAGGTGCTCATTGGAGAATGAGTTCACTGATTGATCCGCTTATGGAATGCTGGATGGTTGATGATGCCTTATTGTCAGACAGCAATTCCGTAGTCCTAGTGGTGTATCTGGTCCTTAGACTTGAGACACCAAGGATGTCCTGTATGAGTGCTCCACTCTTTGATACCAGACTTATAGGTTTGGCTGTCCCCAGATCTAGTACAGTTGGTCATTGGGAGTGGTAGTCGACCTTACGAGGGCTATTGAGTGTCAATAGAGGATCATCCACTCTCGGCGTCATGAGAGGAATATCCTATGTGTTCTTGCTCAGACAAATCCCTAGCCAAGGTCATTCGGGTTGAGAGAGAAAGAGTTCACCGGGAGAATCCGATTAGAGTGAGACTCGAGTAGAAACCGTATGGGTCTGACAGCACAATACTCGATATATGGTCTCTGGGATATTAGATGGATGAGGGACTATAGGTACATGGTAACTGAGGACAGACAGGTCCAATGGATTGGATTCCCCTGTATCGTCTAGGGACTACGGCGTAGTGGCCTAGTACGTCCGTAGTCGATGAGTCGAGTGAATTATTACAGAGATAATAATTCACTGAGTTAGAAAGAGTTTTGACAGGTATGACTCACGGCCAGCTCGATATTGGGCCTAGAGGGTCACACACATATGGTAGGCATTGCGATGAGTAGAGGTTCGGATATGAGATATCCGACGGAGCCCTTGTCTTATTGGATGCAGATCCAATACCCACTAGGGAAGGACCCATTAGGGTTTGACACGGGATCTCTATAAATAGGAGGGATTCACAACCTCATAGGCTAGAGTCTTTGCTTGCCTTTCCTATTCTCCTCTCCCTCTCCACCTCAGAGTAGGCCTGGAGATTTGAGGAGCGTCGTCGCAACCCTACTGTGTGGATCACCGCTAGAGAGGAGGACGCTTGACCTCCTTCACCCTCTCCTAAGGATCTGCAAGGAAACAGGGATATACGATCTCCCTAGGTAACATAATCTCTATACGCAGTTTTGTGTTTTGCGGATTTTTTGTGCACCAATCTTCGCACGACGACGAACATCTTTTTGGGAATCGGGGATTTTTGTTTTCTTGTTCTTCCGCTACGCATATGATGTCGCCCCAATGATTTCCCAACATCCCTTTTATCCCACTTAATTAATCAAAACCAGATGAAGTAAGAGAACCAAATGTGCTCGTCCTCCTAGACTCCTATAAAATATCAAAAAAAATTTTCCCGATCACTATAGTTTACTTGACCTCAATATATTTTGCGCATCAAACATATCAAATATTTTAATAATCCTCAAACCATGCTCTAATACAACCTCTGTCGTGCCCCTCAAAAATATCGATGATATTAAAATTTTCATGACAAATCCATCTAGGATCCAAACTAACATTTGAAAATACTAAGAACATCCAAACATCTAATAATCCATAAAACCTGTGCAGTTTATAACTACACAACACATCACTCAATTATTCATAAAATCTGATCCCAACTAACCAAATTAATAATCACAACATAAATTCATAAGTGTTGGAGCCTATACAATAACAAAACCAACGTTTACCACAAGTTCATATCATTGCACGAATTAAAATTAACACTCCAGAATCCTAAACATGAGAGGTTCTTTAAACTTATACAAAATCCATAAGCTTAGATTCACCGTCAATATTTTATTAGATGTAGAATATGCTTATACAACAAAAACATATATACTGATAAAGATCTGCCCAAAATCTTCTAGCTTTCTACTGCCTCAGCCTAATTTTAACATTTAAGCAACCGACAAGCTATCCTGGAAAATTTATGTAGCAACGGATTGAGCATATAATGCTCAGCAAGTGACTTACATATCCATGGAAAAAGAGGACAATTTCCAAACAAATAAAGTTTCAAAATACAAGGCAGAATATAAATAATTCATAGACGTAATCTCACCAGGTATAGAATTACCAATGTCATTTCAATCCAACATATTTGGTTCATAACCGATGGAGCATAGAGTAATTGGAGCATATTAATAACCAATGAAACATTTCGGAGCTTATCAATGATGTATGAAAGGTTTCTGAGCAAATCAATGGCAAATAGGACATTCCAGAACATATCAATAGCATAGGAAATATTTCAAAGCATATCAATGGTGTATGAACATTTCGGAGCAAATCAAAGAATGATATGAAATAGAAGCTGAAACATCGTATTTGACGTTGCATTCATATCTTTCTTATCCAAAGCACAAATATAAATACATAACCAAAGCTCTTGATATCATATCAAATATATAGAAGGTGTAGTGGGACCAAAGATAGAATGTGATTCATCTATTTCTAAATGACCACTAGATAGAAGTCTCCCACGTTTGGGAGCTCTATCCACCAACGTTTAGTGGAAGTCAAAGGGGGCCGACAGAGCATCGCAGGCTCTATGCATAACACCCTTTACCATATCTAGCAAAGGTTTACAATATCCCATAACACCAGAGTACAAAAGGACAGTATGAACAATAAATAGTGCATATCGAAAGCACACGCAAAACAACCAAACGTACATATGCCTTTACGAGTCAATACGATGCAAGCAATAATCTTTCAAAAATGTATACAGATTTGACAGGAAATGAAAGCAAGAGTACACACAGATTCCAAGCAATCATATAGAGCTAAATTCAAATAAGAAGGTTAGATGAATTCAATATCCAAAGGAATGAAACTGGAATAGGCACATATCGAAAGCAAATGCAGAATAATGGGATATACATGTGCCTATATGAGTCAATACGATATAGTATAAACATTACACAATATATTTCAAGAATGTAAATAAATTATAGACAAGAGCAAACCAGAATTCAAGCATTATTATAAACCTCAATTGAGTGAAGGAAACTGAATGAAATCTATTTCCAAACGAATGAAAATAGAATATACGAAATCGACCAAAGCTTGATTTCTGAAACAGTGTGAGAGGCACATTGAACAAATACTTTAGATTGTCAATTATGCTCCAATACCCTCGAGAAAGCTATTATCAAAAAAATATCAATCTATTTTCTGATGAAATAAGTTTCGTATGAATCAAGTTTTCCAACAAGGAGTTATTATTGATTTAGTAACCAACGGTCAAAAACAAAATCACTATTTTGTAGAATTCATATGGTCGGTTCAATAAATAACAAGATAGGCTTTTGAATTCCAAATTTTTTAATCTATATATCAAAAGAAAGATCTACAGGTCTAGTTTCAAATGAAGTTAGTTTGGTACAAGTACGAATTTTCAACAGTGACTTATAGGCATTTTAGTGTTAAAAGGCCAGAAATTTTGATCCCTATTTTGTAGCATCTATAGGCTCATTTGAAATAGAAGTTTGGGTAAGTATTCGGTGTCCACAATTTTCAATATTAGTGTTAAAAGAAAGATATATGAGTCTAATTTCAAATGAATAAAGTCCTGCCTAAATTCACATTTGGTGCTAAAAATTATGGCTGAAATAATCTATAGGAGTCAGTTTAGTAAAAAATTTCAGATCCATGGTTTTATGTCTAGCAAGAGAAATATCAGGTTCTAAGCAGAAATATTTTAAATTATTTGAAACTAATATAAGAACATAGACTAATATTTCTATAGGATGGGATTAGAATACTTGTCTTTGAGAATTATGACCCCAAATGAGAAGATTTGAGCAAGGAAAACCCTAAAGCCCCAAATTTCTCTTCTTCTTCTTACCCCCTTTTTTTTTTCTTTCTTCTTCTTTCTCTCTTCCTCTATTCTACCATGTAGCTGCCTTCTCTAGTTCCTTAAGTGGGGGGATTTGCAATTTTAAGATTTTACAGTTTAGTCCTTGCATTATTATATTTATAATTACGTCCTTAGGGTTTACATATAGGTCGTCA
Organism: Musa acuminata AAA Group; assembly: GCF_036884655.1. Classification (NCBI taxonomy): domain Eukaryota; kingdom Viridiplantae; phylum Streptophyta; class Magnoliopsida; order Zingiberales; family Musaceae; genus Musa; species Musa acuminata. The sequence goes on along the minus strand of NC_088334.1, from coordinate 27,281,464 downwards.
GATTTTTTTTTTCCCTTTGAACAGATCCCCAAATCTTATGAATAAATTCTCAGATTTATACTTTAGCTCTTTTAAAAAATTTAAAATGAATTCTTACATTACAACTAGAAATTTATACGTAAATTTAGAAATGAAGGATGTTACACTCTCCCCCCCTTAAAAGAAAAAATTAGTCCTCTAAATTTATCATACCTATATCGATGAAAAGTTGAGGATAAACCTTTTTCATTTCCTTCTCTAGCTCCCAGGTTGTTTCCTCTCTAGAATGATGTCTCCAAATTACTTTAACCAGAGAGATAATCTGATTCTTTAGGGTTTTTTCCTTCTTATCAATAATCTGAGTGGTCTCTTCCACATAAGATAAATCTTTATCGATCTCCATCAGCTCATCCTTAATGATATGAGAAGGATCAGGTATATACTTTTCAATCATCGAAACATGAAATATATTATGGATATGACACAATGATGGTGGCAAGGCAATCCTGTAAGCGACAGAACCAACCCTCTCAAGGACCTCAAAAGGTCTAATAAATCTTGGGATTCACTTTCCTTTCTTCCCAAACCTTATAATGTCTTTGGAATGGGAGACCTTTAAAAATACAAAATCTCCAATTTCAAACTCAATATCTCGTCTTCTATTGTCAGCATAACTCTTTTGACGACTCTGAGTAGTTTTCAACCTTTTCCTTATAAATTAAATTTTCTCGGTAGTTTCTTGTATTTTGTCTGGTGCTAACAACTTTCTATCACCAACTTCCTCCCAACATATAGGTGTTATACACTTTTGCCCATATAAAGCTTCATAAGGAGCCATCTGAATACTTGAATGATAACTATAATTATAAGTAAACTTAATAAGTGAAATATCTTTATCCCATTCACCTTTCCTATCCATAACATAGGCTCTAAGAAATTCCTCAAGTGTTTGAATTGTTCTTTCTGACTAATCATCAGTCTGAGTATGATATGCAGTGCTAAACTTGACTTTAGTGCCCATAGATTCTTATAATCTTCTCTAGAATCTAGAGAGAAATCTGAAATCTCTATTAGAGATAATCTCCTTTGGAATATCATAAAGTCTTACTATTTCATTGACATATAAATCTACAAGTCTGTCAAACCAATAAGTCATTAATCGGTTGGAAATGTGCAGATTTTGTTAATTTATCAATGATAACCTAAATAGCATCATGCTTTCAAGAGGTTCTGGGTAGTCTTGAAACAAATCCATGGTAACACATTCCAATTTCCATTCAGGAATATCAAAAGGTTGCAACAACCCACTAGGCCTTTGGTGTTCTCCTTTGATTTGCTGATAAGTCAAACATTTTGAAACATACATTGCAATTCCCTTCTTCATGCCTTCCCACCAATAATGACTTTGGAGATCTCTATACATCTTAGTTCTCCTAGGATGCATGGTGCACTTTGAAGTATGACTTTCCTTTAGGGTTTGGGTCATCATATCTTGTTCATTTAGTACACATACTCTATCCCCAAATCTCAATAGGCCATCCTTTGAAACTTAAAATTTTGGCTTCAATTTCCTTTCTAATTCATTCCTCAAGTAGATTAAACGTAAATCTCGTAATTGACCTTCCTTAATTTGTTGAGTAAGATTAGATTGCACTTGAATGGAGGCCATCAATATTATTGAGTCTTACTCTTTCCTCACAGCATTCAAATCAAAATTTTCTTCTAATAACTTCCATTGCTTCACGACCAGACTAGCCATAAAATTTGTAGATTTTCTACTAAGTGCATCAGCTACAGCATTGGCTATGCCTAGGTGATAATGGATGGTGCAAACATAATTCTTTAGAAGTTCTATCTATTTTCGCTGCCTCATGTTTAACTTTTTCTGAGTAAAAATATATTTTAAACTTTTATAATCAGTAAAGATTTCAAATTGTCGCCCATACAAATAATGTCTCCAAATCTTTAGAGCAAAAACAATTGCTACCAATTCCAAATCATGAGTTAGATAATTCAGTTCATAACCTTTTAGTTGTCTAGAAGCATAAGCAATCACTCTCCCTTCCTACATCATAACATATACAAAGCCCTTTCTTGAAGCATCAGTATAAACTACAAATCTCTCACTACCACTTGGAATAGTGAGAATAGGGGGCACTAGTCAATCTTTTTTTTAACTTTTGAAAACTTTGCTCACAATCATCATCTCATACAAATTTCACATTCTTTTTAGTGAGTTTGGTGAGAGGTTGAGCGATTCGAGAAAATCCCTTCATAAATCTCTAGTAATAACCGACCATGCACAACAAACTTCTAACTTCTATTACATTTGTTGGTACTTCCCATTTAACTACAGCTTCTACTTTCTTTGGATCAACAGATATGCCCTTCCCTGAAATCACATGGCCTAAGAAAGTAACTTCATTCAACCAAAATTCGCATTTGCTGAACTTTGCATATAACTTCTTTTCTCTTAGTATGGATAATACATTTATCAAGTGTTCCTTATGCTCCATATTACTCCTTGAATACACCAATATGTCATCAATGAATATAATTACATAGTCATCCAAGAGTAGTTGAAATATCCTATTCATTAGTTCCATAAAAACTGTAGGGGCATTAGTTAAACCAAACGGCATTAGTCAACCTCAGGTCAATCTTAGAGAATACTTGTGCACCCTGTAGTTGATCAAACAAATCATCAATTCTGGGTATGGGATATTTGTTTTTGATGGTCACCTGATTCAACTATCTATAATCAATACAAAGTCTTAATGTCCCATCCTTTTTCTTCATTAATAGTACCGGAGCACCCCATTATGAAATATTAGGCCAAATAAAATCCTCATTTAATAGTCCTTATAGTTGCTTTTCCAATTCCACTTACTCAAATGATGTCATTCTGTAGAGAGGCTTAGATATTGGGATTATCCCAAAGACTAAATCAAAAGCAAAGTCACGTTTGGAGGTAATCCGAGCAAGTCATCCTGGGACACATTAGGCAAGGAGATAAATCATGTCCAATACTCTCAAAATAAAAGATGGGCTGATCTAATATTCAAAAAATGATCATTTGTTATATATCAATCCATAGTGGTATGATAAGAAGATAGCCAATCCATACCAAGTATAACATCAAAACTCCAAATCTCTAGGAGAACTAAATCAGCAAAAAGTTTAAGTTCTCTAATAAAAAAGAGACAAGAGGACCACATTCAAGTTCGTTATCAACGAATCTCCGATGATCGTATTTACATGTAGTACAAAATATAGTGGTCTAGGTTGAATACCCAAGTGATAAGCCAAATATTACAAATCAAATCATAGATGAGTCCTATGGTCAAACAAATATTTGCATTCATTCATAGACATGAATAATACCTTTGACCACAAATTCAGAAGTTTTAGAATCATATTCGGTGATAGCATATACTCTAACATGGGCTGATGATTCAGGAGGCAATGACTCTTTCTTCTTGTTCAAAGGGCAATCTTTTATTTTATAATCCAACTTTCCACAAGCAATATAGACTCCAGTCACCCGAAAATAGAAATTTGTTTCGTAATTTAACCTATAATTCACACATAATCGAGTCTTTTATGGTGATTTCCCTTTTCAAATTCAGATGTCTTGACCCTCTTATTATTGCTTTCTGATTCATTTCCAATCATATTTTTTTAATAAACTTGTCCTTTTCATTCCTTCCACTGATCTCCAAAAATTATTTTCATTGTTCCCATTAATGATCAACTTCTACTTCCAATATACGATGGCAAAAGAAATCGTTTTATCATCGGAATAATTTCGAGCATCAAATATATTCTCCATTCGTATCATCCATTTTTCTGCCACCAATGGATTAGGTTCATCATGCTTCCACTGTGCCACTCTGATTCAATATCCCCATTCATCCCTTTCATCCCATTTAATTAATGAAAACCAGATGAAGTAGGAGAACCAAATGTCCTCATCCTCCTAGACTCCTAAAAAATATCAAAGAAAATTTTTTCCGATCACTATAGTATACTAGACCTCAATATATTTTGCACACCAAACATATCAAATATTTCAATAATCCTTAAACTATGCTCTGATACCACCTCTGTCACGCCCATCAAAAATATCGATGATATTAAAATTTTCATCACAATTCCATCTAGGATCTAAACTAATATTTGAGAATACTAAGAACATCCAAACATCTAATAATCCAAAAAACATTTGAAGTTTATAACTATACAACACATCACTCGATGATTCATAAAATCAGATCCCAACTCACCAAATTAATAATCACAACATAAATTCACAAGTGTGGGAGTCTATAGAATCACAAAACCAACGTTTACCACAAGTTCATATCGTTACACAAATTAAACTTAACACTCCATAATCCTAAACATGAAAGGTTCTTTAAACTTATATAAAATCCACAAGCTTAGATTCACCGTCAATATTTCATTAGATGTAAAGTGTGCTTATACAACAAAAACATATATATTGATAAAGATCTGCCTAAAATCTTCTAGCTTTCTACTACCTCAGCCCAATTTTAACATTTAAGCAAGCGACATGCTATCCTGAAAAATTTATATAGCAACGGAGTGAGCATATAAAGCTCAACAAGTTACTAACATATGCATGACAAAAAAGGATAATTTCTAAACAAATAAGGTTACAAAATATAAGGTAGAATATAAAGAATTCATAGATGTAATCTCACTAGGTATAGAATCACAAATGTCATTTCAATCAAACATATTTGGTTCAAAACCGATGGAGCATAGAGTAATTGGAGCATATTAATAACCAATGAAACGTTTTGGAGCTTATCAATGACGTATGAAAGGTTTCTGAGCATATCAGTGGCAAATAGGACATTCCAGAACATATCAATTGCATAGTAAATATTTCAAAGCGTATCAATGGTGTACGAACATTTCAGAGTATATAAAAGAATGAGATGAAACTGAAGCTGAAACATCGTATTTAACGTTGCATTCATATCTTTCTTATCCAAAGCACATGCAAAAATATATAACCAAAGCTTTCGATATCATAACAAACATACAGAAGGTGTAGTGGGACCATAGATAGAATGTGACTCATCCATTTCTGAATGACCTCCAGATAGAAGTCTCCCACATTTAGGAGCTCTATCTAACCACGTCTAGGTGAAGTTAGAGGGAGCCGGCAGAGCATCGCAGGCTCTATGCATAACTTCCTTTACCATTTTAGGCTAAGGTTCACATTATCCCATATCACTAAAGTACAAAAGAGTAGTATGAACAATAAATAGCACATATCGGAAGCACATGCGAAACAACCAAATGTACATGTGTCTTCACGAGTTAATATGATGCAAGCAATAATCTTTCACAAATGTATATAGATTTGATAGGAAATGTAAGCAAGAGTACACATGGATTCTAAGCAATAATATATAGATTAATTCAAATAAGAATGTTAGATGAATTTAATATCCAAAGGAATGAAACTAGAATAGGCACATATCGAAAGCAAATGCGGAATAATGGGATATACAAGTGCCTATATGAGTCAATACGATATAGCATAAATGTTACATAATATATTTCAAGAATGTAAATAACTTATAAACAAGAGCAAACCAGAATTGAAGCATTAATATAAACCTCATTTGAGTGAAGGAAACTGAATTTAATCTATTTCCAAATGAATGAAAACATATTATGTGAAATCGACCAAAGCTTGATTTCTAATAGAGTTCTAGATGCACATTGAACAAATACTTCAAATTATCAATTATGCTCCAATACCCTCAAGAAACCTATTGTCAAAATATATATCAATATATTTTCTGATGAAATAAGTTTTGTATAAATCAAGGTTTCCAACAAGGAGCTACCATTGATTTAGTAACCAAAGGTCAAAAACAAAATCACTGTTTTGCAGAATTCATAGGGTCCGCTTCAATAAAAAACAGGATAGGCTTTTGAATTTCAAATTTTTAAATCTATGTATCAAAATAAAGATATCCAAGTCTAGTTTCAAATAAGATAAATCTTTATTGATCTCCATCAGCTCATACTTAATTATATGAGAAGGATCAGGTATATACTTTTTAATCATCGAAACATGAAATATATTATGGATATGGCACAACGATGGTGGCAAGGCAATCTTGTAAGCAACAGAACTAACCCTCTCAAGGACCTCAAAATTTTTAATAAATCTTGGGCTTAACTTTCTTTTCTTCCCAAACCTTGCAATGCCTTTGGAAGGGGAGACCTTTATGAACACAAAATCTCTGATTTGAAACTCAAACATATCAAATATTTCAAATCAACAAGGTCCTACCTAAATCCATGTTTGGTGCTAAAAATTATGGTTGAAACAATCTATAAGGGTTAGTTTATCGAAAAATTCCAGATCCATGGTTTTGTGTCTAACATGAGAAATATCAGGTTCTAAGCAAGAATCTTTCAGATTATTTAAAATTAATCTGAGAACAGAGACTAATATTTCTGTATGATTGGATTAGAATACTTGCCTTTGAGAATTATGATCCCAAATGAGAAGATTTGAGTAAGGAAAACCCAATAGCCCCAAATTTCTCTTCATCTTCTTCTCCTTTTTTCTTCTTCTTCTTTCTCTCTTCCTTTGTTCTTCCATGCAGTTGCCTTCTCTAGTTCTGTCTAAACGAAGGCAGAGAGGCTTAAGCGGTGGGATTTGTAATTTTGTACATTTGGAAGTTTAGTCCTTGCATTATTATATTTACGATTAGGTCCTCAAGGTTTCCATATAGGTCCTCAGATTTTTTTTCTCTTTGAATAGATCCCCAAATCGTATGATTAAGTTCTCAGATTTATGCTTTGAATGTTTTATCAAATTTAAAATTGATTCTTACTTTATAACTAGAAATTTATACGAAAAGTTAGAAATGAAGGATGTTACACACTCCCCCATTAAAAGAAAAATTTAGTCCTTTAAATTTATCATACCTCTATCGATGAAAAGTTGAGGATAAACCGTTTTCATTTCCTTCTCTAGCTCCCAGGTTATTTTCTTTCTAGAATGATGTTTCCAAATTACTTTAACCAGAGGGATAATCTGATTCCTTAGGATTTTTTTCTTTTAATCAACAATCTGATTGGGCTCTTCCACATAAGATAAATCTTTATCGATCTCCATCAGCTCATACTTAATGATATGAGAAATATCAGGTATATACTTTCTAATCATCGAAACATGAAATATATTATGGATATGACACAACGATGGTGGCAAGGCAATCATGTAAGCGACAGAACTAACCCTCTCAAGGACCTCTAAAGATCTAATAAATCTTGGGCTTAACTTTCCATTCTTCCCAAACCTTACAATGCCTTTGGAAGGGGAGACCTTTAAGAACACAAAATCTCTGATTTCAAACTCAATATCTCATCTTCTACTGTCAGCATAACTCTTTTGATGACTCTGAGTAGTTTTCAATCTTTTCCTTATAAATTAAATTTTCTCGATAGTTTCTTGTACTTTGTCTGGTGCTAACAACTTTCTATCACCAACTTCCTCCCAACATATAGGTGTTATACACTTTTTCCCATATAAAGCATCATAAGGAGCAATCGGAATACTGGAATGATAACTATAATTATAAGTAAACTTAATAAGTGAAATATCTTTATCCCATTCACCTTTCCTATCCATAACATAGGCTCTAAGAAATTCCTCAAGTGTTTGAATTGTTCTTTCTGACTAATCATCAGTTTGAGTATGATATGCAGTGATAAACTTGACTTTAGTGCCCATAGATTCTTGTAATCTTCTCTAGAATCTAGAGAGAAATCTGGAGTCTCTATTAGAGATAATCTCCTTTGGAATATCATAAAGTCTTACTATTTCATTGATATATAAATCTACAAGTCTGTCAAACCAATAAGTCATTAATCGGTTAGAAATGTGCAGATTTTATTAATTTATCAATGATAACCTAAATAGCATCATGCTTTCAAGAGGTTCTGGGTAGTCTTGAAACAAATCCATGGTAACACATTCCAATTTCCATTCAGGAATATCAAAAGGTTGCAACAACCCATTAGGCCTATGGTGTTCTCCTTTGATTTGCTGATAAGTCAAACATTTTAAAACATACATTGCAATCCCTTCTTCATGCCTTCCCACCAATAATGACTTTGGAGATCTCTATACATCTTAGTGCTCCTAGGATGCATGGTGTACTTTGAAGTATGACTTTCTTTTAGGATTTGGGTCATCATATCTTTTTTTTTTGGTAAGTAAAAGTAAATTGATTATGTGTAAAGTTTCTACAAATAGCTTTATCTATACAAGTCATAGACAAAGCCAAGTAACTCATAGAATGTGAATGCGATAGTTATGACTACACATGCTGTAGACTATAACTACCTGTGGGTACATTATTTGACATCATTCCCAAGATCTTTAGCTAATAGCAAAATTAAATTTGATAAAAATATCTTTTTCTCTTCGTGTGAAGTGCTCGGTTTTGAGATCATGCTCCATGCAGGATCTTGAGTCTCTAATAATCTCTTTCAAGAGCTGAGCATTGTTTGTGTGTTGACATTCAAAGATTCTATTACATCTCTCCTTCCACATCCACCAAATAGCGCATCTGAAAGTAACCTTTGCTAGTTGTGTAAGAGGCCCTTTTCTTGAGAAACATTGCATAAGGTCGCCTAGTTCTTGGTGCAAGTTTGGTTGCGACAGTCTATTGAGTTCAAATCGCTGGAGAATCTCCTTCCATATCCATTTTGTATAATCACAAGCAAAATAGAGGTGGTCAACAGTTTCTTCTTGTTGCAAACAAAGAGAGCATCGGTTAACATGATAGATACCTCTTCTTTTCATATTGTCTATTGTAGGTAGTTTATTGAGAAGGGCCTGCCATGTACATAAGGAGTGTCTTTGTGATCCCGGTCGATCCCATGTCCAACTGCTTGGGACCCACTTGTTATTTCTTTGCCTAATTTGATTCCATGCGGATGTGGCACTAAATTTGCCATTGTCATGAGGCCAAATAAGTATATCTGAAGAGTTGTTCCTGATTGGAATAGCTATGATAGTCGGCCAAAGTGATAGCATTTCGGGAGAAATAGGATTAGGGAGACACCAGGTACCGTTAGCAATGAACTCGGAAACCTTCCAATCTTTGGGAGCCCCAAGATCTTTTCGTATTCTGTCGCCATATAATTGAAATATACTCTTCCCATTCACCCAAGGATCTTACCACATATTAGTACTAGTTCCATAAGAGATTGCATACGAAATGTGTTTGATTAGCCAATTCCTAGCCTTTAAAATTCCTTTCCAAGCTGCAGAGTGGTATGTTCTTGTTGAAATTTCCCAGATTGATTCCTTTGAAAGATACCTAGCAAAAACCCATTGTGACCATAAGGAACATTTGTTTTAAAAAAGATCCCACAATTATTGTACCAGGCATGCTTGATTCCAATCTCTAGTATTTCTCAAGTTTAGCCCCCCTTCATCTTTCGGTTTGCAAATGCTATCCCAATTTACCATAAGCATTGCCTTATCATTTGTGCCATTCCAGAAGAAGTTCATTAATAACCGTTCAATATCTTGGAGAAGTCCAGCAGGCAGAAGAAATGCATTACACCAATATATAGAGTAGGAGTGCAATACAGAACGGATGAGTTCGAGTCGTCCTGCTTTTGATAGAAGCCTATTTTTCCAAGAAGAATATCTTGTTCATTTAGTACACATACTCTATCCCCAAATCTCAATAGGCCATCCTTTGAAACTTAAAATTTTGGCTTCAATTTCCTTTCTAATTCATTCCTCAAGTAGATTAAACATAAATCTCATAATTGACCTTCCTTAATTTGTTGAGTAAGATTAGATTGCACTTGAATGGAGGCCATCAATATTATTGAGTCTTACTCTTCCTCATAACATTCAAATCAAAATTTTCTTCTAATAACTTTCATTGCTTCACGACCAGACTAGCCATAAAATTTGTAGATTTTCTACTAAGTGCATTAGCTACAACATTGGCTATGCCTAGGTGATAATGGATGGTGCAAACATAATTCTTTTGAAGTTCTATGTATTTTCGCTGCCTCATATTTCACTCTTTCTGAGTAAAAATATATTTTAAACTCTTGTGATCTGTAAAGATTTCAAATTGTTGCCCATACAAATAATGTCTCCAAATCTTTAGAGCAAAAACAATTGCTACCAATTCCAAATCATGAGTTGGATAATTCAGTTCATAACCTTATTTGTCTAGAAGCATAAGCAATCACTCTCCCTTCCTACATCAAAACATATACAAAGCCCTTTCTTGAAGCATCAGTATAAACTACAAATCTCTCACTACCTCTTGGAATAATGAGAATAGGGGCACTAGTCAATCTTTTTTTTAACTTTTGAAAACTTTGCTCACAATCATCATCTCATACAAATTTCACATTCTTTTTAGTGAGTTTGGTGAGAGGTTGAGCGATTCGAGAAAATCCCTCCATAAATCTCTAGTAATAACTGGCCATGCCCAACAAGCTTCTAACTTCTATTACATTTGTTGGTACTTCCCATTTAACTACAGCTTCTACTTTCTTTGGATCAACAGATATGCCCTTCCCTGAAATCACATGGCCTAAGAAAGTAACTTCATTCAACCAAAATTCGCATTTGCTGAACTTTGCATACAACTTCTTTTCTCTTAGTATGGATAATACATTTCTCAAAGTGTTCCTCGTGCTCCTGATTACTCCTTGAATACACCAATATGTCATCAATGAATATAATTACATAGTCATCCAAGAGTAGTTGAAATATCCTATTCATTAGTTCCATAAAAGCTGTAGGGGCATTAGTCAACCTCAGGTCAATCTTAGAGAATACTTGTGCACCCTATAGTTGATCAAACAAATCATCAATTCTGGGTATGGGATACTTGTTTTTGATGGTCACCTGATTCAACTATCTATAATCAATACAAAGTCTTAATGTCCCATCCTTTTTATTCATTAATAGTACCGGAGCACCCCATGATGAAATATTAAGCCAAATAAAATCCTCATTTAATAGTCCTTATAGTTGCTTTTCCAATTCCACTTACTCAATTGATGTCATTCTGTAGAGAGGCTTAAATATTGGAATTATCCCAAAGACTAAATCAAAAGTAAAGTCACGTTTGGAGGTAATCCGAGCAAGTCATCCTGGGACACATTAGGCAAGGAGATAAATCATGTCCAATACTCTCAAAATAAAAGATGGGTTGATCTAATATGCAAAAAATGATCATTTGTTATGTAACAATCCATAGTGGTATGATAAGAAGATAGCCAATCCATACCAAGTATAACATCAAAACTCCAAAACTCTAGGAGAACTAAATCAGCAAAAAGTTTAAGTTCTCTAATAAAAATGAGACAAGAGGACCACATTCAAGTTCGTTATCAATGAATTTCCAATGATCGTATTTACATGTAGCACAAAATGTAGTGGTCTAGGTTAAATACCCAAGTGATAAGCAAAATATTACAAATCAAATCATAGATGAGACCTATGGTCAAACAAATATTTGCATTCATTCATAGACATGAATAATACCTTTGACCACAAATTCAGAAGTTTTAGAATCATATTCGGTGATAGCATATACTCTAACATGGGCTGATGATTCATGAGGCAATGACTCTTTCTTCTTGTTAAAAGGGCAGTCTTTTATTTTATAATCCAACTTTTCACAAGCAAAATAAACTCCAGTCATCCGAAAGTAGAAATTTGTAAGTTTAAAAATCTGCAAGCTGTAGATGAAGTGGATAAATATAGGAATAAAGCCATAAAAGGTAAGGATATTATGCGGGAGGAAAATACAAAACCGAAGGATAAGAAAAAGGATGGTACAGTCCATCCAAAGTCGTAGGATGAATACCTTACCACCTTTTCATTTCTTTATTACTGATGAAGATAACATGTTGGAATGTTCGTGGACTTAATAAGCCGGAGAAATGTCGGGAGCTCAACAGAATAATCAAGTCTGCCGCATGTGATATTGTTATTCTAGTAGAAACGAAAATTAAACAATCGCGCGTTCAAGCTAAAAAGAATTTAATAAGGTCGGATGCAGAACTGTTTACCAATGACTCAAATGAAACTTTTGGTAGAATATGGGTCTTATGGCATCCTAACTCTATTAATGCTTGGTTTATTTCTGCTACTGATCAATTCATTCATCTTAAGGTAGAGGACAAAAAGAATGGCTGTCAATTCAATTTCACTGGTATATATGCTTCAAATAGTATGCAAGAAAGAAATACTCTTTGGTTTGACCTGACTAATATTGCAAATGACTGTCTCAATGTACCTTGGATTGTTCTTGGAGACTTTAATACTGTTCGGTACACAAATGAAAAAGAGGGGGTAGACAACTTTCAGAAAGCCAGCTTCAAAGTTTTAATGATTACATTGACACTGTAGCTTTGTTTGATATGAAATCTGTGGGTAATTGGCTCTCTTGGAGTAATCAAGGTGCAGCTAACAGAAAAATAATGGCTCGGCTTGATAGGTGTTTGATTAATTATGAATGGTTAACAGTTTTCCCATATTCACTTCTTGAGTATGGTGCTCCTTTGTTTTCTGATCATTCTTTAATGTATATACACGCAGACAAAACGACACCAAGAGGCAAGAAACCGTTTAGATTCTTTAACATGTGGAGTACTCATCCTCAATTTCTTGATGTTATCAGATCTGCTTGGAATGTTAATGTGCATGGATCCCCCCTTTACATCTTATGTCAAAAGCTCAAAGCCTGTAAAGTAGCACTAAAGGAGTGGAATACAAATACCTTTGGCAATATTACCACCACAGTTCAATTTTGCAGGAAGGAACTAATGTCATTGCAACATGAGCTGCAACTTCAGCCAAATGATAAGAATATTATCTACAAAGAGACAGAAGCTAGAAATAACTTCATGCAAGCCTTAAAACAGGAGGAAAGTTTTGCAAAGCAGAAGTCTCGATAGCATTGGCTTACACTAGGAGATTCCAATACTAAATTTTTCTATGCTTCAATTGCTACTCGAAGGGCTGTTAACCGTATCAGCAAATGCAGGGACAAAGATGATAATCTTATTGAGAATTTAGATGAGGTTAAAGCACACACAGAGTAATTTTTTTATTCCTTACTCAATCAAGCTGGGAAAACTAATAACATTCATGTGGAGCCGACTAGAAAACTTGATTCAGAAACTATTTCAATCCTCAATGCCCCAATTACAGACGACGAAATTGTATGTGTTGTCTTTAAGTCACCAAAGCACAAAAGCTCAGGTCTAGATGGATTTTCAGCTGAATTTTACCAAACTGCTTGGTCTATTATTGGAAATGATGTGATCAAGGCTTGCCAACATTTTTTCTCTTCAGGTCATATTCTTAGAGAGATGAATTGTACTTTTATTTCTTTAATTCCGAAGAATGCAGGGGCAGATTCACTAGAGAACTATCGACCCATATCATTATGCAACTTTATTTACAAGATTATCTCCAAAGTATTGGCAAATAGAATGCAAAAGGTAATACACAAGATCATTAGCCCAAATCAAGCTGCTTTCATCAAAGGGAGAAGTATACATCATAACATTTTGCTTGCTAATGACTTGGTCAAAGATTTGCATTCAAAAGCAAGAGGGACAAAAATATGTTTTAAAGCTGATTTACGGAAAGCCTTTGATTCAGTTAATAGGAAATTTATCTATAAGATGCTCCTCGATATGAACTTCCCACAGCAATGGGTTAATTGGATTCAATCTTGCTTGGAAACTCCAAAGTTTTCGATACTCTTTAATGGCTCACCTATTGGTTTTTTTGGGAGCACGAATGGCATCCGATAAGGTGATCCACTCTCTCCGTATCTCTTTACTATTGCGATGGAAGGACTTAGCTGTATGTTGGAACATGTAGTCTTAAATGGCAGCATTAAGGTACATAATGCTGGCTCTATTCATATATCACATATAACATTTGCAGATGATTTACTTATCTTTCTCCAATATGATCCAACTTCAGTAAAGAACCTGGCTACTATTATGAATGACTTTGGTATGGTTTCTGGACTTCAGTGAAATCATGCGAAAAGTAAAGTGTATATGAGCCCTTACGTTGAGGATAAGGTCTTTATTGCACAAACTTTGGGGGTTAGTGAGGGAAGCCTGCCAGTTCCTTATTTGGGTCTCCCGCTCATATCCACAGGCATTCACAAAACCCACTATCAGCCTATCCTGCAAAAAATAAAAAATAGAATTTCTTCTTGAAAAAATAGGCTTCTATCAAAAGCAGGACGACTCGAACTCATCCGTTCTGTATTGCACTCATACTCTATATATTGGTGTAATGCATTTCTTCTGCCTGCTGGACTTCTCCAAGATATTGAACGGTTATTAATAAACTTCTTCTAGAATGGCACAAATGATAAGGCAATGCATATGGTAAATTGGGATAGCATTTGCAAACCGAAATATGAAGGGGGGCTAAACTTGAGAAATACTAGAGATTGGAATCAAGCATGCCTGGTACAACAATTGTGGGATCTTTTGCAAAACAAATGTTCCTTATGGTCGCAATGGGTTTCTGCTAGGTATCTTTCAAAGGAATCAATCTGGGAAAATTCAACAAGAATATACCACTCTACAGCTTGGAAAGGAATTTTAAAGGCTAGGAATTGGCTAATCAAACACATTTCGTATGCAATCTCTTCTGGAACTAGTACTAATATGTGGTACGATCCTTGGGTGAATGGGAAGAGTATATTTTAATTATATGGCGACAGAATACGAAAAGATCTTGGGGCTCCCAAAGATTGGAAGGTTTCCGAGTTCATTGCTAACGGTACCTGGTGTCTCCCTAATCCTATTTCTCCCGAAATGCTATCACTTTGGCCGACTATCATAGCTATTCCAATCAGGAACAACTCTTCAGATATACTTATTTGGCCTCATGACAATGGCAAATTTAGTGCCACATCCGCATGGAATCAAATTAGGTAAAGAAATAACAAGTGGGTCCCAAGCAGTTGGACATGGGATCGACTGGGATCACAAAGACACTCCTTATGTACATGGCAGGCCCTTCTCAATAAACTACCTACAATAAACAATATGAAAAGAAGAGGTATCTATCATGTTAACCGATGCTCCCTTTGTTTGCAAAGAGAAGAAACTGTTGACCACCTCTATTTTGCTTGTGATTATACAAAATGGATATGGAAGGAGATTCTCCAGCGATTTGAACTCAATAGACTGCCGCAACCAAACTTGCACCAAGAACTAGGCGACCTTATGCAATGTTTCTCAAGAAAAGGGCATTTTACACAACTAGCAAAGGTTACTTTCAGATGCGCTATTTGGTGGATGTGGAAGGAGAGATGTAATAGAATCTTTGAATGTCAACACACAAACAATGCTCAGCTCTTGAAAGAGATTATTAGAGACTCAAGATCCTGCATGAAGCATGATCTCAAAACCGAGCACTTCACCCGAAGAGAAAAAGATATTTTTATCAAATTTAATTTTGCTATTAGCTAAAGATCTTGGGAATGATGTCAAATAATGTACCCACAGGTAGTTATAGTCTACAGCATGTGTAGTCATAACTATCGCATTCGCATTCTATGAGTTACTTGGCTTTGTCTATGACTTATATAGATAAAGCTATTTGTAGAAACTTTACACATAATCAATTTACTTTTACTTACCAAAAAAAAAATAGAAATTTGTTTCGTAATTTAACCTGTAATTCACACATAATCGAGTCTTTTATGGTGATTTCCCTTTTCAAATTCAGATGACTTGACCCTCTTATTATTGCTTTCTGATTCATTTCCAATCATATTTTTTTAATAAACTCATCCTTTTCATTCCTTCCACTGAATCTCCAAAAATTGTTTTCATTGTTCCCATTAATGATCAGCTTCAACTTCCAATATATGATGGAAAAGAAATCGTTTTATCATCGGAATAATTTCGAGCATCAAATATATTCTCCATTCGTATCATCCATTTTTCTGCCACCAATGGATTAGGTTCATCATGCTTTCACTGTGCCACTCTGATTCAATATCCCCGATCATCCCTTTCATCCCATTTAATTAATGAAAACCAGATGAAGTAGGAGAACCAAATGTCCTCATCCTCCTAGACTCCTAAAAAATATCAAAGAAAATTTTTTCCGATCACTATAGTTTACTAGACCTCAATATATTTTGCAAACCAAACATATCAAATATTTCAATAATCCTTAAACTATGCTCTGATACCACCTCTGTCACGCCCATCAAAAATATCGATGATATTAAAATTTTCATCACAATTCCATCTAGGATCTAAACTAATATTTGAGAATACTAAGAACATCCAAACATCTAATAATCCATATAATATTTGAAGTTTATAACTATACAACACATCACTCGATGATTAATAAAATTAGATCCCAACTCACCAAATTAATAATCACAACATAAATTCACAAGTGTGGGAGCCTATAGAATCACAAAACCAACGTTTACCACAAGTTCATATCATTACACAAATTAAACTTAACACTCTATAATCGTAAACATGAAAGGTTCTATAAACTTATATAAAATCCACAAGCTTAGATTCACCGTCCATATTTCATTAGATGCAAAGTGTGCTTATACAACAAAAACATATATACTGATAAAGATCTGCTTAAAATCTTCTAGCTTTCTACTACCTTAGCCCAATTTTAATATTTAAGCAAGCGACATGCTATCCTGAAAAATTTATATAGCAACGGAGTGAGCATATAAAGCTCAGCAAGTGACTAACATATGCATGACAAAAAAGGATAATTTCTAAACAAATAAGGTTACAAAATACAAGGCAGAATATAAAGAATTCATAGATGTAATCTCAGTAGGTACAGAATCACAAATGTCATTTCAATCAAACATATTTGGTTCATAACCGATGGAGCAAAGAGTAATTGGAGCATATTAATAACCAATGAAACGTTTTGGAGCTTATCAATGACGTATGAAAGGTTTCTGAGCATATCAGTGGCAAATAGGACATTCCAGAACATATCAATTGCATAGAAATTATTTCAAAGCATATCAATGGTGTACGAACATTTCAAAGTATAAAAAACAATGAGACGAAACTGAAGTTGAAACATCGTATTTAACGTTGCATTTATATCTTTCTTATCCAAAGCACATGCAAAAATATATAACCAAAGCTTTGGATATCATAACAAACATACAGAAGGTGTAGTGGGACCATAGATAGAATGTGATTCATCCATTTCTGAATGACCTCTAGATAGAAGTCTCCCACATTTGGGAGCTCTATCTACCCACGTCTAGGTGAAGTCAAAGGGGGCCAGCAGAGCATCGCAGGCTCTATACATAACTTCCTTTACCATTTCAGGCTAAGGTTCACATTATCCCATATCACTAAAATACAAAAGAGCAGTATGAATAATAAATAGCACATATCGGAAGCGCATGCGGAACAACCAAATGTACATGTGTCTTCACGAGTTAATATGATGCAATCAATAATCTTTCACAAATGTATATAGATTTGATAGGAAATGAAAGCAAGAGTACACATGGATTCTAAGCAATAATATATAGATTAATTCAAATAAAAATGTTAGATTAATTTAATATCCAAAGGAATGAAACTGGAATAGGCACATATCGAAAGCAAATGCGGAATAATGGGATATACAAGTGCCTATATGAGTCAATACGATATAGCATAAACGTTACATAATATATTTCAAGAATGTAAATAACTTATAAACAAGAGCAAACCAGAATTGAAGCATTAATATAAACCTCATTTGAGTGAAGGAAACTGAATTTAATCTATTTCCAAATGAATGAAAACAGATTATGCGAAATCGACCAAAGCTTGATTTCTAACAGAGTTCTAGATGCACATTGAACAAATACTTCAAATTATCAATTATGCTCCAATACCCTCAAGAAACCTATTGTCCAAATATATATCAATATATTTTCTGATGAAATAAGTTTTGTATAAATAGAGGTTTCCAACAAGGAGTTACCATTGATTTAGTAACCAAAGGTCAAAAACAAAATCACTGTTTTGTAGAATTCATAGGGTCAGCTTCAATAAATAACAGGATAGGCTTTTGAATTTCAAAATTTTAAATCTATGTATCAAAATAAAGATATCCAAGTCTAGTTTCAAATAAGATAAATCTTTATTGATCTCCATCAGCTCATACTTAATGATATGAGAAGGATCAGGTATATACTTTCTAATCATCGAAACATGAAATATATTATGGATATGGCACAACGATGGTGGCAAGGCAATCTTGTAAGCGACAGAACTAACCCTCTCAAGGACTTCAAAATTTCTAATAAATCTTGGGCTTAACTTTCTTTTCTTCCCAAACCTTGCAATGCCTTTGGAAGGGGAGACCTTTATGAACACAAAATCTCTGATTTGAAACTCAAACATATCAAATATTTCAAATCAACAAGGTCCCACCTAAATCCATGTTTGGTGCTAAAAATTATGGTTGAAACAATCTATAAGGGTTAGTTTATCGAAAAATTCTAGATCCATGGTTTTGTGTCTAACATGAGAAATATCAGGTTCTAAGCAAGAATCTTTCAGATTATTTAAAATTAATCTGAGAACAGAGACTAATATTTCTATATGATTGGATTAGAATACTTGCCTTTGAGAATTATGACCCCAAATGGGAAGATTTGAGCAAGGAAAACCCAATAGCCCCAAATTTCTCTTCATCTTCTTTTCTTTTTTCTTCTTCTTCTTTCTCTCTTCCTTTATTCTTCCACGCAGTTGCCTTCTCTAGTTCCATCAAAACGAAGGCAGAGAGGCTTAAGCGGTGGGATTTGTAATTTTGTACATTTTGAAGTTTAGTCCTTGTATTATTTTATTTACGATTAGGTCCTCAGGGTTTACATATAAGTCCTCAGATTTTGTTTCTCTTAGAATAGATCCCCAAATCGTATGTTTAAGTTCTCAGATTTATGCTTTGAATGTTTTATCAAATTTAAAATTGATTCTTACTTTACAACTAGAAATTTATACGAAAAGTTAGAAATGAGGGATGTTACACACTCCCCCCTAAAAAGAAAAATTTAGTCCTTTAAATTTATCATACCTCTATCGATGAAAAGTTGAGGATAAACCTTTTTCATTTCCTTCTCTAGCTCCCAAGTTGTTTTCTTTCTATAATGATGTTTCCAAATTACTTTAACCAGAGGGATAATCTGATTCCTTAGGATTTTTTTCTTTTAATCAACAATCTGATTGGGCTCTTCCACATAAGATAAATCTTTATTGATCTCCATCAGCTCATACTTAATGATATGAGAAATATCAGGTATATATTTTCTCATCAACGAAACATAAAATATATTATGGATATGACACAATGATGGTGGCAAGGCAATCATGTAAGCGACAGAACTAACCCTCTCAAGGACCTCTAAAAATCCAATAAATCTTGGGCTTAACTTTCCATTCTTCCCAAACCTTACAATGCCTTTGGAAGGGGAGACCTTTAAGAACACAAAATCTCTGATTTCAAACTCAATATCTCATCTTCTATTGTCAGCATAACTCTTTTGACGACTTTGAGTAGTTTTCAACCTTTTCCATATAAATTAAATTTGCTCGGTAGTTTCTTGTACTTTGTCTGGTGCTAACAACTTTCTATCACCAACTTCCTCCCAACATATAGGTGTTATACACTTTTTCCCATATAAAGCATCATAAGGAGCCATCTGAATACTAGAATGATAACTATAATTATAAGTAAACTTAATAAGTGAAATATCTTTATCTCATTCACCTTTCCTATCCATAACATAGGCTCTAAGAAATTCCTCAAGTGTTTGAATTGTTCTTTCTAACTAATCATCAGTCTGAGTATGATATGCAGTGCTAAACTTGACTTTAGTGCCTATAGATTCTTGTAATCTTCTCTAGAATCTAGAGAGAAATCTGGAGTCTCTATTAGAGATAATCTCCTTTGGAATATCATAAAGTCTTATTATTTCATTGACATATAAATCTACAAGTCTGTCAAACCAATAAGTCATTAATCGATTGGAAATGTGCAGATTTTATTAATTTTTCAATGATAACCTAAATAGCATCATGCTTTCAAGAGGTTCTGGGTAGTCTTGAAACAAATCCATGGTAACACATTCCAATTTCCATTCAGGAATATCAAAAGGTTGCAACAACCCACTAGGCCTATGGTGTTCTCCTTTGATTTGCTGATAAGTCAAACATTTTGAAACATACATTGCAATCCCTTCTTCATGCCTTTCCACCAATAATAACTTTGGAGATCTCTATACATCTTAGTGCTCCTAGGATGCATGGTGTACTTTGAAGTATGACTTTCTTTTAGGATTTGGGTCATCATATCTTGTTCATTTAGTACACATACTCTATCCCCAAATCTCAATAGGCCATCATTTGAAACTTAAAATTTTGGCTTCAATTTCCTTTCTAATTCATTCCTCAAGTAGATTAAACGTAAATCTCGTAATTGACCTTCCTTAATTTGTTGAGTAAGATTAGATTGCACTTGAATGGAGGCCATCAATATTATTGAGTCTTTCTCTTCCTCACAGCATTCAAATCAAAATTTTCTTCTAATAACTTCCATTGCTTCACGACCAGACTAGCCATCAAATTTGTAGATTTTCTACTAAGTGCATCAGCTACAACATTGGCTATGCCTAGGTGATAATGGATGGTGCAAACATAATTCTTTAGAAGTTCTATCTATTTTCGCTGCCTCATGTTTCACTCTTTCTGAGTAAAAATATATTTTAAACTCTTGTGATCAATAAAGATTTCAAATTGTCGCCCATACAAATAATCTCTCCAAATCTTTAGAGCAAAAACAATTGCTACCAATTCCAAATCATGAGTTGGATAATTCAGTTCATAACCTTTTAGTTGTCTAGAAGCATAAGCAATCACTCTCCCTTCCTACATCAAAACATATACAAAGCTCTTTCTTGAAGCATCAGTATAAACTACAAATCTCTCACTACCACTTGGAATAGTGAGAATAGGGGCACTAGTCAATCTTTTTTTTAACTTTTGAAAACTTTGCTCACAATCATCATCTCATACAAATTTCACATTCTTTTTAGTGAGTTTGGTGAGAGGTTGAGCGATTCAAGAAAATCCCTCCATAAATCTCTAGTAATAACCGGCCATGCCCAACAAGCTTCTAACTTCTATTACATTTGTTGGTACTTCCCATTTAACTACAGCTTCTACTTTCTTTGGATCAACAGATATGCCCTTCCCTGAAATCACATGGCCTAAGAAAGTAACTTCATTCAACCAAAATTCGCATTTGCTGAACTTTGCATACAACTTCTTTTCTCTTAGTATGGATAATACATTTCTCAAGTGTTCCTCATGCTCCTGATTACTCCTTGAATACACCAATATGTCATCAATGAATATAATTACATAGTCATCCAAGAGTAGTTGAAATATCTTATTCATTAGTTCCATAAAAGCTGTAGGGGCATTAGTCAACCTCAGGTCAATCTTAGAGAATACTTGTGCACCCTATAGTTGATCAAACAAATCATAAATTCTTAGTATGGGATACTTGTTTTTTATGGTCACCTGATTCAACTATCTATAATCAATACAAAGTCTTAATGTCCCATCCTTTTTCTTCATTAATAGTACCGGAGCACCCCATGATGAAATATTAATCTAAATAAAATCCTCATTTAATAGTTTTTATAGTTGCTTTTCCAATTCCACTTACTCAAATGATGTCATTCTGTAGAGAGGCTTAGATATTGGGATTATCCCAAAGACTAAATCAAAAGCAAAGTCACGTTTGGAGGTAATCCGAGCAAGTCATCCTGGGACACATTAGGCAAGGAGATAAATCATGTCCAATACTCTCAAAATAAAAGATGGGCTGATATAATATGCAAAAAATGATCATTTGTTATGTAACAATCCATAGTGGTATGATAAGAAGATAACCAATCCATACCAAGTATAACATCAAAACTCCAAATCTCTAGGAGAACTAAATCAGCAAAAAGTTTAAGTTCTCTAATAAAAATGAGACAAGAGGACCACATTCAAGTTCGTTATCAATGAATTTCCAATGATCGTATTTACATGTAGCACAAAATGTAGTGGTCTAGGTTAAATACCCAAGTGATAAGCAAAATATTACAAATCAAATCATAGATTAGACCTATGGTCAAACAAATATTTGCATTCATTCATAGACATGAATAATACTTTTGACCACTAATTCAGAAGTTTTAGAATCATATTCGGTTATAGCATATACTCTAACATGGGCTGATGATTCAAGAGGCAATGACTCTTTCTTCTTGTTAAAAGGGCAGTCTTTTATTTTATAATCCAACTTTTCACAAGCAAAATAGACTCCAGTCATCCAAAAATAGAAATTTGTTTCGTAATTTAACTTGTAATTCACACATAATCGAGTCTTTTATGGTGATTTCCTTTTTCAAATTCAGATGTCTTGACCGTCTTATTATTGCTTTCTGATTCATTTCCAATCATATTTTTTTAATAAACTTATCCTTTTCATTCCTTGTACTGATCTCCAAAAATTGTTTTCATTTTTCCCATTAATGATCAGCTTCTACTTCCAATATACGATGGCAAAAGAAATCGTTTGATCATCGGAATAATTTCGAACATCAAATATATTCTCCATTCGTATCATCCATTTTTCTGCCACCAATGGATTATGTTCATCATGCGTACAATGTGCCACTCTGATTCAATATCCCCGATCATCCGTTTAATCCCGTTTAATTAATGAAAACTAGATGAAATAGGAGAACCAAATGTCCTAATCCTCCTAGACTCCTAAAAAATATCAAAGAAAATTTTTTCCGATCACTATAGTTTACTAGACCTCAATATATTTTGCACACCAAACATATCAAATATTTCAATAATCCCTAAACTATGCTCTGATACCACCTCTGTCACGCCCATCAAAAATATCGATGATATTAAAATTTTCATCAAAATTCCATCTAAGATCTAAACTAATATTTGAGAATACCAAGAACATCCAAACATCTAATAATCCATAAAACATTTGAAGTTTATAACTATACAACACATCACTCGATGATTCATAAAATCAGATCCCAACTCACCAAATTAATTATCACAACATAAATTCACAAGTGTGGGAGCCTATAGAATCACAAAATCAACGTTTACCACAAGTTCATATCATTACACAAATTAAACTTAACACTCCATAATCGTAAACATGAAAGGTTCTTTAAACTTATATAAAATCTACAAGCTTAGATTCACTGTCAATATTTCATTAGATGCAAAGTGTGCTTATACAACAAAAACATATATACTGATAAAGATCTGCCTAAAATCTTCTAGCTTTCTACTACCTCAGCCCAATTTTAACTTTTAAGCAAGCGACATGCTATCCTGAAAAATTTATATAGCAACGGAGTGAGCATATAAAGCTCAACAAGTGACTAACATATGCATGACAAAAAAGGATAATTTTTAAACAAATAAGGTTACAAAATACAAGGCAGAATATAAAGAATTCATAGATGTAATCTCACTAGGTACAGAATCACAAATGTCATTTCAATCAAACATATTTGGTTCATAACCGGTGGAGCATAGAGTAATTGGAGCATATTAATAACCAATGAAACGTTTTGGAGCTTATCAATGACGTATGAAAGGTTTCTGAGCATATCAGTGGCAAATAGGACATTCCAGAACATATCAATTGCATAGAAAATATTTCAAAGCGTATCAATGGTGTACGAACATTTCAGAGTATATCAAAGAATGAGACGAAACTGAAGCTGAAACATCGTATTTAACGTTGCATTCATATCTTTCTTATCCAAAGCACATGCAAAAATATATAACCAAAGCTTTGGATATCATAACAAACATACAGAAGGTGTAGTGGGACCATAGATAGAATGTGATTCATCCATTTCTGAATGACCTCCAGATAGAAGTCTCCCACATTTGGGAGCTCTATCTACTCACGTCTAGGTGAAGTCAAAGGGGGCCGGCAGAGCATCGCAGGCTCTATGCATAACTTCCTTTACCATTTCAGGCTAAGGTTCACATTATCCCATATCACTAAAGTACAAAAGAGCAGTATGAACAATAAATAGCACATATCGGAAGCACATGCGGAACAACCAAATGTATATGTGTCTTCACGAGTTAATATGATCCAAGCAATAATCTTTCATAAATGTATATAGATTTGACAGGAAATGAAAGCAAGAGTACACATGGATTCTAAGTAATAATATATAGATTAATTCAAATAAGAATGTTAGATGAATTTAATATCCAAAGGAATGAAACTGGAATAGGCACATTTCGAAAGTAAATGCGGAATAATGGGATACACAAGTGCCTATATGAGTCAATACAATATAGCATAAACGTTACATAATATATTTCAAAAATGTAAATAACTTATAAACAAGAGTAAACCAGAATTGAAGCATTAATATAAACCTCATTTGAGTGAAGGAAACTGAATTTAATCTATTTCCAAATGAATGAAAACAGATTATGCGAAATCGACCAAAGCTTGATTTCTTACAGAGTTCGAGATGCACATTGAACAAATACTTCAAATTATCAATTATGCTCCAATACCCTCAAGAAACCTATTGTCAAAATATATATCAATATATTTTCTGATGAAATAAGTTTTTTATATTAGTCAGGTCAAACCAAAGAGTATTTCTTTCTTGCATACTATTTAAAGCATATATACCAGTGAAATTGAATTGACAGCCATTCTTTTTGTCCTCTACCTTAAGATGAATGAATTGATCAGTAGCAGAAATAAACCAAGCATTAATAGAGTTAGGATGCCATAAGACCCATATTCTACCAAAAGTTTCATTTGAGTCATTGGTAAACAGTTCTGCATCCGGCCATATTAAATTCTTTTTAGCTTGAACGCGCGATTATTTAATTTTCGTTTCTACTAGAATAACAATATCACATGCGGTAGACTTGATTATTCTGTTGAGCTCCCGACATTTCTCCGGCTTATTAAGTCCGCGAACATTCCAACATGTTATCTTCATCAGTAATAAAGAAATGAAAAGGTGGTAAGGTATTCATCCTACAACTTTGGATGGACTGTACCATCCTTTTTCTTATCCTTCGGTTTTGTATTTTCCTCCTGCATAATATCCTTACCTTTTATGGCATTATTCCTATATTTATCCACTTCATCTACAGCTTGCAGATTTTTAAACTTTAAAATACCTTGAATCATGTGGTCTTGATTGGCAGGGTTTGTTGAAGCACGATAAGATTGTTGCAGCACAATATCCTAGATAGTACTTGTTGGAGTAGCCTGGCTAGAGAGGTTTGTTGGGGCATGAGTTTGTTGAGACAGAATATCCTTGTTGGCGATGTTTGTTGTGGCCTGAGTTTGTTGAGGAAGAATATCCTTGTTGGCGAGATTTGTTTGGGCCTGAGTTTGTTGAGTTATTGTGGACGGATCCAATGATATTGGAAGAGATGAAGTTCCTGACTTATGTTTCTCCTGTCCACTAGTACCAAGGGAAACCTCTATTGTGGAAGGCTCCGACATTATAGGAAGAGATATAGTTTTGGATTTGTCCTTCTGTCCGCGGTGCTGTCCTTGCGAGTCGGAATGCTCAATAGTCTTCGCCACCATCGGTGCTACTTCCATTAGAGAAGACTCGCTTTGTTGCTGATGTGCTTGACGTGGTCCATAGATCTTTGTGATTTGTTTTGGAGTTTGCTGACAAGCTCCATTTGCATGACCAAAAGATAAGCAATGCTGACATCGTTGTGGCTTCCAGGAATATGAGACATGTACCTTCCGAGTGTTCCCGTCAAGATCATGATAGAAAACCTCATTTGGAAGATCTTCGTCGGAAGAAACCAGTACACATGCTCGTGCAAATGCTAATCTCGTTTGAGCAGTTGTTGCTTTGTCGATGTAGAGTGGCTGTCCTAGAGTGCTGCATAACTTTACAATAAAACGTCGACTCCAAAGATGTAGAGGAAGACCTTGAAAGGATACCCATAATGGAATAGACTGTAGGCTATCTAACTCCAAACGGACATCAGGAGACCAGCGTCGTAGAATCATTGGATGGCCGCGAATAGTCCAGAATCCTTCGAGGACCCGTTGTAAATCTTCTTCAGAGTATAGCTTGCAAACAAAGAATCCGTTCTCCAGCATATGAAGATCAAATGACAATATTCCCCATCGAGTTTTGATAAATGAGGATAGTGGGAAATAAGATGTTTTGAGACCTACCACATAGCCAAC
The DNA here is from genome assembly GCF_036884655.1 of Musa acuminata AAA Group. Lineage (NCBI taxonomy): Eukaryota > Viridiplantae > Streptophyta > Magnoliopsida > Zingiberales > Musaceae > Musa > Musa acuminata. The sequence goes on along the minus strand of NC_088334.1, from coordinate 27,255,063 downwards.
AATCGCCATAGACCATGTCTCAATAAGCTCTGCTGAATTAACAGTCTCGTTTACAGCAATCTTCTTATCAGCCTGAACTTCTGGAGTAAAGAATTCCAAGCTTAGATCCCGACTTCCAACCGGAGCCTTGAAGAGGCTAGTCCAAGGCCTAGGGTCACTGGAAATGAGGGCAGGCTACCGCGATCTAGAGCGCGACCTACTTCGATGCTGTTTCGTCGAAGGAGTTTCTCTTTAGAGAGGATATGGAGGAGGAGCCAATTGAAGGGTAACGGTAGGGAGTCTTACCATCGTATCAACCCTCCCGCCACCGTCGCCAGCCCTAGGGGCCGTCGTTGCCATGTTTGATCCCTCTTCTGGTCGCGGCTATAGAATCGTCTCCATAGGGAAAAGCCACCGTCGCAGTATATCAGATCGCCGATACAGTACCGTCTCCCTAGGAAGATCTGGTCGCCGCTATAGTATCGTCACCCTTGGGGAGAAGCTGACGCTGCAGGAGATCTGATAACCACTACAGTAAGGGAGATCAGATCATTGCTATAGTATCGTCGCCCGTGGGAGAAAGCCAACGCTACAGGAGTTAGATCGCCCTAGGGAGATCTCGTCGCCGCTATAGTATTGTCGCCGCTATAGTACCGTCGCTGCTACAGTGTCGTCAAAGGTCAAAAAAATAAGTTACCATTGATTTAGTAACCAAAGGTCAAAAACAAAATCACTATTTTGCAGAATTCATAGGGTCAGCTTCCATAAATAATAGGATAGGCTTTTGAATTTCAAAATTTTAAATCTATGTATCAAAATAAAGATATCCAAGTCTAGTTTCAAATAAGATAAATCTTTATTGATCTCCATCAGCTCATACTTAATGATATGAGAAGGATCAGGTATATACTTTCTAATCATCGAAACATGAAATATATTATGGATATGGCACAACGATGGTGGCAAGGCAATCTTGTAAGTGACAGAACTAACCCTCTCAAGGACCTCAAAATTTCAAATAAATCTTTGGCTTAACTTTCTTTTCTTCCCAAACCTTGCAATGCCTTTGGAAGGGGAGATCTTTATGAATACAAAATCTCTGATTTGAAACTCAAACATATCAAATATTTCAAATCAACAAGGTCCTACCTAAATCCATGTTTGGTGCTAAAAATTATGGTTGAAACAATCTATAAGGGTTAGTTTATCGAAAAATTCCAGATCCATGGTTTTGTGTCTAACATGAGAAATATCTGTTGAATCTCGTATTTTGATGATGAAACTACTTGATATATGTTTATGATTTAATCTGCGTTTTGAGTGACGCAGGATGCTTTGATCAGGATGAGACAATTAAAGCAGGAAAATCATGTTGTGCCGAAGGAACATGTCAGAAGATTGGACGTCGGGTCGGTGGATCGGTCGACATATCGACAGAAGGCTTCGGGCCGTGGACTCGGGCATCGGGCCAAGAAGAGCGGGTATTGCGCCAAGGATATCGGAGTTGCGGAGTCAACTGGCCGATTGGGCAATAGGTCACAGGAGAGGACGATGAGCCGAAGAATCGGACGAAGCGTCGAGGGACCAATGACATGTCGGACAACTTGGTTAATTGCTTAGGATTAATTGTCTCGATCGAAGTTTTGTTTTAATTATGCAGGATTAACTATGATAACGATGAAGACATAAAGCGAAACAAAGTGTCGGAGTCAAGCGCGAAGGATTTGTTGCGAGTTCGAGAGTTCGACGGAAGTCCGAAGGTTCATCGGGAATGCTACCGGAACTAGCCGAGAATGAGTTGGGAGCTTGCCGAAGGGTTTTTCGGAAGCTCGCCGGAAGGTTCGTTGGGAGTTCGCGGAGCTTGCCGAGAAAGATCGGAGCTTGCCGAAGAAGCTTGTTGGAACTCACTAAGAACAAATCGTGAAGTCTAGGAGCTTGCCGGGAGTCCGCAGAATGGTTTCCGAGAGTTCATCGGAAGACCGCCGGAAGTTTGCCGGAAGCTCGCCAAAAGAAGTCTTGACTTGCGGACTTTGTAATAGCTTAGAAAATGTCTTTAAAATCATAGTTAGAATATTAATTAGGGTTAGGATTAGGTGTTAATCCTATAACCCAAGTAGGGGCCAATTAGGCCCAAGTTCGGACTGGTTTGGGCCAAGTTTGGAGCCAAACCAAGTGAGCTGAAATAGTGAAAGAGGTGGCACCGCCCTAGCCAGGAGGTGGCACCGCCTGGGCTAAGCCTCCCAGCGAGACTGGGCGGTGCAACCTCCCCAGCCAGGAGGTGGCACCGCCTGAGCTCAGTCTTCGAGCAAGACTGGGCGGTGCAACCTCCCTGACAGAGAGGTGGCACCGCTTGAGCTCGGTCTTCGAGCTCTAGCAGAGAGGTGCAACCGCCTCAGTCAAGAGGTGGCACCGCCTGGGCTCAGTCTTCGAGCTCTACCAGGCGGTGCAACCTCTCCAGTCAGGAGGTGCAACCGCCTGATCCCGGAATTCCGGGATTTGATCGTTTTGAGCTCCAAATTTGAATTGGGTTGGGGCCTATAAATACCCCACCCATTCAGCATTGAGATAGCAAGAACTTACCTGAAATCTTGATCTTTTCAGTGGTTCTTAGAGCTCAAAACTGCTAGTTTTCCTCCTCCTTCTATTCTTCAAGTTTGAGTTGTGAAGAGAGGAGAGAAAACATCTGTAAGGGTTGTCTCCTAAGCCCGTCAAAAGGAGTGAATCTGTAAGAGGGTAGTTGGCCTTCGCCTATTGAAGGAAGGCCTCTAGTTGACGTTGGTAACCTCATCAGTGGAGGAAGCCAAAAGTGGAGTAGGTCAAGACTGACCGAACCACTCTAAATCTCTGGTTAGCGTTTATTTTGAGCACTTTATCATTACTGCAAACCTCCTACATAGCTACTGCTCTCTACGCTTTTACGAATGAGTTCTGTGCAGTTTACGTTCACGTCTTAATTCCATTTACAAACTGCAAACTGCTCTCTGCGCTTTTACGAACGAATTCTGTGCAGTTTACGTTTACGTCTTGATTCCATCTACAAACTGCAAACTGTCTCTCTGCGCTTTTACGAATGAGTTCTGTGCAGTTTACGTTTACATCTTGATTTCACTTACAACTGCAAACTGTCTTCTGCGCTTTTTTTTACGAACAAGGTTCTGTGCAGTTTACGTTTACGTCTTTTGATTTCATTTACAACTGCAAACTGTCTTCTGCGCTTTTACGAACAAGGTTTTGTGCAGTTTACGTTTACGTCTTGATTTAATTTAGAACTGCAAACTCTCATCTACATTTAGACGCAAACTGCGTTTAGACGCAAACTGCATTTAGACGTAAACTGCGCTTAGACGCAAACTACGTTTAGACGCAAACTGCGTTTAGACATAAACTACGTTTAGACGTAAACTGCGCTTAGACGCAAACTGTGTTTAGACGCAAACTGTGTTTAGACGCAAACTATGTTTAGATGCAAACTGCGCTTAGACGCAATCTGAGTTTAGACGTAAACTGCGCTTAGACGCAAACTGCGCTTAAACGCAATCTGAGCTTAGACGCAAACTGCACTTAGACGCAATCTGCATTTAGATGCAAACTGCAAACTGCGTAAATTGCGCTTAGACGCAAACTATGTTTAGACATAAACTGCACTTAATCATAAGTAATCTTAGAATTGGCTTTTGCATCAAAATAGTTTTTATCGAACGAATGCAACTTTCATTTTTAATCGATGAAAGATTTCCGCTGCACTAATTCACCCCCCCCCTCTTAGTGCTCTCAATCCTAACAATATCAGGTTCTAAGCAAGAATCTTTCAGATTATTTAAAATTAATCTAAGAATAGAGACTAATATTTCTATATGATTGGATTAGAATACTTGCCTTTGAGAATTATGACTCCAAATGGGAAGATTTGAGCAAGGAAAACCCAATAGCCCCAAATTTCTCTTCATCTCCTTTTCTTTTTTCTTCTTCTTCTTTCTCTCTTCCTTTGTTCTTCCACGCAGTTGCCTTCTCTAGTTCCGTCAAAACGAAGGCAGAGAGGCTTAAGCGGTGGGATTTGTAATTTTGTACATTTTGAAGTTTAGTCCTTGTATTATTATATTTACGATTAGGTCCTCAGGGTTTACATATAAGTCCTCAGATTTTGTTTCTCTTTGAATAGATCCCTAAATCGTATGATTAAGTTCTCAGATTTATGCTTTGAATGTTTTATCAAATTTAAAATTGATTCTTACTTTACAACTAGAAATTTATACAAAAAGTTAGAAATGAGGGATGTTACACACTCCCCCCTAAAAAGAAAAATTTAGTCCTTTAAATTTATCATACCTCTATCGATGAAAAGTTGAGGATAAACCTTTTTCATTTCCTTCTCTAGCTCCTAGGTTGTTTTCTTTCTAGAATGATGTTTCCAAATTACTTTAACCAGAGGGATAATCTGATTCCTTAGGATTTTTTTCTTCTAATCAACAATCTGATTGGGCTCTTCCACATAAGATAAATCTTTATCGATCTCCATCAGCTCATACTTAATGATATGAGAAATATCAGGTATATACTTTCTAATCATCGAAACATGAAATATATTATGGATATGACACAACGATAGTGGCAAGGTAATCATGTAAGCGACAGAACTAACCCTCTCAAGGACCTCTAAAGATCCAATAAATCTTGGGCTTAACTTTCCATTCTTCCCAAACCTTACAATGCCTTTGGAAGGGGAGACCTTTAAAAACACAAAATCTCTGATTTCAAACTCAATATCTCATCTTCTATTGTCAGCATAACTCTTTTGACGACTCTGAGTAGTTTTCAACCTTTTCCTTATAAATTAAATTTTCTCGATAGTTTCTTGTACTTTGTCTGGTGCTAACAACTTTCTATCACCAACTTCCTCCCAACATATAGGTGTTATACACTTTTGCCCATATAAAGCATCTGTTAGAACCCTTGCAGATTCTAAACTTGGGGTTGATTTCTTTAGGGGATCGGCCTCCTTGGAACTCTATAGGGGTTCCTCCCTCCAAGTTGCTGCTCAAAGGCTGCAGAAAAGATTCATCTATTGCTTATCAAAAGAGAAGGAATACATGGCTATTTATAGGGCTTCTAAACCCTAACTCCTAATAGGACTCCTACTTAAGACTCTTACTTCTAACCAACTCCTAATAGGACTCCTAGTCAAGACTCCTATTCCCTTACAACTCCTAATTCTTCTATAAGAAAACACCTCCTACATGAATGCCCCTCTCAATTTGGACTCTCCTAGCTAGAGTCCTAACAGCTTTAAATGGATGCCCCTCTCAATTAGGACTCTCTTAGCTAGAGTCCGAACAGTTTTACATGAATGTCCCTCTCAATTAGGACTCTCCAAGCTAGAGTCCTAACATACCCGCCCTCTTCAAATCAGCCTTGTCCTCGAGGCAGATGATTCATGAATTCTGGGAATTTGATCTTCAAGTCGTCATAGTTCTCCCAAGTGGCATCTTCTATTGGTAGGTTCGCCCACTATATTAGAACTTCATTAGTGGGTCGTCGTCGTCGAGTCAAGATCCGTCGATCAATAATGGCACTTCGCTGGGTCTGGAGTTCTCTTTTGGTAGTCATATTTGGTGGGTGGCTTTGGGCTGTCTCCAAGCACCTATTTACAACTGTCTCGTCGTCGATTTGTGGGTGATATGCCATACTCCTTTTCAATTTAGTACCCTGCATATAGAATAACTTGGTCCAAAATCTGCTCGTGAAGATGCAAGTAGAATTTATCATAAGCACAATGCGTCCCTTATAGTGTAATTCTTTTGAGTCCTAATTGTAATGAGCCACGGAGCTTGGTGCTTCCTCCAATTTTTTTATAAACTTACTAGTCTCTGAATCTTCCTACCATTCCATCTTAATATCCTTAAGAAAGTTGCTGGTCGGAAGTGAAATGGCCAAAACTTCAGCTTGCTCGGGTAGCTGCGAAAGCGCATCTGCAAGAACATTCTCTTTCCCCTTTTTGTAAGTTATTTCATAATCAAATCTAAGAAGTTTTGTTACCCATTTTTGCTGCTCAGGGGATGATATCTTTCGCTCCAAAAAGTACTCGAGGCTTTTATGGTCAGTTTTAATTTGAAATCGTCGACCAATCAAGTAGGGTCTCCACCTCGTTGCTGCGCGCACAATGGCAAGCATCTCCTTATCATATGTTGACTTATTTTGATGGGAGGGAGATAATGCCTTGCTAGTGTATGTGAGTGGTTGACCATCTTGCATGAGAATGGCTCCAATTCCGACTCCAGATGCGTCGGCCTCAATAATGAAGGGTCGGTTGAAATCTGGTAGTGTTAGCACCGGCGTCGTCGTCATGGCTGTCTTAAGTTTGTTGAAGGCAGCGGAGGCTCTGTCCGACCATTGGAAGACATCTTCTTTTAGTAAGGAAGTAACTAGTGCACTAATCTCTCCATAGTTTTTCACGAACTTGCAGTAGTAGCCTGTTAAACCCAGAAAGTCATGTAGCAATTTTATGTTCCTCGGGGTCAGCCAGTTTTGCATTGCTCCAATTTTGAAGGGGTCTACTACCACACCTTCCTCTGATATGATATGCCCAAGATATTCCACCTTCTTTTGAAGAAAGCAAAAATTCATAGTGGTTGTTGTGTGTTCAAAAGGTGGTTTTCGGTATGTCTTCTTCGCATACTCGTATTTGATGATACCCGGATCGAAGGTCCAGCTTTGTAAAGATTTGTGCTCCCTTTCATATAGTAATTCATCTGCTATTGGAATAGGGTATTTATCCTTGATGATTATTCCATTGAGAACTCGGTAATCAACACATAATCGCCATATTCTATCCTTCTTTCGTATGAGGAGCACCGGTGAAGAATAGAGGTTGCAACTTGGCCGAATAACTCCTGTTTTGAGCATTTCTTTTACAATCCTTTCTATTTCATCCTTCGGGAGATATTGATATGGCCGAGTATTTGCTGGAGGTTTGCCTGAAAGAGTCATTATATAATGATCATGCCGACGGGTAAGAGGTAGGTTGTACGGTTCGTCAAATATATCTGAAAATTCAGCAAGCTAAGGAAGTAGGTTTAGATCTTCAAATTGTATTGGCTCTCCCTTAGTTTGCTCCTCAAGTTGTATAAAAAATCTGCTGCATGCTTTATGCAAAACCTTCTTCATTTGTTGTGTGCAAATCGTCGTTATGTTGCCCCCACGTTTCCCGTTCAGTATCACCAGTTTCTCCTTACTGTAAAATTTCATAATTAGTTGCATAAAATTCCAAGAAATATCACCTAATGTCGTCAACCATTTAATTATGAACATAGCCTTATGATCATCAGGAGAAGGAAGAAATATGCAATTATCTCTTGGTCCTGCAGCAATAGTTTCTCCTATGGGCGCCTACGATCACAATTCAAAATCCATCCGTCGACGACCTTAACGTCAAACCTGCTGCAATTCTCAATAGGTAAGGCCATCTGGATAGTAACCTTACTATTTATAAAGTTATTAGACCTGCCCGTGTCGATGAGAACAATGATCGGTTGTTATTTGAGAAGGCCTCCAACTTTCATCGTTTCCGGGTTTGAGTAGCCAGCTAGTGCATGTACCGTAACTTCAGTCGGTTGTGGCTCTTCTTCTGCATCTTCTTCTTCATGTTCAAAGCTCTCTTCTGGATGTTCATTGACTTCTTCTTCTATTGGTTCAATCATAAGAAGTCTCACTTTACTACAGCGATGCTCACGACTCCACGGCTCGTCATAATGCCAACATAACCCCTTCGCATATCGCTCCCGAAGCTCTTCTCTTGTTAACCTCTTTGGTGTAGGGACTTGGTCGACAGTAGGGGGGGCTGAGGGCTTCAATATTACTAGTTGAGGAGCGACCCTAGTCCTCCGAGCTTCATGATTCAATTGCTCCTCTTGATGTTGTGCAAAAGAGATGGCTGCCATAAGCGTATACGGTTGTCGCGCTTTAACTTCTCCTCGAATCTCCGGCTTCAAGCCTTCAATGAAGGTCCTCAATATCTATTTTTGAGACCAATCACGAGTTTGATTAGATAACCTTTCAAACCTGGTTTGGTACTCCTAAATGGTGGAGGTTTGTCGGATCTTTGCTAGTTGTTCGTCAATATTCTCGTAATCGGTTGGTCTAAAGTGAATCAGCAGTCCTTCTTTGAATTGTCGCCATGAAAGGACTCCATAAGTATGTTCAAACTAGTCAAACCACTGTATAGCATCCCCTTCAAGATGTATAGCTGCAATTTTCACCATAGATACATCTGTAATTTTGTGGTACCGAAAATATTGCTCTGCACGCGAGATCCAACCAATCGGGTCTCCTTCTTCCCATCTAGGGAAGTCCACTCTCATGCATGGATAGTTGGGGTCAGTCATATAGCCTCCCCTCCCTTGGAAGTCATCTATTCGGGCTTGGTGTGATTGGGCAAAGCTCTCTCCTTGATATAATTTCTTCGGGCTTAGTGGTCGGCCCAATCTGAGTTCGGTAAAGAGCATCCGAAACTTATTCTCCATTCGCACCTCCAAGGCTTCGAATTTAGCATTGATTGCCTCCTTAGATGCCATAGTATATGCCCCCAAATCTCTCTTTTGTTGTTGGGTTAAAGGCATGTATAGGTTGAGAGAATTGATGGTTGAAAGGGTTGGTGGATTGGTGGATGTAGGCTGCGGTTTAGGCTTGTTTTGTGGCTGTTTTGGGTGCAGTTTGAGGGTGTGGTTTGGTAGAGTTTTAGGGTTATGGATGAAAGTTTTGGATCTGTGATAGATGGTAGCAAAGGTTTGACAGAAATCCGTGGAAGTTGCAGCAAGTATGTGCTGTCTTATAAGAGTAGAATTGTCGTCGAAGAAACAACGGTTTCTCGACGTAATTTCCACCAAAAACTTGAGAGAATTGAGGAGGGAATTGATAGCAAAATCACAGTTTATATAACAACAAGGATATCTAATTTAATCAAGAAAATTTTGGCAGTATAACAGCAAGGAAATTGGTGCAAGTTGCGATTGCAGAATTCTCGTCGAGAAATTTTAACGGGTTAAGATGAAAATTTGTAGCAATATAAAATCGTTTTTAGAGATGGATTTCTTAATAGATCAATCTTAGATGGAAGCCAAGATGATCTATGAAGTGTATAAGAAATTTCATTCAAAAAAGATTGCAAATAGATGGGTTAAGGCAACAATATGCAGTTGAAATTTTCTACAGCATAGATTTTCAAGTGCAGCAGATTGGACATAAAAGATCAGTAGTTTATATTGAGAATTTTTCGATGAAACCAAAGAGAAATACACTGTTAGGAAGTTTCAAAGATGTCATAAAAATTTCGTAGAAATTTGAAAAGAAAAAGCACAGTAGCAAGATCAAACAGATGGTGCTATGCGGCTTGAATTTTGCAATTCAAGTGCAGCAGATTGGACATAAAAGATCAGTAGTTTATATTGAGAATTTTTTGATGAAACCAAAGGGAAATCCACTGTTTGGAAGTGTCAAAGATGTCATAAAAATTTCGTAGAAATTTGGATAGAAAAAGCATAGTAGCAAGATCAAAAAGATGGTGCTATGCAGCTGGAATTCTGCAATGTATCTTTCGTCGTAGAGATGAAAACTTTGTGACGAAAAGTTTAAGCAGCAATATAGGAACAAATTTTTTTTTTTTTGGATTTTCGAATAAGGATAACTAAATTGCAGCAGCAGTAAGGAGGAAACCACAACCTGTTGCAATTCACGGGGAGATCAAAGGATGATCCGCGGTGGTGGAGATGATGGCGAAATTCGGTGACGATCTTTTAAGCAATTGTGGGAATTGCTTTGGATGGTTGTGGAGGGTTGATGGATGGCTGTGGAAGGGCAGCGAGATGCCAAGAATGCTGCTCTGATACCAGGTGTTAGAACCCTTGCAGATTCTAAACTTGGGGTTGATCTCTTTAGGGGATCGGCCTCCTTGGAACTCTATAGGGGTTTCTCCCTCCAAGTTGCTGCTCAAAGGCTGCAGAAAAGATTCATCTATTGCTTATCAAAAGAGAAGGAATACATGGCTATTTATAGGGCTTCTAAACCCAAACTCCTAATAGGACTCCTACTTAAGACTCTTACTTCTAACCAACTTCTAATAGGACACCTAGTCAAGACTCCTATTCCCTTACAACTCCTGATTCTTCTATAAGAAAACACCTCCTACATGAATACCCCTCTCAATTAGGACTCTCCTAGCTAGAGTCCTAACAGCTTTAAATGGATGCCCCTCTCTATTAGGACTCTCTTAGCTAGAGTCCTAACAGTTTTACATGAATGTCCCTCTCAATTAGGACTCTCCAAGCTAGAGTCCTAATAGCATCATAAGGAGCCATCTGAATACTGGAATGATAACTATAATTATAAGTAAACTTAATAAGTGAAATATCTTTATCCCATTCACCTTTCCTATCCATAACATAGGCTCTAAGAAATTCCTCAAGTGTTTGAATTGTTCTTTCTGACTAATCATCAGTCTGAGTATGATATGCAGTGCTAAACTTGACTTTAGTGCCCATAGATTCTTGTAATCTTCTCTAGAATCTAGAGAGAAATCTGGAGTCTCTATTAGAGATAATCTCCTTTGGAATATCATAAAGTCTTACTATTTCATTGACATATAAATCTACAAGTCTGTCAAACCAATAAGTCATTAATCGGTTGGAAATGTGCAGATTTTATTAATTTATCAATGATAACCTAAATAGCATCATGCTTTCAAGAGGTTCTGGGTAGTCTTGAAACAAATCCATGGTAACACATTCCAATTTCCATTCAGGAATATCAAAAGGTTGCAACAACCCACTAGGCCTATGGTGTTCTCCTTTGATTTGCTGATAAGTCAAACATTTTGAAACATACATTGTAATTCCCTTCTTCATGCCTTCCCACCAATAATGACTTTGGAGATCTCTATACATCTTAGTGCTCCTAGGATGCATGGTGTACTTTGAAGTATGACTTTCTTTTAGGATTTGGGTCATCATATCTTGTTCATTTAGTACACATACTCTATCCCCAAATCTCAATAGGCCATCCTTTGAAACTTAAAATTTTGGCTTCAATTTCCTTTCTAATTCATTCCTCAAGTAGATTAAACGTAAATCTCGTAATTGACCTTCCTTAATTTTTGAGTAAGATTAGATTGCACTTGAATGGAGGCCATCAATATTATTGAGTCTTACTCTTCCTCACAGCATTCAAATCAAAATTTTCTTCTAATAACTTCCATTGCTTCACGACCAGACAAGCCATAAAATTTGTAAATTTTCTACTAAGTGCATCAGCTACAACATTGGCTATGCCTAGGTGATAATGGATGGTGCAAACATAATTCTTTAGAAGTTCTATCTATTTTCGCTGCCTCATGTTTCACTCTTTCTGAGTAAAAATATATTTTAAACTCTTGTGATCAGTAAATATTTCAAATTGTCGCCCATACAAATAATGTCTCCAAATCTTTAGAGCAAAAACAATTGCTACCAATTCCAAATCATGAGTTGGATAATCCAGTTCATAACCTTTTAGTTGTCTAGAAGCATAAGCAATCACTCTCCCTTCCTACATCAAAACATATACAAAGCCCTTTCTTGAAGCATCAGTATAAACTACAAATCTCTCACTACCACTTGGAATAGTGAGAATAGGGGCAATAGTCAATCTTTTTTTTAACTTTTGAAAACTTTGCTCACAATCATCATCTCATACAAATTTCACATTCTTTTTAGTGAGTTTGGTGAGAGGTTGAGCGATTCGAGAAAATCCCTCCATAAATCTCCAATAATAACCGGCCATGCCCAACAAGCTTCTAACTTCTATTACATTTGTTGGTACTTCCCATTTAACTACAGCTTCTACTTTCTTTGGATCAACAGATATGCCCTTCCCTGAAATCACTTGGGCCTAAGAAAGTAACTTCATTCAACCAAAATTCACATTTGCTGAACTTTGCATACAACTTCTTTTCTCTTAGTATGGATAATACATTTCTCAAGTGTTCCTCATGCTACTGATTACTCCTTGAATACACCAATATGTCATCAATGAATATAATTACATAGTCATCCAAGAGTAGTTGAAATATCCTATTCATTAGTTCCATAAAAGCTGTAGGGGCATTAGTCAAACCAAAAGGCATTAGTCAACCTCAGGTCAATCTTATAGAATACTTGTGCACCCTACAGTTGATCAAACAAATCATCAATTCTGGGTATGGGATACTTGTTTTTGATGGTCACCTGATTCAACTATCTATAATCAATACAAAGTCTTAATGTCCCATCCTTTTTATTCATTAATAGTACCGGAGCACCCCATGATGAAATATTAAGCCAAATAAAATCCTCATTTAATAGTCCTTATAGTTGCTTTTCCAATTCCACTTACTTAAATAATGTCATTCTGTAGAGAGGCTTAGATATTGGGAATATCCCAAAGACTAAATCAAAAACAAAGTCACGTTTGGAGGTAATCCGAGCAAGTCATCCTGGGACACATTAGGCAAGGAGATAAATCATGTCCAATACTCTCGAAATAAAAGATGGGCTGATCTAATATGCAAAAAATGATCATTTGTTATATAACAATCCATAGTGGTATGATAAGAAGATAGCCAATCCATACCAAGTATAACATCAAAACTCCAAATCTCTAGGAGAACTAAATCAGCAAAAAGTTTAAGTTCTCTAATAAAAATGAGACAAGAGGACCACATTCAAGTTCGTTATCAATGAATCTCCGATGATCGTATTTACATGTAGCACAAAATGTAGTGGTCTAAGTTGAATACCCAAGTGATAAGCAAAATATTACAAATCAAATCATAGATGAGACCTATGGTCAAACAAATATTTGCATTCATTCATAGACATGAATAATACCTTTGACCACTAATTCAGAAGTTTTAAAATCATATTCGGTGATAGCATATACTCTAACATGGGCTGATGATTCAGGAGGCAATGACTTTTTCTTCTTGTTCAAAGGGCAGTCTTTTATTTTATAATCCAACTTTCCACAAGCAAAATAGACTCCAGTCACCCGAAAATAGAAATTTGTTTCGTAATTTAACCTGTAATTCACATATAATCGAGTCTTTTATGGTGATTTCCCTTTTCAAATTCAGATGTCTTGACCCTCTTATTATTGCATTCTGATTCATTTCTAATCATATTTTTTTAATAAACTTGTCCTATTCATTCCTTTCACTGATCTCCAAAAATTGTTTTCATTGTTCCCATTAATGATCAGCTTCTACTTCCAATATACGATGGCAAAAGAAATCGTTTGATCATCGGAATAATTTCGAGCATCAAATATATTCTCCATTCGTATCATCCATTTTTCTACCACCAATGGATTAGGTTCATCATGCTTCCATTGTGCCACTCTGATTCAATATCCCCGATCATCCCTTTCATCCTATTTAATTAATGAAAACCTGATTAAGTAGGAGAACCAAATGTCCTCATCCTCCTAGACTCCTAAAAAACATTAAAGAAAATTTTTCCCGATCACTATAGTTTACTAGACCTCAATATATTTTGCACACCAAACATATCAAATATTTCAATAATCCTTAAACTATGCTCTGATACCACCTCTGTCATGCCCATCAAAAATATCGATGATATTAAAATTTTCATCACAATTCCATCTAGGATCTAAACTAATATTTAAGAATACTAAGAACATCCAAACATCTAATAATTCATAAAACATTTGAAGTTTATAACTATACAACACATCACTCGATGATTCATAAAATCAGATCCCAACTCACCAAATTAATAATCACAACATAAATTCACAAGTGTGGGAGCCTATAGAATCCTAAAACCAACGTTTACCACAAGTTCATATCATTACACAAATTAAACTTAACACTCCATAATCATAAACATGAAAGGTTCTTTAAACTTATATAAAATCCACAAGCTTAGATTCACCGTCAATATTTCATTAGATGCAAAGTGTGCTTATACAACAAAAACATATATACTGATAAAGATCTGCCTAAAATCTTCTAGCTTTCTATTGCCTCAGCCCAATTTTAACATTTAAGCAAGCGACATGCTATCCTGAAAAATTTATATAGCAACGGAGTGAGCATATAAAGCTCAGCAAATGACTAACATATGCATGACAAAAAAGGATAATTTCTAAACAAATAAGGTTACAAAATACAAGGCAGAATATGAAGAATTCATAGACGTAATCTCATTAGGTACGAAATCACAAATGTCATTTCAATCAAACATATTTGGTTCATAACCGATGGAGCATAGAGTAATTGGAGCATATTAATAACCAATGAAACGTTTTGGAGCTTATCAATGACGTATAAAAGGTTTCTGAGCATATCAGTGGCAAATAGGACATTCCAGAACATATCAATTGCATGGGAAATATTTCAAAGCGTATCAATGGTGTACGAACATTTCAGAGTATATCAAAGAATGAGACGAAACTTAAGCTGAAACGTCGTATTTAACGTTGCATTCATATCTTTCTTATCCAAAGCACATGCAAAAATATATAACCAAAGCTTTGGATATCATAACAAACATACAGAAGGTGTAGTGGGACCATAGATAGAATGTGATTCATCCATTTCTGAATGACCTCCAGATAGAAGTCTCCCACATTTGGGAGCTCTATCTACCCACGTGTAGGTGAAGTCAAAGGGGGCCAGCAGAGCATCGCAGGTTCTATGCATAACTTCCTTTACCATTTCAGGCTAAGGTTCACATTATCCCATATCACTAAAGTACAAAAGAGCAGTATGAACAATAAATAGCACATACCGGAAGCACATGCGGAACAACCAAATGTACATGCGTCTTCACGAGTTAATATGATGCAAGCAATAATCTTTCACAAATGTATATAGATTTGACAGGAAATAAAAGCAAGAGTACACATGGATTCCAAGCAATAATATATAGCTTAATTCAAATAAGAATGTTAGATGAATTTAATATCCAAAGGAATGAAACTGGAATAGGCAAATATCGAAAGCAAATGCGAAACAATGGGATATACAAGTGCCTATATGAGTAAATACGATATAGCATAAATGTTACATAATATATTTCAAAAATGTAAATAACTTATAAACAAGAGCAAACCAGAATTGAAGCATTAATATAAACCTCATTTGAGTGAAGGAAACTGAATTTAATCTATTTCCAAATGAATGAAAACAGATTATGCGAAATCGACCAAAGCTAGATTTCTAACAAAATTCGAGATGCACATTGAACAAATACTTCAAATTATCAATTATGCTCCAATACCCTCAAGAAAGCTATTGTCAAAATATATATCAATATATTTTCTAATGAAATAAGTTTTGTATAAATTAAGGTTTCCAACAAGGAGTTACCATTGATTTAGTAACCAAAGGTCAAAAACAAAATCACTGTTTTGCAGAATTCATAGGGTCGGCTTCAATAAATAACAGGATAGGCTTTTGAATTTCAAATTTTTAAATCTATGTATCAAAATAAAGATATCCAAGTCTAGTTTCAAATAAGATAAATCTTTATTGATCTCCATCAGCTCATACTTAATGATATGAGAAGGATCAGGTATATACTTTCTAATCATCGAAACATGAAATATATTATGTATATGGCACAACGATGGTGGCAAGGCAATCTTGTAAGCGACAGAACTAACCCTCTCAAGGACCTCAAAATTTCCAATAAATCTTGGGCTTAACTTTCTTTTCTTCCCAAACCTTGCAATGCCTTTGGAAGGGTAGACCTTTATGAACACAAAATCTCTGATTTGAAACTCAAACATATCAAATATTTCAAATCAACAAGGTCCTACCTAAATCCATGTTTGGTGCTAAAAATTATGGTTGAAACAATCTATATGGGTTAGTTTATCAAAAAATTCCAGATCCATGGTTTTGTGTCTAACATGAGAAATATCAGGTTCTAAGCAAGAATCTTTCAGATTATTTAAAATTAATCTGAGAACAGAGACTAATATTTCTGTACGATTGGATTAGAATACTTGCCTTTGAGAATTATGACCCCAAATGGGAAGATTTGAGCAAGGAAAACCCCATAGCCCAAATTTCTCTTCATCTTCTTCCCCTTTTTTCTTCTTCTTCTTTCTCTCTTCCTTTGTTCTTCCACGCAGTTGCCTTCTCTAGTTCCGTCAAAACGAAGGTAGAGAGGCTTATGCGGTGGGATTTGTAATTTTGTACATTTTGAAGTTTAGTCCTTGCATTATTATATTTATGATTAGGTCCTCAGGGTTTACATATAAGTCCTCAGATTTTTTTTCTCTTTGAATAGATCCCCAAATCGTATGATTAAGTTCTCAGATTTATGCTTTGAATGTTTTATCAAATTTAAAATTGATTCTTACTTTACAACTAGAAATTTATACGAAAATTTAGAAATGAGGGATGTTACACACTCCCCCCCTAAAAGAAAAATTTAGTCCTTTAAATTTATCATACCTCTATCGATGAAAATTTGAGGATAAACCTTTTTCATTTCCTTCTCTAGCTCCCAGGTTGTTTTGTTTCTAGAATGATGTTTCCAAATTACTTTAACCAGAGGGATAATCTGATTCCTAAGGACTTTTTTCTTCTAATCAACAATCTGATTGAGCTCTTCCACCTAAGATAAATCTTTATCGATCTCCATCAGCTCATACTTAATGATATGAGAAATATCAGGTATATACTTTCTAATCATCGAAACATGAAATATATTATGGATATGACACAACGATGGTGGCAAGGCAATTATGTGAGCAATAGAACTAACCCTCTCAAGGACCTCTAAAGGTCCAATAAATCATGGGCTTAATTTTCCATTCTTCCCAAACCTTACTATGCCTTTGGAAGGGGAGACCTTTAAGAACACAAAATCTCCGATTTCAAACTCAATATCTCATCTTCTATTGTCAGCATAACTCTTTTGATGACTCTGAGCAATATTCAACCTTTTCCTTATAACTTGAATTTTCTCGATAGTTTTTGTACATTGTCTGGTGCTAAAAACTTTCTATCACCAACTTCCTCCCAAAATAAAGGTGTTATGCACTTTCGCCCATATAAAGCTTCATAAGGAGCCACCTGAATACTTGAATGGTAATTATTATTATAAGTGAACTCAATAAGTGAAATATCTTTATCACATTCACCTTTCCAATCCATAACATAGGCTCTAAGCAAATCCTTAAGTGTTTGAATTATTCTTTCTGACTGACCATCAGTCTGAGTATGATATGCAGTGCTAAACTTAATTGTAGTGCTCATAGATTACTATAATCTTCTCCAGAATCTAGAGATAAATCTGGAGCCTCTATTAGAGATTATCTCCTTTAGAATACCATAAAGTCTTACTATTTCATTGACATATAAATCTGCAAGTCTATCAAACGAATTAGTCATATTAATCGGTAAGAAATGTGCTAATTTTGTTAATCTATCAATAATAACCAAAATAGCATCATGCTTTCGAGAGGTTCTGGGTAGTCCTGAAACAAATCCATGGTAACACATTCCACTTTCCATTCAGGAATATCTAAAGGTTGCAACAACTCTCTAGGCCTTTGGTGTTCTCCTTTGATTTGCTAACAAGTCAAACATTTTGAAACATACATTGCAATTTCCTACTTCATGCCTTCCCACCAATAATGACTTTGGAGATCTCTAGACATCTTAGTGCTCCCAGGATGCATGGTGTACTTTGAAGTATGACTTTCCTTTAGGATTTGGTTCTTGATATCTGGTTCATTTGGTACACATACTCTATTCCCAAATCTCAATAGGTCATCCTTTCAAACTTGAAATTTTAGTTTTAATTTCCTTTCTACTTTATTCCTCAAGTATATTAAACGTGGATGTCATAATTGTCCTTCCTTAATGTGTTGAGTAAGATCAGATTGCACTTGAATGAAGGCTATTAATATCATTGAGTCTTGTTCTTTCCTCATAGCATTCAAATCAAAATTTTCTTCTAATAACTTCCACTGCTTCACGACTAGACTAGCCATAAAATATGTAGATTTTCTACTAAGTGCATTAGTTACAACATTGGCTCTACTTGGGTGATAACGGATGGCACAATCATAATCCTTTAAAAGTTCTATCCATCTTTGCTGCCTCATGTTTAACTATTTCTGAGTGAAAATATATTTTAAACTCTTGTGATCAGTAAAGATTTTAAATTACCGTCCAAATAAATAATGTCTTCAAATCTTTAGAGCAAAAATAATTACTACTAATTCCAAATCATGAGTTGGATAATTCGGTTCATAACATTTTAGTTGTATAGAAGCATAAGCAATCACTCTCCCTTCCTGCATCAAAACACATCCAAATCCCTTTCTTGAAGTATCAGTATAAACTACAAATCCCTTACTACCACTTGGAATAGTGAGAATAGGGGCACTAGCCAAACTTCTTTTTAACTCTTGAAAAATTTGCTCATAGTTATCATCCCATACAAATTTCACATTCTTTTCAGTGAGTTTGGTGAGAGGTTGAGCGATTCGAGAAAATCTCTCCACAAATATCTTGTAATAGCCTGCCATGCCCAAGAAGCTTCTAACTTCTGTTATATTTGTTGTTACTTCCCATTTAACTACAGCTTCTACTTTCTTTGGATCAACAGATATGCCCTTCCCTGAAATCACATGACCGAAGAAAGCAACTTCATTTAACCAAAATTCACATTTGGTGAACTTTGCAAACAACTTCTTTTCTCTTAGTATGGACAAAACATTTCTCAAGTGTTCCTCATGCTCCTGATTACTCGTTGAATACACTAATATATTATCAATGAATACAATTATACAATCATCCAAAAGTGGTTGAAATATCCTATTCATTAGTTCCATAAAAGCTACAGGGGCATTAATCAAACCAAAAGGCATCACCAAGAATTCTTAGTGACCATATCAAGTTCTCAAAGCTTTTTTTAGAATATCCTCCTCCTTGATCTTCAACTAATAGTAAACTAACCTCAGGTTAGTTTTAGAGAATACTTGTGCACCCTGTAATTGATCAAACAAATCATCAATTCTGGGTATGGGATACTTGTTTTTGATGGTCACCTAATTCAACTGTTTATAATAAATACAAAGCCTCAATGTTTCATCCTTCTTCTTCACTAATAGTACCAGAGTACCCCACGATGAAATATTAAGCCAAATAAAATCCTCATTTAATAGTCCTAGTAGTTACTTTTCCAATTCCACTTAATCAAATGATGTCATTATGTAGAGGCTTAGATATTGGGATTTTCCCAAAGACCAAATCAAAAGCAAAGTCATGTTTGGAGGTAACCCGAGCAAGTCATCCTGGGATACATTAAGCAAGGAGATAAATCTGTTAGGATCGGAGCGGCACTAAGAGTGGGGGGCGGGGGGGGGGGGGTGAATTAGTGCAGTGGATTAAAACGTCGGTTTTGAAAAATCTTTCGTACGATAAAAACCGAACTTGAAATGCTTAACTTGAACGCGTGTTCGTAAAGGTATGCAGCAAAGGTAATGAGGAAATAAAGCACGTAAGAAGGTTTGCAGTAATGTAAATAGCAATAATGAAATGTAAACCAGAGATCACGTCGATTTTAAAGTGGTTCGGTCAAATGACCTACATCCACTTGCGAGGCCCCTCTTCGATGAGGCTCCCACCTTCCACTAGCAAATCTCTTGAAGGGGAAGGGTAAATACCCCTCTTACAACTTTTTACAAGCGGTTCACTCTCTTACAAATTTTCAACAAGAAAGAATGAGGTGAACACTAGCAAATTGAAAACAAGACTTGCTAAGACTTTTCTAAGACCTTTCTCTCAATCAATTGCTTCTCAAAAAGTTATAATCTCAACTGAGATTTGAGGGGTATTTATAGGCCTCAAGAGGATTCAAATTTGGGCTCCAAAATTTGAATTCTCTTTGGTTCCCGATGCTGGCGGTGCCACCGCCTGTCAGTGTCTGACACTGACAGTGGACTGGCGGTGCCATCGCCCAACCAAGCGGTGCCACCGCCTAGTCTGGCGGCGCCACCGCCAGACCCTTCGGTTCATTGGTTGGGCTTTAAATTTAGCCCAAACCAAGTCTAATTTTGGGCCCAATTGGCCCCTAACCAGGATATAGGTTTATCTTTTAATCCTAATCCTAATTACAAGTGAACTTCATAACTAAAAACATCCTAAGCAAGTTTTCAACCGCAATCGTCGAGTCTTATTCCGACGAGCTTTCCGACCAACTTCCTTCGACGAACTCCCAGCATGCTCCCGATCTTGTGATGACTTTAACGAGTAGCCGAGCCTTCTCGGTGATCTCCGTGAACCTCCGACGATCTCTTCGGCGAACTTCCGAAAATTCTGATAGGTTCCCGATTTCTTCTCGGTTGGTTCCGGCAGCTTCTCCGATGATTCTTCGGTCTCTTAAACGTCCATCGAACTTGACTCCGGTATTCTTGCTTTATGTTTTCTGGTTATCGTAGTTAATCCTGTACACTTAACTCAATAATATGGATTAGATCAATTAACCCATCAATCGATTTTATCATCAAAATCTGAGATTCAACAATCTCCCCCTTTTTTATGATGACAATCAATTGATGACAAAGTTAAATTTAACTCCCCCTATCTATATGCCATATTATGATAAGATAAAAACACTTGAATTCCATCCCATTGAATTCAAGCATAAACCGATAAGTTCTAACCGTAGAACTTATCGTTATTCTTATTAAGCATAAGTAAATACGAAACTTCAATGAAAATCATTTTCAAGTCGAATGATAAGAGATAATTTTTACTACGACAGGAGATAAAGATTTTCAGCATGAATTTCATGATATAAATGTAAGGCATGCTTTCAATATGATCAATCAATCTTGCGATATTCTCAAAGATTTTGTAAGGCATATAAGACATTCATATCACACAAGCTTTTGTAATTCATATAAGTCATGTTATCGATGAACATAAGACATTTTCATTAAGTCATGCTATCGAAATAGTATAAGTCATCACTTAGTCATCACTTCTCCCCCTTTGTCATCAATAAAAAGGGAATGAGATTTGAAGCACATAATTTGTGATTATAACATCAGGAATTCAGCATTGATCATGCAAAAATTCATCATTCAAAATTAAGTATGCTAAAATATTTACGCAGAGTTCATCTTAAAGGAAAATTCAGCATTCATCCATTTATCAAATCTCTTCTTTTTATAAATAACATAAATTATAGGTGTACAAGGAAGAGATTATGAAAAAAGAAAAAAAATTTCAAGTAGTAACTCCAATAAGTCAAGATCATAATTCGAATACAAACTCATTCAAATTCAAATCGTCAACTTGAAACTCATAATCAAGCCATCAAAATCAATTTCAAGATTCACAAAATATCATAAAATCATTAATCTTGATCAGATGGAAGCGGTGTTTGACTCAAGATAAGGTAATTTAACGTATCATTTAGAATCGAAAGAGAACGATCAAATTCACCGAGGAACGGAGAGAGGATGAAAAACTTTACAAAAAATCCATTCAAACAAGTTTATTCTTAGGGACAATTTAACATACCTAATTCCCTTCTAATGAATTCAAATTGATCTTCATTTAAAGCTTTTGTAAATATATATGCTAATTGATGCTTTGTGTCGATGAATTCTAGAACAACATTATTGTTAAGGACATGATCGCATATGAAATAATGCCTAACGTCGATGTGCTTAGTTCTAGAGTGCTGAATTGGATTTTTAGTAAGACATATGGCACTAGTATTATCACATTTTATGGGAACTTTTTTTAAAGTGAATTCCATAGTCTTCTAATGTGTTTTTCATCCAAACAACTTGTGCACAGCATGCACTTGTAGCAATGTATTCGGCTTCCATCGTAAATAGTGCAACTAAATTTTATTTCTTGGAAGTCCAAGAAATAAGTGCATGTCCTAAAAACTGGCATGTTCTGGATGTACTTTTTTATCTATCCTGCATCCGCCAAAATCGGCATCTGCATAAGCTATTAAATCAAAATTTTTAAATTTTGGATACCACAATCCTAAATTTGGAGTTCCTTTAAGATACCTAAATATTCTTTTAACACTCTTAAGATGAGATAATTTAGGATTAGATTGAAACCTAGCGCAAAGTCCTACACTAAACATAATATCCGATCTAGTCGCGGTGAGGTAGAGTAGACTACCTATCATTCCCCTATATGTTTTTTGATCGAAATTTTCACTATTTTCATTCATATCTAACTTAGTCAAAGTACTCATTGGGGTGCTTATTGCTTTTGAATTATCCATGTTAAATCGTTTTAACAATTCTAATGTATATTTAGATTGGTTAAGAAATATGCAATCACTAAGTTGTTTGATTTGTAATCCTAAAAAGAAAGTTAATTCACCCATTAAACTCATTTCAAATTCATGACTCATACATTTGGCAAATGATTCACATAGTGATTCATCCGTGGAGCCAAAAATAATATCGTCAACATAAATTTGCACAATAAGAAAATTATTTTTAAAATATTTAATAAACAATGTAGTATCAACCTTACCTTTGGTAAAATTATTTAAAATAAGAAAAGAACTAAGCCTTTCATACCAAGCTCTAGGAGCTTGTTTCAAGCTATAGAGAGCCTTAGTCAATTGAATACATGATTAGGAAGAAGAGAAATTTTCAAATCCGGGAGGTTGTTCGACATATATTTCTTCGGAAATAAAACCATTCAAGAAAGCACTTTTGACATCCATTTTGAAACAGTTTAAAATTATTACTACTAGCATAGGCAAGGAGCATCCTTTTGGCTTATAATCGAGCCACAGGAGTGAAGGTTTCTTCGTAATCGATACCATCTTCTTGGTTGAAACCTTTGGCCACTAATCTAGCCTTATTTCTAACCACGATACCATTTTCGTCTTGCTTGTTTCTAAAGACCCATTTAGTACCAATGACTAAATGGTCACTAGGTCTAGGAACAAGCTTCCATACCTTATTCTTCTCAAATTGATTCAATTCCTCTTGCACTGCAATAACCCAAAAATCATCTTTTATGGCCTCGTCAATGCATTTAGGTTCGATTTGAGAAAGGATGGCAGCGTTAGCACAAAATTTCTTGAAAGAGGAACGAGTATGAACCCCTTTTGATGTATCTCCTATAATTAGCTCCTTTGGATGAGCATCTATATACTTCCATTCCTTGGGTAAGGAAATTTCGGAAGAAGGTGCATCCAAGTTGCTATTTTGAGGAGGGGGTTCATTTAAATTCAAATTATCAAAACCAAGATCATCATCAAAATTATTTTTCTTTAAATTAGAAATTTCATTAAAAACTACATGAATAGACTCTTCTATTACTAAGGTTCTTTTGTTAAAAACCCAAAAAGCCTTAGAA
Source organism: Musa acuminata AAA Group (assembly GCF_036884655.1). Lineage (NCBI taxonomy): Eukaryota > Viridiplantae > Streptophyta > Magnoliopsida > Zingiberales > Musaceae > Musa > Musa acuminata. Next base: position 27,231,677 of record NC_088334.1, on the reverse strand, counting down.
ACGGAAGAGTAACCAAGAAAGATGTCTTCATCGGATATAGCATCAAATTTTTCTAAGACATCCCTTTCATTCAAAATAAAGCATTTACAACTAAAAACTTTAAAATAGGAAATATTTTATTTTTTGTTATTCCATAATTCATAGGGAGTTTTTGATAGGGATGGTCTTATTAGGACTCTATTCATGATGTAGCAAGCTGTATATACGGCTTCGGCCCAAAAATACTTAGGTAAACTATGTTTATTTAACATCGTTCTTGCCAGTTCTTGTAGGTTTCTATTTTTTCTTTCAACTACTCTATTTTGTTGGGGATTCCTCGGAGTGGAGAAGTTGTGATTGTATCCATTAACTTCACAAAAATTTTGAAAGTCACGGTTTTGAAATTCGCCACCGTGATCACTCCGAATTGATGAAATCATGAAACCTTTTTCGTTTTGAGTGAGTTTACAAAATTTAGAGAAACACTTGAAACAATCACTTTTGTGAGCTAAGAAATAGGTCCAAGTGTATCTAGTATAGTCATCCACAATTACAAACACATATTTGCTTCCCCCTAGACTTGTCATGTCAATTGGTCCAAATTAGTCCAAATGAATCAATTGTAATGGTCTAGTGGTGCTAATTTGAGTTTTTGGTTTGAAACTAGTTTTTATTTGTTTACCTAGTTGACATGCGTCACATGCTTTATCCTTAATAAACTTTATATTTGGAATTCCTCGCACTAATTCTCTAGATAAGATCTTAGATATTAGTTTCATGCTTGCATGGCCTAGTCTCCTATGCCAAAGCCAAGCATCATCATTTAAAGCGGAAAAGCACATTTCATTACTTAGTTCATCAAGGTTGATGGTGTAGACATTATTTTGTTTTAATGTAATCATAGTTATGTTATGGTTTGGTTTTTCAATAATACACACATTTGATTTAAATCTAATGATATAACTTTTATCGCATAATTGACTAACACTCAAGAGATTATGTTTCAATCCATCAACTAGTAAGACATCATCAATAGAAAATTTTAATTTGTTACCTATGGTTCCCTTGCCAATGATTTTGCCTTGGTTGTTGTCTCCGAAGGTGACGTACCCTTCTTCTTTGCTAGTGAGCATAGAGAAATGAGATGAATCTCCAATCATATGACTTGAGCATCCACTATCTAGATACCATCTCTTGCTCCTAGCTTGTGATGGTGTATGTTTCTACAAAAAGGGATTATTTTTAGGTACCCATTTTCTTTTGGGTGCCTTAAAAACTGATTTAACTTGTTCTTCATATTGCATAGAATTGATCATGGTTCCTTTAGGAACCCAAATTAGTTTGTTCGGACTAATTTTTTTGAATGGACATTTGTAAGTTTTATGTCCATATTTGCAACAAAAGTTGCAATTGCTTTGGTGCCGAACATGTAAGATGGGGCCTTTAATGAAGGTGGTTGGATTTTGGTGAGGACTTCTCATAAATCCGATTCCATTTCTTTTAGGAACGTGACCTTTATTTGTAAAGATCATGTTCAAAGACTTACTACCAACCTCGAATTTCTTCAAGGTGTCCTTAAGTAGCAAGTTCTCCTTTTAGAGAGATACTAGATCATGGCATTTTATACATGGAGCTAAACTATCATGATATTCAGTTTTTAATTTATCGATATCACAAGTGAGACTATCATGCTCCTTTTTTAGCAATTTGTATTTTCTACTAATTGTCTTACATTCATCAAATAACTCATGGAAGGCATTTAATAATTCATGATAAGGTAAATCTGCATCAATTAAATCTGTTACCTCTTTTACGATGGCCATTAGGGCGTAATGAGCAACTTGCTCGGTGTTGGACCCCTCTTCTTCGGACGTGCTTGAATCATCCCACGTTGCCTTAAGCGCCTTCTTCTTTGATGTTCTCTCTTTGGCTTGAGGACAATCGTTCTTGTAGTGTCCCGGTGTTTTGCACTCATAGCAAATCACTTGGTCCTTCTTGTGTTTGAATATATTTTTTATATTATTTTTAAATTTATTCTTTCTTAAATATTTTTAAAATTTTTGAGTCAAAAGTGCAATGTCATTGTCATTGTCCTCATCACTTGATGTTCCTTTCAAGTAGTCTTCTTATGATGTGAGTGCCATATCTTTCCTGTTCTTTGGAAGGGGGTTCTCATATTTTGATGATGAAATCAATTGTCATTTGTTATATAATCTATATGTTGAGATAAGTGTGCAGGATTAACTACGATGAAAGTGAGACATGCAGTAGGAGTTGCGCCGGAGTCAAGACATTGATCATGTTGGGAGTTCGAGAGTTCGACGGAAGCTCGGACAGTCGTCGGAGGTTCTGCAGGAACAAATCCGAGAAGTCCATAAGCTTGACAAAGAAGCTCGTCAGAACTCGCCATGTGAATCGTCGCAAGTCCAGGAGTTTGCCGGAAGTCTACAGGAGCATCACCGAGGGTTCATCGGATGATCGACGGAAGTTCACAAGAAGCTTGCCGGAAGAAGCGATTGACGCACCGAAGCAAGCTACAGTAAATGTCTTAGGAAAAATCATAGTTAGCACATTGATTAAGTTGGAAATGGGAGGTGATCCCATTAACTTAATCTTGGGGCAATTGGGCCCCTGAAAAACTCAAATCGGGCCAAATGGATCAACCCATTCAGACCCTGATTTCCGCCAGGCGATTGAACCGCCCAAGGCAGGAGGTTGCACCGCCTAGGCTCAGTCTCCAAGCGAGATTGGGGGGTGCAACTGCCCCAGCCAAGCGGTGGCACCGCTTGGGGCTTAGTCTCCGAGCGAGACTGGGCGGTGCAACCTCCCTTGACAGGAGGTGGCACCGCTTGAGCTCAGTCTACGAGCTCTGCCAAGCGGTGCAACCGCCTCAGTCAGGAGGTGCAACCGCCTGAGCTCGATCTTCGAGCTCTGTCAGGAGGTGCAACCGCCCCTGACAAGAGGTAGCACCGCCCAGAGGCTCAGTCTTCGAGCTCTGCCAGGCGGTTCAACCGCTCCAGTCAAGAGGTGCAATAGCCTGATCCCGGAATTCTGGGAATTGATAGTCTTGAGCTCCAAATTTGAACTGGGTTGGGGCCTATAAATACCCCGTCGGTGGAGGAAGCCAAAAGTGGAGTAGGTCAAGATTGACCGAACCACTCTAAATCTCGGTTTGCATTTACTTTGAGCATATTATCTTTACTGCAAACCTCCTCTGAAGCTTACTGCTTTCTGCGCATATACGATCGGGTTTCAAGCCTTTCACTTTCCAAATCAGCGTTTAGACGTAAATCTGCTTTTTCGTACGATCATCATATTTCAGATTGCGTTTGCGTTTTTAGCTCTACCATAACTGTAAACTACCTTTATACTCTTGCTTAAACTGCATCTTGCCTAATCAAGTGATTTATGAATCAGCATTTAAACGTAAATCAGTTTCTTCGTATGAACATCGTATTTCAATTTGCGCCTATATTCTGGTTTTCATCATAGCTGCAAACTGCCTTCATAGATTGACTTTAACATCATCTTGCTTAGAATCGGCTTTCACACAGAAATCATTTTTATCGTTCGAACGTAGTTTCGTTTTAATCGCAGAAAGTTTTCCGCTGCACTAATTCACCCCCCCCCCCCCCCCCTCTCTTAGTGCTCTTGATCCTAACACCAATAAGTTCTTCAAGAGGGAATGTTTTAAGGTCTTTGGCCTCTTGAATGGCCGTAACTTTTGGATCCCAACTTTTAGGGAGGGATCTTGTTAGAACCCTTGCAGATTCTAAACTTGGGGTTGATCTCTTTAAGGGATCGGCCTCCTTGGAACTCTATAGGGGTTCCTCCCTCCAAGTTGCTGCTCAAAGGCTGCAGTAAAGATTCATCTATTGCTTATCAAAAGAGAAGGAATACATGGCTATTTATAGGGCTTCTAAACCCTAACTCCTAATAGGACTCCTACTTAAGACTCTTACTTCTAACCAACTCCTAATAGGACTCCTATTCCCTTACAACTCCTAATTCTTCTCTAAGAAAACACCTCCTACATGAATGCCCCTCTCAATTAGGACTCTCCTAGCTAGAGTCCTAACAGAATGTCCCTCTCAATTAGGACTCTCCTAGCTAGAGTCTTAACAGTTTTAAATGGATGCCCCTCTCAATTTGGACTCTCTTACCTAGAGTCCTAACAGTTTTACATGAATGTCCCTCTCAATTAGGACTCTCCAAGCTAGAGTCCTAACAGACCGGCCCTCTTCAAATCAGCCTTGTCCTCGAGGCTGATGATTCATGAATTCTGGGAATTTGATCTTCAAGTCGTCATAGTTCTCCCAAGTGGCATCTTCTATTGGTAGGTTCGCCCACTGAATTAGAACTTCATTAGTGGATCGTCGTCGTCGAGTCATGATCCGTCGATCAATAATGGCACTTTGCTAGGTCTGGAGTTCTCTTTGGGTTGTCATATTTGGTGGGTGGCTTTGGGCTGTCTCCAAGCACCTATTTACAACTGTCTCATCGTCGATTTGTGGGTGATATACCATACTCCTTTTCAATTTAGTACCCTGTGTTGGAAATCATTGGGGGTGACATCATATGCGCAGCGGAAGAACAAGAAAACAAAAATCCCCGATTCCCAAAAAGATGTTCGTCGTCGTGCGAAGATTGGTGCGCAAAAAATCCGCAAAACACAAAACTGCGTATAGAGATTGTGTTACCTAGGGAGATCGTATATCCCTGTTTCCTTGCAGATCCTTAGGAGAGGGTGAAGGAGGTCAAGCGTCCTCCTCTCTAGCGGTGATCCACATAGCAGGGTTGCGACGACGCTCCTCAAAACTCCAAGCCTACTCTGAGGTGGAGAGGGAGAGGAGAATAGGAAAGGCAAGCAAAGACTCTAGCCTATGAGGCTGTGAATCCCTCCTATTTATAGAGATCCCGTGTCAAACCCTAATGGGTCCTTCCCTAGTGGGTATTGGATCTGCATCCAATAAGACAAGGGGTCCGTCGGATATCGCATATCCGAACCTCTACTCATCGCAATGCCTACCATATGTGTGTGACCCTCTAGGCCCAATATCGAGCTGGCCGTGAGTCATACCTATCAGAACTCCTTCTAACTCAGTGAATTATTATCTCTGTAATAATTCACTCGACTCATCGACTACGGACGTACTAGGCCACTACGCCGTAGTCCCCAGACGATACAGGGGAATCCAATCCATTGGACCTGTCTGTCCTCAGTTACCATGTACCTATAGTCCCTCATCCATCTAATATCCCAGAGACCGTATATCGAGCATGGTGTTGTCAGACCCATACGGTTTTTACTCGAGTCTCGCTCTAATCGGATTCTCCCGGAGAACTCTTTCTCTCTCAACCCGAATGACCCTGGCCAGGGATTTGTCTGAGCAAGAACACATAGGATATTCCTCTCATGACGCCGAGAGTGGATGATCCTCTATTGACACTCAATAGCCCTCGTAAGGTCGACTACCACTCCCAATGACCAGTTGTACAAGATCTGGGAACAGCCAAACCTATAAGTCTGGTATCAAAGAGTGGAGCACTCATACAGGACATCCTTGGTGTCTCAAGTCTAAGGACCAGATACACCACTAGGACTACGGAATCAATGTCTGACAATAAGGCATCATCAACCATCCAGCATTCCGTAAGCGGATCAATCAGTGAACTCATTCTCCAATGAGCACATGTATTGTATCCCTAGTGTCCCTACACGAGCAGCTATGAGACCAGCTGCATCCATCATATGGATGGGTATACAGCACACCAGTCGATCCGGTTATCACGATGTCCCTCTCGAGTAACTTATGACCGGGATTATTTAGGATATGTGTTTAAAGGTGAATTGATCTCATTATCGTGATCTCATCACGATCCGATTCTCATTGCACAAATCCAAGGACATCACAATATATATATGCATTTATGCGATAGTTATAAAGTGATATACGCCAAAATATAATAAGCAAAAAGATTCTGTATCAAGTCACACGTGCCATCACTCACGTGATTGGCTTGCTGGGCACCTATGACTAGCAATCTCCCACTTGACCTAAAGCCAATCACCTATGTGTCTGATCCCCATCAGACCCCTGTGACGCTCAAAGATAATATGTGACAACGGCTTTATCAGTGGATCTGCGATGTTATCTTCGGATAGAACTCTTTCCACTGCTACATCTCCTCGGGTCACGATCTCTCTGATAAGGTGGAACCTCCTCAAAACATGCTTAGATTTCTGATGAGACCTAGGTTACTTCGCTTGAGCAATTGCCCCGTTGTTGTCGCAATATAGGGAGATCGGCTCCTCGCTATTCGGCACGACTCCCAAATCTGTGATGAACTTCTTCAACCAGACTCCCTCCTTTGCTCCATCTGATGCAGCAATGTACTCCGCCTCTATGGTCGAGTCAGTAGTGGTATCTTGCTTGGAACTCTTCCAGCACACTGCTCCTCTATTCAAGGTGTACACAAACCCTGAATTCGACTTGCTATCATCGACATCAGACTGAAAACTTGAGTCAGTGAAGCCTTCAACCTTAAGGCTATTACCTCCATATACTAGTAAAAGATCCTTAGTCCTTCTCAAGTACTTAAGGATACACTTTACTGCTTTCTAGTGCTCCAAGCCTGGATCCGCCTGATACCTGCTCATGACACTCAGAGCATGCGCTATATCAGGCCTAGTACATAGCATGGCATACATGATAGACCCTATTGCTGAGGCATAAGGTATCATATTCATGTTTGCCCTTTCTTCTGGAATTTTCAATGCCAAACATTTTGACAATGGTTTCTATGTACCTGGACTGGGACAAGCCAAGCATCCTCTTGGATCTATCTCTATAGATTCTAATCCCCAAGATATAGGATGCTTCCCCTAAGTCCTTTATGGAGAAGTGTCTAGATAACCATGTCTTTACTGTGGATAGCATTCCTACGTCATTCCCAATGATGAGGATGTCATCCACATATGTAACACCCCTCATTTCCGAATGTTCGTATAAATTTCTGGTGATAACGTAAGCATCTATTTTAATTGACAAAAGAAATAGAGTATGAATCAGAGGTAACTTATTTGTAAGATTTGGGAGATCTGTTCAAAAAAAAAGAGAAAAGAAAGAATCTGAGGACCTATATGTAAACCCTAAGGACCTAATCGTGAATATGATAAAAATAAGGACTAAACTGCAAAATGCACCAAATGACAAATTCCACCGCTTAAGCCTCTCTGCCTTCGTTCTTAAGGAAGCAGAGGAGGCAGCTCGTGGGTGATCAGGGAAAGAAAGAAAGAAAGAAGAAGAAGAAGAAGAAGAAGAAGAAGAAGAAGAAGAAGAAGAAGAGAAAGAAAATTGGGGCTTTTAGGGTTCTTGCTTTAATCTTGTCATTTCGGGTCAAAATTTCCAAAAGCAAGTGTTCTAACCCCATCCTACAGCAGTATTAGACTCTGTTTTTATGTTGATTCAAAATAAATTGGAAGATTTCTATTTAGAAACTGATATGTCTCTCCTTGGACATAAAACCATGGATTCTGAAAGTTTTTTTTTCGGTAAACTGACCCCTAAGCACTGTTTCAGCTATAAGTTTTAGTACAGAATGAGGATTCAGGCAGGAACTATTTTTGTTTGAAATTAGACTCGTATATATTTCTTTTGACACCGATTTTTTAGATTTTGGACACCGAATACTTACCCAAAAATTTGTTTCAAAAGAGCCTATAGACGCTGTAAAACAGAGTTCAAGATTTCTGACCTTTCAATACTAAAACGCCTATAACTCCCTGTTGAAAATTCTGGTTTGTACCAAACTGATTTTATTTGAAACTAGACTTGAAATTCTCTCTTTTGACATATAGTTTGAAAATTTTGGAGTTCAATTGCCCACCCTATCGTCTGTTGAATCCATCCTTATAAATTTTGCAAAACAGTGATTGTGATTTTGACCTTGTGTTACCAAATCAGAGGTAACTCTGTGTTGGGAGCCCTGTTTCATATGAAATCTGTTCCATCCGAATATAGATTGATATATGGTTCAACCATAGCCTTCTTATGGGTAATGGAGCATAATTGTTATTCTGAAATATTTGTTTGATGTGCCACTGGAATTCTGTCCGAAATCGAGCTTTGGTCGATTTCGCGTATTCTGTTCCATTTCCTTTAGATACTTGAATTCGCCTAATCTTCTTATTGGAATTGAGCTGATTATGATTGTTTGGAATCCCTGTACACTCTTGCTTTCATTTCTTTCCTAAAATGAATACTTTTGTGAGAGATTTGTTCCTTGCATCACATTGCTTTTGAAAAGGCACATGTACGTTTGGTTGTTCCGCGTGTGCTTCCGTTATATGCTACTTATTGTTGAAACTGCCTTCTTGTACTCTGGTGTGTGGGATTGTCTGGACCTTTGCCAGAAATGGTAAAGGGTATGCGCTGATTTGCCCGCTTTGTGGGGTCCCGCTTTGTGGGATATTCTGGTATGCGCTTATTTGCCCGCTTTGTGGGGTCCCGCTTTGTGGGATATTGTCGAATCACATTCTGACTGAGATCCCACTACACCCTCTATATATTTGATATGACATCCAGAGTTTTGGTGAGTTATTTCTGTTCGTGCTCTGGATAGTTATGATATGATTGCAACGTCAAGGACGACGTTTGAGCTTCTGTACGACATATGAGTTTGATATGCTCTGAAATGCTTCATTCACTGCTGATTTTGCTTCGTAATGTTCCCTATGTCGTTGATGTGATTTGGAACATTTTATATGTCATTGATAAGCTCCGATATGTTTCCTTTGTTTCTGATATGCTCCAATTACTCTATGCCCCATCTGTCAGGAACCAAATATGTATGATTAAAAAGGACAATTATGATTCTGCTCCTAATGATATTATGTATACGAAATCGTATATTCTGCTTTGTGTTTGAAACTGCATCTCTTTGGAAATTGTACTATTTTGATATCGATATGTTAGTCACTTGCTGAGCTCTTTATGCTCACCCCATTTGTTGATAAATTTTTCAGGATAGCGTATCGCTTGCTTAAATGTTAAGAATGGGCTGAGGCAGTGGAAAGTTTAGAAGACGTTGGGCAGAACTTTTATTAGCATATATGTAGTTGTGTATAAGCTACGTTGCATCTAATGAAATGTGACTATGAATCTAAACCTGTGGATTTTGTGTAAGTTAAAGGATCCCTCATGTATAGGGTTTTGGAATGTTAAATTAAATTCGTGTAATGATATGAACCTATGGTAAATCGATGATTGTGGTGACTGCATAGATTTCCCCACTTGTGGATTTATATTGTGGTTTTTATTTTGATGAGTTGAGTTCAGATTGTATAAATTATCGAGTGATGTGTGCTATGTTTATGAATTGCACAGGGTTATGAATTGATAGATTATAGAAGTGAAATTTTTGATCTGAATGTTTTCTTAGTGACCTCAAATGTGTGTTTGGATCTTGGGTTAGTTGTGGCGAAAAAATTTAAAAATCATGGATATTTTGAGGGGCGTGACAGAGGTGGTATCAGAGCATGGTTTAAGGATCACTGGAATATTTGATATGTTGACGTGCAAAATATATTGAGGTCTAGTGAACTACAGTGATTGGTGAAAATTTTCTTTGATGTATTTTAGGAATCTAGGATGACGATGACATTTAGTCCTCCTACTTCATCTGATTTTGATTAATTAAGTGGGATGAAAGGGTAATCGGGGATATTGAATCAGAGTGGCGCAGCGGAAGCATGGTGGACCTAATTTCATTGGTGGTAGAAAAATGGATGATGCAAACAGAGAAGATATTTGATGTACAAAATTGTTCTGATGATCGAAAGATTTCTTTTGCTGCCTTATATTGGAAGTAGAGGCTGATCATTAATGAGAACAATGAAAAGAATTTTTGGAGATCAGTAAGAAGAATGATAAGGACAAGTTTACCAATAAGAATGTGATTGGAAATGAATCAGAAAGTGATAACAAGAGGGTCAAGACATTTGGATTTGAAATAGGAAGTCACCGCAAAAGACTCAATCATGTGTGAATTATAAGTTAAATTATGAAACAAATTTGTGTTTCAGGTGACTGGAGTCTATTTTGCTTGCGGAAAGTTGGATCATGAAATAAAAGACTACCATTTGAACAATAAGAAAGAGTCACTGCCTCATAAATCATCAGCCCATGTCAGAGTGTATGCTATCACTGAATATGATTCTAAAACTTCTGAATTAGTGATCAAAGGTATTATACATGTTTATGAAAGAATGCAAATATTTGTTTGACCATGGGTCCTATCTACGATTTGATTCGTAACATGTTGCCTATCACTTGGGTATTCAACCTAGACCACTGTATTATGTGATATATGTAAGTACAATCAATGGAGATTCTTTGATAACGAACTTGAATCTGGTCCTCTTGTCTGATTTTTGTTGGAGAACTTGAACTTTTGCTGATTTAGTTCTCCTAGAGATTTGGAGTTATGATATTATACTTGGTATGGAATGGCTATCTTCTTATCATACCAGTATGGATTAGTATATAACAAATGATCACTTTTTGCATATTTGATCAGCCGATCTTTTATTTTGAGAGTATTGGACATTATTTATCTCCTTGCCTAATGTATCCCAGGATAACTTGTTTGGATTACCTCCAAATATGATTTTGCTTTTGATTTGGTCCTTGGGACAATCCCAATATCTAAGCCTCTCTACAGAAAGATATCATTTGAGTAAGTGGAATTGGAAAAGCAACTACAAGAATTATTAAATGAGGATTTTATTTGGCTTAATATTTCATCATGGGGTGCTCCGGTGTTAGTTAAAAAGATGGAGGGAATATTGAGATTTTGTATTGATTATGGACAGTTGAATCAGGTGACCATAAGAAACGAGTATTTTTGAAGTAACGACTTACCTGATCAACTGCAGGGTGCACAAGTATTCTCTAAGATTGACCTGAGGTCAGGTTACTATCAGCTAAAGATCAAGGAGGAGGATATTTCAAAAACAGCTTTCAGAACTCGATATGGTCATTATGAATTCTTGGTGATGCCGTTTGGTTTGACAAATGCCCCTGCAGCTTTTATGGAACTAATGAATAGGATATTTCAACCGCTCTTGGATATCTGTGTAATTGTATTTATTGATGACATATTGGTGTATTCAAAGAGTAACCAGGAGCATGAGGAACACTTGAGTGATGTGTTGTCCATACTAAGAGAAAAGAAGTTGTATGCGAAGTTCAGCAAATGTGAATTTTGGTTGAATGAAGTTGCTTTCTTAGGCCATGTGATTTCAGGGAAGGGTATATCTGTTGATCCAAGGAAAATAGAAGCTGTAGTTGAATGGGAAGTACCAACAAATGTAACAGAGGTTAGGAGTTTCTTGGGCATGGCAGGTTATTACAGGAGATTTGTGGAGGGATTTTCTCGAATTGCTCAACCTCTCACCAAACTCACTAAGAAGAATATGAAATTTGTATGGGGCGATGATTGTGAGCAAAGCTTTCAAGAGTTAAAAAGAAGATTGACTAGTGCCCCTATTCTCACTATTCCAAGTGGTAGTGAGGGATTTGTAGTTTATACTGATGCTTCAAGAAAGGGCTTGGGATGTGTTTTGATGCAGGAAGGGAGAGTAATTGCTTATGCTTCTAGGCAACTTAAGGGTTATGAATTGAATTATCCAACTCATGATTTGGAATTAGCAGCAATCATTTTTGCTCTAAAGATTTGGAGACATTATTTGTATGGTCGACAGTTTGAAATCTTTACTGATCACAAGAGTCTAAAATATATTTTCACTCAGAAAGAGCTAAACATGAGGCAGCGAAGATGGATAGAACTTCTGAAGGATTATGATTGTGCCATCCGTTATCACCCGGGCAAGGCCAATGTGGTAGCTGATGCACTTAGTAGGAAATCTACAAGTTTTATGGCTAGTCTGGTCGTGAAGCAATGGAAGTTATTAGAAGAAAATTCTGATTTGAAAGCTTTGAGGAAAGAGCAAGACTCGATGATATTGATGGCCTCCATTCAAGTGCAATCTGATCTTATTCAACAAATTAAGAAAGGACAATTACGAGATCCATATTTAATCTACTTGAGGAATAAAGTAGAAAAAGAATTGAAGCCACAATTTCAAGTTTCAAAGGATGGCCTATTGAGATTTGGGGAGAGAGTATGTGTACCAAATGAACCGGATATCAAGAATCAAATCCTAAAGGAGAGTCATACTTCGAAGTACACCATACATCCTGGGAGCACTAAGATGTATAGAGATCTTCAAAGTCATTATTGGTGGGAAGGTATGAAGAAGGAAATTGCAATGTATGTTTCAAAATGTTTGACTTGTCAGCAAATCAAAGTAGAACACCAAAGACCTGGAGGGTTGCTGCAACCTTTAGTTATACCTGAATGGAAATGGGAATGTATTACTATGGATTTTGTTTCAGGACTACCCAGAACCTCGAGGAAGCATGATGCTATTTGGGTTATCATTGATAGGTTAACAAAATCTGCACATTTCCTTCCGATTAATATGACTTATTCGCTTGATAGACTTGCAGATTTATATGTTAATGAAATAGTAAGACTTCATGGTATTCCAAAGGAGATCATCTCTGATAGAGACTCCAGATTTCTCTCTAGATTCTGGAGAAGATTATAGGAATCTATGGGCACTAAAGTTAAGTTTAGCACTGCATATCATCCTCAGACCGATGGTCAGTCAGAAAGAACAATTCAAACACTTGAGGATTTGCTTAGAGCCTATGTTATGGATTGGAAAGGTGAATGGGATAAGAATATTTCACTTGTTGAGTTCACGTATAACAATAGTTATTATTCAAGTATTCTGATGGCTCCTTATGAAGCTTTATATGGTCGAAAGTGCATAACACCTATATGTTGGGAGGAAGTTGGGGACAGAAAGTTGTTAGCACCGGACCAGGTACAAGAAACTATCGAGAAAATTCAAGTTATAAGGAAAAGGTTAAAAGCTGCTCAAAGTCGTCAAAAGAGTTATGCCGATAATAGGAGACGAGATATTGAGTTTGAAATCGGAGATTTTGTATTCTTAAAAGTCTCCCCTTCCAAAGGCATTATAAGGTTTGGGAAGAAAGGAAAGTTAAGCCCAAGATTTATTGGACCTTTTGAGGTTCTTGAGAGGGTTGGTTCTGTCGCTTACAGGATTGCCTTACCACCAGCATTGAGCCATGTCCATGATATATTTCATGTCTCGATGATTAGAAAGTATATGTATGACCCTTCTCACATCATTAAGTATGAGCTGGTGGAGTTCGATAAAGATTTATCCTATGTGGAAGAGCCTATTCAGATAATTGATAAGAAAGAAAAAGTCCTAAGGAATCGGGTCATCCCACTGGTTCAAGTAAATTGGAGACATCATTCTGGAGAAGAGACAACTTGGGAGCTAGAAGAGGAAATGAAAAAGGTGTATCCTCGTCTTTTCATCGAATAGAGGTACGATAAATTTAGAGGACTAAATTTTTCTTTTAAGGGGGGGAGAGTGTAACACCCCTCATTTCCGAATGTTCGTATAAATTTCTGGTGATAACGTAAGCATCTATTTTAATTGACAAAAGAAATAGAGTATGAATCAGAGGTAACTTATTTGTAAGATTTGGGAGATCTGTTCAAAAAAAAAGAGAAAAGAAAGAATCTGAGGACCTATATGTAAACCCTAAGGACCTAATCGTGAATATGATAAAAATAAGGACTAAACTGCAAAATGCACCAAATGACAAATTCCACCGCTTAAGCCTCTCTGCCTTCGTTCTTAAGGAAGCAGAGGAGGCAGCTCGTGGGATCAGGGAAAGAAAGAAAGAAAGAAGAAGAAGAAGAAGAAGAAGAAGAAGAAGAAGAAGAAGAAGAAGAGAAAGAAAATTGGGGCTTTTAGGGTTCTTGCTTTAATCTTGTCATTTCGGGTCAAAATTTCCAAAAGCAAGTGTTCTAACCCCATCCTACAACAGTATTAGACTCTGTTTTTATGTTGATTCAAAATAAATTGGAAGATTTCTATTTAGAAACTGATATGTCTCTCCTTGGACATAAAACCATGGATTCTGAAAGTTTTTTTTTCGGTAAACTGACCCCTAAGCACTGTTTCAGCTATAAGTTTTAGTACAGAATGAGAATTCAGGCAGGAACTATTTTTGTTTGAAATTAGACTCGTATATATTTCTTTTGACACCAATTTTGTAGATTTTGGACACCGAATACTTACCCAAAAATTTGTTTCAAAAGAGCCTATAGACGCTGTAAAACAGAGTTCAAGATTTCTGACCTTTCGATATTAAAACGCCTATAACTCCCTGTTGAAAATTCTGGTTTGTACCAAACTGATTTTATTTGAAACTAGACTTGAAATTCTCTCTTTTGACATATAGTTTGAAAATTTTGGAGTTCAATTGCCCACCCTATCGTCTGTTGAATCCGTCCTTATAAATTTTGCAAAACAGTGATTGTGATTTTGACCTTGTGTTACCAAATCAGAGGTAACTCTGTGTTGGGAGCCCTGTTTCATATGAAATCTATTCCATCCGAATATAGATTGATATATGGTTCGACCATAGCCTTCTTATGGGTATTGGAGCATAATTGTTATTCTGAAATATTTGTTTGATGTGCCACTGGAATTCTGTCCGAAATCGAGCTTTGGTCGATTTCGCGTATTCTGTTCCATTTCCTTTGGATACTTGAATTCGCCTAATCTTCTTATTGGAATTGAGCTGATTATGATTGTTTGGAATCCCTGTACACTCTTGCTTTCATTTCTTTCCTAAAATGAATACTTTTGTGAGAGATTTGTTCCTTGCATCACATTGCTTTTGAAAAGGCACATGTACGTTTGGTTGTTCCGCGTGTGCTTCCGTTATATGCTACTTATTGTTGAAACTGCCTTCTTGTACTCTGGTATGTGGGATTGTCTGGACCTTTGCCAGAAATGGTAAAGGGTATGCGCTGATTTGCCCGCTTTGTGGGATCCCGCTTTATGGGATATTCTGGTATGCGCTTATTTGCCCGCTTTGTGGGGTCCCGCTTTGTGGGATATTCTGGTATGCGCTTATTTGCCCGCTTTGTGGGGTCCCGCTTTGTGGGATATTGCCGAATCACATTCTAACTGAGATCCCACTACACCCTCTATATGTTTGATATGACATCTAGAGTTTTGGTGAGTTATTTCTATTCGTGCTCTGGATAGTTATGATATGATTGCAACGTTAAGGACGACGTTTGAGCTTCTGTACGACATATGAGCTTGATATGCTCTGAAATGCTTCATTCACTGCTGATTTTGCTTCGTAATGTTCCCTATGTCGTTGATGTGATTTGGAACATTTTATATGCCATTGATAAGCTCCGATATGTTTCCTTTGTTTCTGATATGCTCCAATTACTCTATGCCCCATCTGTCAGGAACCAAATATGTATGATTAAAAAGGACAATTATGATTCTGCTCCTAATGATATTATGTATACAAAATCGTATATTCTGCTTTGTGTTTGAAACTGCATCTCTTTGGAAATTGTACTATTTTGATATGGATATGTTAGTCACTTGCTGAGCTCTTTATGCTCACCCCATTTGTTGATAAATTTTTCAGTATAGCGTATCGCTTGCTTAAATGTTAAGAATGGGCTGAGGCAGTGGAAAGTTTAGAAGACGTTGGGCAGAACTTTTGTTAGCATATATGTAGTTGTGTATAAGCTACGTTGCATCTAATGAAATGTGACTATGAATCTAAACCTATGGATTTTGTGTAAGTTAAAGGATCCCTCATGTATAGGGTTTTGGAATGTTAAATTAAATTCGTGTAATGATATGAACCTATGGTAAATCGATGATTGTGGTGACTGCATAGATTTCCCCACTTGTGGATTTATATTGTGGTTTTTATTTTGATGAGTTGAGTTCAGATTGTATAAATTATCGAGTGATGTGTGCTATGTTTATGAATTGCACAGGGTTATGAATTGATAGATTATAGAAGTGAAATTTTTGATCTGAATGTTTTCTTAGTGACCTCAATTGTGTGTTTGGATCCTGGGTTAGTTATGGCGAAAAAATTTAAAAATCATGGATATTTTGAGGGGCGTGACAACATATAACACCAAAAAGGTGATAGCGCTCCCACTTACCTTCCTGTACACACAAGGCTCATCTTCGTTCTTAATGAAGTCATAAGATCTGATTGACTCATCAAATCTTATGTTCCAACTTCGGGAAGCTTGCTTTAGTCCATAAATGGATCTAAGCAACCTACACACTTTATCTGGGCAGTTCTTGGACACGAATCCCTCAGGTTACATCATATACACCTCCTCCTCGAGGTTCCCATTGAGGAATGCGGTTTTCACATCCATCTGCCAGATCTCATAATCATAGTGTGCTGCAATAGCTAATAGAATTCTGATGGATTTTAGCATTGCTACGAGTGAGAAGGTTTCGTTGTAGTCAACACCTTATCTTTGACGATACTCCTTAGCCACTAGCCTTGCTTTATAGGTCTCTACCTTTCCATCTACTCCGATCTTTTTCTTAAAGATCCACTTGCAACCGATGGGTACAATACCTTCGGGCGCATCAACTAGGTTCCAAACCTTATTGGAGTACACAGAATCCATCTCAGAATTCATGGCTTCTTGCCACTTCCCGGAGTCTATACTCATAATAGCCTCCTCGTAGGTCTGAGGATCAATATCCTCAACATCCTCTCCTCTAATATGTTCAACATATCTCTCAGGAGGATGAGATACTCTATCAGACCTGCGTAAAGTTGAAAATTGTGTATTAGGTACCTGAACAGACTCGGGCTGTAGAGTGGTGCTTGAGCTTGGTTCTCCAACCTCGCTCAACTCTATCATTCTCCCACTGTCTCCGCCAAGAATGTGTTCCTTCTCAAGGAACACTGCTCTCTTAGCTACAAAGACCTTTTGGTCCTCGAGATGATAGAAATAATACCCATAAGTTTCCTTGGGGTATCCCACAAATATGCATCGCTCTGTCCTTGATTCTAACTTATCGGGGTTGTGTCTTTTAACGTGGGCTGGGCAGCCCTAAATCTTAACAACCTTAAGATCAGGCTTCTTCCCTTTCCATATCTCATATGGTGTAGACACTACCGACTTAGTTGAAACTCTGTTCAGAAGGTAAGCTGCGGTTTCTAGGGCATATCCCCAGAATAAGATGGGTAGGTCAGCGAAACTCATCATGGACCGTACCATATCTAATAACGTACGATTTCTCCTTCCAGAGACACCATTGAGCTTAGGTGTGTAAGGAGGTGTCCATTGGGATAATATCCCATGGTCCTTGAGGAACTGAGTAAACTCTGTACTTAAGTACTCACCTCCTCGATCTGATCGAAGAGTTTTGATACTCTTTCTAGTCTGGTTCTCCACCTCATTCTTATACTCTCCGAATTTCTCAAAGGCCTCGGACTTGTACTTCATTAAGTACACATATCCATACCTTGAGAAATCATCAGTAAATATAATGAAGTAGGAGTAACCTCCAATGGCATGAGTTGACATGGGTCCACATACATCACTATGTATGAGTTCCAACAACTCAGTGGCTCTCTCTCTAGTTCCACTAAATGGAGAGTTGATCAATTTTCCACGAATACAAGGCTCACAAGTTGCATAAGACATATAGTCGAATGGATCTAGATATCCATCATTTAGCAACTTTTGAATCCTTCTTTCATGGATGTGACCTGGCCTACAATGCCACAGGTATGCACTGTTCAACTCATCTCGTTTCCTTTTGGACACATTTACATTCATGATATGTGGAGTGGTGTCTAACATAAATAAACCATTATGCAATGTTCCTTTCATGATGATCTTATCATCTAATAATATTGAACAACCATTGTTCTCAAAAACAAATTTATATCCACTAACTGTTAAACATGAAATGGAGATAATGTTTTTGATAATAGAAGGAACAAAATAACATGCATCTAATGCAATAAAAGCTCCACTAGGCAGATGTAGGGCGACCTCGCCAACAGTTAATACAACAACTTTTGCTCCATTACCCATCTTGAGGTCCATCTCGCCTCTCTCTAGTCTCCTGGGCCTTGCCAGAACCTGCAATGAATTGCATATATGATAAGCACTACCGGTATCCAATACCCATGTGTTATCATAAGAGTTTGACAAATGGAGACTAATCATGAATGTACCTGAAGCTTCATCAAGCTTTTGTTTCGCCCTTTCTGCAAGGTACTCTTTGTAGTTTCTTTTCCAATGCCCATCTTTACCACAATGGAAGCACTGGCCTTTGTCCTTTGCTGGGTCTTTCTTAGCAACCTTTGCTTTACCTGGTTTGCCCTTGCCCTTTCCCTTCTTAAGGGACCTTTCTACTTTCCTTTTCTTTCTTGTCTCACCAGTGTAGAGAACTGGCTTCTCTTTCTTAATAGTACTCTCTGCCTCCCTCAACATATTGAGGAGCTTTGGGAGAGTCACCTCAAGCTTGTTCATATTAAAATTTATTATGAACTGTGAAAAGGAATCTGGTAGGGACTGAAGCACAATGTCCACACACAAGTTATCCTCTAGGACCATTCCTAGACCTGTGAGTTTCTCTATCCACTCAATCATCTTTAGGACATGGTTCTGAACCGGTGTCCCCTCAGTCATCCTAGCGCGGAAAAGGCTCTTGGATATCTCATATCGTTGAGTCCTTCCCTGTTCCTCAAACAATTTGCGGATATGTAGGAGAATGGATCTGGCATCCATCTTTTCATGTTGTCTTTGTAACTCTGGAGTCATAGAGCCCAACATATAGCACTGAGCAAGAGTGGAGTCATCAATGTACTTCACGTAGCGAGCGATCTCATCCTCGCTTGCCCCTTCTTCGGGCGTAGGCATCATTGTATCAAGGACGTACACGATTTTCTCCGCTGTGAGAACAATTCTCAAGTTACGGAGCCAATCCGTATAATTTGGACCAGTGAGGCGGTTGACATCAAGTATGCCACGTAAGGGATTTGAAAGTGACATTTTCTGAAAATAAAGATGTAGCAGAAATAAATAATATGCAGATTTTGCAAGAAATAAACTATCAAGATATGGACTTCTATCTTAATATGCTCCCACTATTTTACTATCGAGTCACGCGACACCCTCAGCACGTAAAACGGAAGTCTCCGGCAGACTTCTAGTGGGGATCAGGATCCAATCAGCGTCTTAGTGTAACCTCGAGGGACTCGACCAATCACACTAAGCCTAAAAGGTATGCAACTCTTGCCGATCACAACTCCTTGTGATTCCCGTCCTGTTCGGCCTCCGAATCACCATGGCCTCGAGGGACTCGACCAACCATGATGCTCGGTTAAGTCAACACCTTCGTTACAAGATGAGTCTGATTTGATGATATACCCTCGAGGGACTCGACCAAGCATACCATGCCCTCAGGTCACCGGTGACATCTCTATGTCGTAAGCAAGATAGCGAATCGCGATATAGGTGAGTCTCGAGGGACTCGACCAACTCAACCTACACCGGGATTCGGTTCCTACTCATAACGATGGAAGGCCACGTGGGTCAATCTAATTGCCTCACGTTTACCGACTTAATATTATCGAGAGATGTTTCTATAATTTAGTCTCCTAATATGACATGTCACACATATACATATTTAATATATATCTACATCGCATGCAAATATATATACATATCTAGTATGTGTATAAGCAATCACACCAGATGATCATGGACCACAACCTAATATGATTAGGCCCGAGCTAGTAGGCCTAATCACTCACATCAAGATCTATGTGTGCAACGGTGCATCTCCATGCCCTGTGATCGTCCATCTCGTCCTCGTCGGTTTCGTCGACATCTTGATGCATCTCCATGCAACACGATCGTCCGTCTCGTGGGTCCCGTTGTCGCATCCACGCTCCGGCTGCGCCTCCTCATGTGATTACAACTTAATCATAGGCACGCAGGCCCGACAATAAATAAGAAATATAATGGAGGTTCGCAGACCTCAATAATAATAATCACAAGTACACACATCACACGGTCCATGATCATCCGTCCACACATCATACATCACATGTATAAATAATCATCATCATGTAGGACTACTAGATAATAATAAAAATAATAATCAACTAAACCTTTTAATTAATTAATATTTTTCTGAAATCAAGGACATGTAGGGAATTTCTCAATTCCTAAGGGTATTTTCGTAATTTGGACAAAAGACAGAAACTGGAATTTCTCAAATTCCGAGGGGCAAAACTATCTTTTTTCCCAGAAAACCCTAATTCCCTCTTTCTGCTGCCGGTGCCGCCGCCGCCACCTTGCTGGCGGCGGCCTATGCGGCGGGGCGAGGGCGCTGCCCTCGCCTGCAGGCGGCACGCTTGCTGGCGGCGCTGCTGCTGCTGGTGGGCTCCCCCTTCGGGGGTCGCTGCCTCCGTAGGCGGTGCTGTCCCGCCGGGCGGCCGCCCCTATGGGGGGGTTTCGCCCGCGGGAGCAGCGGCGGCAGTCGTCGCGCGTCGCTGCCCTGCGGCGCCTCTACCCGTGGGTTGCCAGCCCCGCCAGCAGCAAGCCTGCTGCAAGCAGACCGCCGGCCGGTTGCTGCAGGCACAGCGCTTGCGCATGCGCCGGCGCTGTGCTGCCTAGCTGCGGTTGCGGCTGCCGCTGCAGGTGGCTGCAGGCATGCAGATCGAGGGCAGCAACTGTTGCTGCCCTTCCTCGCTTTTGCGTCAACGATTTTGACGTCAAAATTCTTCCTAAACACAATACACGCAGTTCAAAACCAATCATTTGCACGAACAACCTGGCTCTGATACCACTGTTGTGAAATCATTGGGGGCGACATCATATGCGCAGCGGAAGAACAAGAAAACAAAAATCCCCGATTCCCAAAAAGATGTTCATCGTTGTGCGAAGATTGGTGCGCAAAAAATCCACAAAACACAAAACTACGTATAGAGATTGTGTTACCTAGGGAGATCGTATATCCCTGTTTCCTTGCAGATCCTTAGGAGAGGGTGAAGGAGGTCAAGCGTCCTCCTCTCTAGCGGTGATCCACACAGCAGGGTTGCGATGACGCTCCTCAAAACTCCAGGCCTACTCTGAGGTGGAGAGGGAGAGGAGAATAGGAAAGGCAAGCAAAGACTCTAGCCTATGAGGCTGTGAATCCCTCCTATTTATAGAGATCCCGTGTCAAACCCTAATGGGTCCTTCCCTAGTGGGTATTGGATCTGCATCCAATAAGACAAGGGGTCCGTTGGATATCTTATATCCGAACCTCTACTCATCGCAATGCCTACCATATGTGTGTGACCCTCTAGGCCCAATATCGAGCTGGCCGTGAGTCATACCTGTCAGAACTCCTTCTAACTCAGTGAATTATTATCTCTGTAATAATTCACTCGACTCATCGACTACGGACGTACTAGGCCACTACGCCGTAGTCCCTAGACGATACAGGGGAATCCAATCCATTGGACCTGTTTGTCCTCAATTACCATGTACCTATAGTCCCTCATCCATCTAATATCCCAGAGACCGTATATCGAGCGTGGTGTTGTCAGACCCATACGGTTTCTACTCGAGTCTCGCTCTAATCGGATTCTCCCGGAGAACTCTTTCTCTCTCAACCCGAATGACCCTGGCCAGGGATTTGTCTGAGCAAGAACACATAGGATATTCCTCTCATGACGCCGAGAGTGGATGATCCTCTATTGACACTCAATAGCCCTCGTAAGGTCGACTACCACTCCCAATGACCAGCTGTACTAGATCTGGGAATAGCCAAACCTATAAGTCTGGTATCAAAGAGTGGAGCACTCATACAGGACATCCTTGGTGTCTCAAGTCTAAGGATCAGATACACCACTAGGACTACGGAATCACTATCTGACAATAAGGCATCATCAACCATCCAGCATTCCGTAAGCGGATCAATCAGTGAACTTATTCTCCAATGAGCACATGTACTGTATCCCTAGTGTCCCTACACGAGCAGCTATGAGACCAGCTGCATCCATCATATGGACGGGTATACAGCACACCAGTCTATCCGGTTATCACGATGTCCCTCTCGAGTAACCTATGACCGGGATTATTTAGGATATGTGTTTAAAGGTGAATCGATCTCATTATCGTGATCTCATCACGATCCGATTCTCATTGCACAAATCCAAGGACATCACAATATATATATGCATTTATGCGATAGTTATAAAGTGATATACGCCAAAATATAATAAGTAAAAAGATTATGTATCAAGTCACACGTGCCATCACTCACGTGATTGGCTTGCTGGGCACCTATGACTAGCACCCTGCATATAGAATAACTTGGACCAAAATCTACTCGTGAAGATGCAAGTAGAATTTATCATAAGCACAATGCGTCCCTTATAGTGTAATTCTTTTGAGTCCCAATGGTAATGAGCCACAGAGCTTGGTGCTTCCTCCAATTTTTTTATAAACTTACTAGTCTCTGAATCTTCCTACCATTCCATCTTAATATCCTTAAGAAAGTTGCTGGTCGGAAGTGAAATGGCCGAAACTTCAGCTTGCTCGGGTAGTTGCGAAAGCGCATCTGCAAGAACATTCTCTTTCCCCTTTTTGTAAATTATTTCATAATCAAATCTAAGAAGTTTTGTTACCCATTTTTGCTGCTCAGGGGATGATATCTTTCGCTCCAAAAAGTACTCGAGGCTTTTATGGTCAGTTTTAATTTGAAATCGTCGACCAATCAAGTAGGGTCTCCACCTCGTTGCTGCGCGCACAATGGCAAGCATCTCCTTGTCATATGTTGACTTATTTTGATGGGAGGGAGATAATGCCTTGCTAGTGTATGTGATTGGTTGACCATCTTGCATGAGAATGGCTCCAATTCCGACTCCAGATGCGTCGGCCTCAATAATGAAGGGTCGGTTGAAATCTGGTAGTGTTAGCACCGGCGTCGTCGTCATGGCTGTCTTAAGTTTGTCGAAGGCAGCGGAGGCTCTGTCCGACCATTAGAAGACATCTTCTTTCAGTAAGGAAGTAACTGGTGCACTAATCTCTCCATAGTTTTTCACGAACTTGCAGTAGTAGCCTGTTAAACCCAGAAAGTCATGTAGCAATTTTATGTTCCTTGGGGTCAGCCAGTTTTGCATTGCTCCAATTTTGAAGGGGTCTACTGCCACACCTTCCTCTGATATGATATGCCCAAGATAGTCCACCTTCTTTTGAAGAAAGCAAAAATTCATAGTGGTTGTTGTGTGTTCAAAAGGTGATTTTCGGTATGTCTTCTTCGCATACTCGTATTTGATGATACCCGGATCGAAGGTCCAGCTTTGTAAAGATTTGTGCTCCCTTTCATCTAGTAATTCATTTGCTATTGGAATAGGGTATTTATCCTTGATGGTTATTCCATTGAGAGCTCGGTAATCAACACATAATCGCCATATTCTATCCTTCTTTCGTATGAGGAGCACCGGTGAAGAATAGAGGTTGCAACTTGGCCGAATAACTCCTGTTTTGAGCATTTCTTTTACAATCCTTTCTATTTCATCCTTTGGGAGATATTGATATGGCCGAGTATTTGCTGGAGGTTTGCCTGAAAGAGTCATTATATAATGATCATGTCGACGAGTAAGAGGTAGGTTGTACGGTTCGTCAAATATATCTGAAAATTCAGCAAGCAAAGGAAGTAGGTTTAGATCTTCAAATTGTATTGGCTCTCCCTTAGTTTGCTACTTAAGTTGTATAAAAAATCTGCTGCATGCTTTATGCAAAACCTTCTCCATTTGTTGTGTGCAAATCGTCGTTATGCCGCCCCCACGTTTCCCGTTCAGTATCACCTGTTTCTCCTTACTGTAAAATTTCATAATTAGTTGCATAAAATTCCAAGAAATATCACCTAATGTCGTCAACCATTTAATTATGAACATAGCCTTATGATCATCAGGAGGGAGAAAGAAGAAATATGCAATTATCTCTTGGTCCTGCAGCAATAGTTTCTCTTGTGGGCGCCTACGATCACAATTCAAAATCCGTCCGTCGACGACCTTAACGTCAAACCTGCTGCAATTCTCAATAGGTAATGCCATCTGGATAGTAACCTTACTATTTATAAAGTTATTAGAACTGCCCATGTCGATGAGAACAGTGATCGGTTGTTGTTTGAGAAGGCCTCCAACTTTCATCGTTTCCAGGTTTGAGTAGCCGGCTAGTGCATGCACCGTAACTTCAGTCGGTTGTGGCTCTTCTTCTGCATCTTCTTCTTCATGTTCAAGGCTCTCTTTTGGATGTTCAATGACCTCTTTTTCTATTGGTTCAATCATAAGAAGTCTCCCTTTACTACAGCGATGCTCACGGCTCCACGGCTCGTCACAATGCCAACATAACCCCTTCGTATATCGCTCTCGAAGCTCTTCTCTTGTTAACCTCTTTGGTGTAGGGACTTGGTCAATAGTAGGGGGGGCTGAGGGCTTCAATATTACTGGTTGAGGAACGACCCTAGTCCTCCGAGCTTCATGGTTCAATTGCTCCTCTTGATGTCGTGCGAAAGAGATGGCTGCCATAAGCGTATACGGTTGTCGCGCTTTAACTTCTCCTCGGATCTCCGGCTTCAAGCCCTCAATGAAAGTCCTCAATAGCTATTTTTGAGACCAATCATGATTTTGATTAGATAACCTTTCAAACCTGGTTTGGTACTCCTGAATGGTGGAGGTTTGTCGGATCTTTGCTAGTTGTTCGTCAATATTCTCGTAATCGGTTGGTCTGAAGCGGATCAGCAGTCCTTCTTTGAATTGTTGCCATGAAAGGACTCCATAAGTATGTTCAAACTGTTTAAACCACTGTATAGCATCAGCAATCCTCCTTTACTACAGCGATGCTCACGGCTCCATGGCTCGTCACAATGCCAACATAACCCCTTCACATATCGCTCCCGAAGCTCTTCTCTTGTTAAACTCTTTGGTGTAGGGACTTGGTCGATAGTAGGGGGGCTAAGGGCTTCAATATTACTGGTTGAGAAGTGACTCTAGTCCTCCGAGATTCATGGTTCAATTGCTCCTCTTGATGTTGTGCGAAAGAGATGATTGCCATAAGCATATACGGTTGTCGCGCTTTAACTTCTCCTCGAATCTCCGGCTTCAAGCCCTCAATGAAGGTCCTCAATAGCTGTTTTTGAGACCAATCATGAGTTTGATTAGATAACCTTTCAAACCTGGTTTGGTACTCCTGAATGGTGGAGGTTTGTTGGATCTTTGCTAGTTGTTCATCAATATTCTCGTAATCGGTTGGTCTGAAGCGAATCAGTAGTCCTTCTTTGAATTGACACCATGAAAGGACTCCATAAGTATGTTCAAACCAGTCAAACCACTATATAACATCCCCTTCAAGATGTATAGCTGCAATTTTCACCATAGATACATCCGCAGTTTTGTGGTACCGAAAATATCGCTCCGCGCGCGAGATCCAACCAATCGGGTCTCCTTCTTCCCATCTAGGGAAGTCCACTCTTATGCATAGATAGTTGGGGTTGGTTATAGAGCCTACCCTCCCTTGGAAGTCATCTCTTCGGGCTTGGTGTGATTGGGCAAAGCTCTCTCCTTCATATGATTTCTTCGGGCTTAGTAGTCGGCCTAATCTGAGTTCGGTAAAGAGCGTCCGAATCTTATCCTCCATTCGCGCCTCCAAGGCATCGAATTTAGCATTGATTGCCTCCTTAGATGCCATAGTATATGGCCCCAAATCAATGATGTTAAGATCTCTCTTTTGCTGTTGAGAGAAGTGATGGTCGAAAGTGTTGGTGGATTGGTGGATCTAGGCTGCGGTTTAGGCCTATTTTGTGGCTGTTTTGGGTGCAGTTTGTGGGTGTGGTTTAGTAGAGTTTTAGGGCTGTGGATGAAAGTTTTGGATCTGTGATAGATGGTAGCAAAGGTTTGACAAAAATCCGTGGAAGTTGCAGTAAGTATGTGCTGTCTTGTAAGAGTAGAATTGTCGTCGAAGAAACAACGGTTTCTCGACGTAATTTCCACCAAAAACTTGAGAGAATTGAGGAGGGAATTGATAGCAAAATCATAGTTTATATGACAGCAAGGATATCTAATTTAATCAAAAAAATTTCGGCAGTATAACAGCAAGGAAATTGGTGTAAGTTGCAATTGCAGAATTATCATCGAAAAATTTCAGCGGGTTACGATGAAAATTTGCAGCAACATAAAATCATTTTTAGAGATGAATTTCTTAATAGATCAATCTTAGATGGAAGCCAAGATGATCTATGAAGTGTATAAGAAATTTCATTCAAAAATGATTGCAAATAGATGGGTTAAGGCAACGATATGCAGCTGAAATTTTCTGCAGCATAGATTTTCAAGTGCAGCAGATTGGACGTAAAAGATCAGTAGTTTATATTGAGAATTTTTCGATGAAACCAAAGGGAAATCCACTGTTAAGAAGTGTCAAAGATGTCATAAAAATTTTGTAGAAATTTGGATAGAAAAAGCATAGTAGCAAGATCAAACAGATGGTGCTATGCGGCTGGAATTCTGCAATGTATCTTTCGTCGTAGAGATGAAAACTTTGTGACGAAAAGTTTATGTAGCAATATAGGAACGATTTTGTTTTTTTTTTTGGATTTTCAAATAAGGATAACTAAATTGCAGCAGTAGTAAGGTAGGAAACCAGAACCTGTTGCAATTCACGGGGAGATCAAAGGATGATCCGTGGTGGTGGAGATGATGACGGAATTCGGTGACGATCTTTTAAGCAATTGTGGGAATTGCTTTGAATGGTTGTAGAGGGTTGATGGATGGCTGTGGAAGGGCAGCGAGATGCCAAGAACGCTGCTCTGATACCCGGTGTTAGAACCCTTGCAGATTCTAAACTTGGGGTTGATTTCTTTAGGGGATCGGCCTCCTTGGAACTCTATAGGGGTTCCTCCCTCCAAGTTGCTGCTCAAAGGCTGCAGTAAAGATTCATCTATTGCTTATCAAAAGAGAAGGAATAAGGGCTTCTAAACCCTAACTCCTAATAGGACACTTACTTAAGACTCTTACTTCTAACCAACTCCTAATAGGACTCCTATTCCCTTACAACTCTAATTCTTCCCTAAGAAAACACCTCCTATATGAATGCCCCTCTCAATTAGGACTCTCCTAGCTAGAGTCCTAACAGTTTTAAATGGATGCCCCTCTCAATTAGGACTCTCTTACCTAGAGTCCTAACAGTTTTACATGAATGTCCATCTCAATTAGGACTCTCCAAGCTAGAGTCCTAACAGATCTTAAGATTTTAGTTACTAGTTCAAAGTTAGTAAAATCTTTACCAAGAGCTTTGAGTCCATTGATGACATCCGTGAACCGAGTGTACATGTCTCCGATGGACACACTTGGTTTCATTCGGAAGAGTTCGTAAGAGTGCACAAGGATGTTGATTTTGGACTCTTTCACTCGGCTAGTGCCTTCATTAGTGACCTCAAGAGTTCTCCAAATATCAAAAGCTAAATCATAAATTGAAACACGATTATATTCATTTTTGTCTAGTGCACAAAACAAGGCATTCTTTGCCTTTGCGTTTAAAGCAAAAACCTTCTTCTTCGATTCATTCCATTCGCTCATCGGAAGAGAAGATTTTTGAAATCCATTTTCGACAATAGTCCAAAGCTCGAAATCCATGGAAATGAGGAAGATCCTTATACGAGTCTCCCAATAAGTATAATCCGACCCATTAAACAAGGGTGGATGTATGATAGAGTGACCCTCATGTATGCCGGAGTAAGCCATCTCTCTTGGGTATCAAACCAAATATGAGAGTGAGCCTAGCTCTGATACCAATTGTTAGGATCGGAGCGGCACTAAGAGGGGGGGGGGGGTGAATTAGTGCAGCAGATTAAAATGTCAGTTTTGATAAATCTTTCATACGATAAAAACCGAACTTGAAAAGCTTAACTTGAACGCGTGTTCATAAAGGTATGCAGCAAAGGTAATAAGGAAATAAAGCATGTAAGAATGTTTGCAGTAATGTAAATAGCAATAATGAAATGCAAACCAGAGATCACATCGATTTTAAAGTGGTTCGGTCAAATGACCTACATCCACTTGCGAGGCCCCTCTTCGATGAGGTCCCACCTTCCACTAGCAAATCTCTTGAAGGGGAAGGGTAAATACCCCTCTTACAACTTTTTACAAGCGGTTCACTCTCTTACAGATTTTCAGCAAGAAAGAAGGAGGTAAACACTAGCAAATTGAAAATAAGACTTGCTAAGACTTTTCTAAGACCTTTCTCTCAATCAATTACTTCTCAAAAAGTTGTAATCTCAGCTGAGATTTAAGGGGTATTTATAGGCCTCAAGAGGATTCAAATTTGGCCTCCAAAATTTGAATTCTCTTTGGTTCCCAATGTTGGCGGTGCCATCTCCCAGCTCTCGGGTGCTGGGCGGTGCCATCGCCCACTCTGGCGGTGCCACCGCCAGACCCTTCGGTTCATTGGTTGGGCTTTAAATTTAGCCCAAACCAAGTCTACTTTTGGGCCCAGTTAGCCCCTAACCAGGATATAGGATTATCTCTTAATCCTAATCCTACTTACAAGTGAACTACATAACTAAAAACATCCTAAGCAAGTTTTCAACCGCAAACGTCGAGTCTTGTTCCGGCTAGCTTTCCGACGAACTTCTTCCGACGGACTCCCAGTAAGCTCCCGATTTTGTGATGACTTTAACGAGTAGCCGAGCCTTCTCGGTAATCTTCATGAACCTCCGACGATCTCTTCGGTGAACTTCTGAAAATTCCGATAGGTTCCCGATTTCTTCTCGATTGGTTCCGGCAGCATCTCCGACGATTCTTCGGTCTCTTAAACGTCCATCGAACTTGACTCTAATATTCTTGCTTTGTGTTTTCTGGTTATCGTAGTTAATCCTGCACACTTAACTCAATAATATGGATTAGATCAATTAACCCATCAATTGATTTTATCATCAAAATCCGAGATTCAACAAAATCTTGTCCAAAACTCTCAAAATAAAAGATGAGCTGATCTAATATGCAAAAAGTGATCATTTGTTATATAACAATCCATACTATCTTGATAAGAAGATAGTCAATCAATACCAAGTATAATATCAAAACTCTAAATCACTCCAAGAACTAAATCAACAAAAAGTTCAAGTTTTCTAATAAAAATAAGACAAGAGGACCATATTCTAGTTCGTTATCTAAGAATCTCCAATGATCATATTTACATATAGCACATAACGTAGTGGTCTAGGTTGAATACCCAAGTGATAAGCAAAATATTATAAATTAAATCATAGATGAGACACAAGGTCAAACAAATATATGCATTCATTCATAAAAATGAATAATACCTTCGACCACTAATTCGTAAGTTTTAGAATCATATTCGGTGATAGCATATATTCTAACATGGGGCCTTGACATTGTTGAATCTCATATTTTGATGATGAAACCAATTAATAGTATTTATGATTTGATCTGCGTTTTGAGTGATTTAGGATGCTTCGATCATGATGAGACAATTAAAGCAGGAAGAATCATGTTTGGCCGAAAGAAAACATGTCAGAAGATTGGACGTCAGGCCAGAGGATCGGTCGACTTATCGACAGAAGGCTTTGGGCCATGGATTCAGGCATTGGGCCAATTGGGCAATAGGCCGCAAGAGAGGATGATGCGCCGAAGAATCGAACGAAGCCTCGATGGACCAATGATATGTCGGACAATATAATTCAAGCTTAGAAATAATTGTCTAAATCGACGTGTGTTTTACATGTGCAGGATTAACTACGATAGCATGGCATGAAGCAAAATGAAGTTCCGGAGTCAAAGACGTGATTTTGTTGGGAGTTCGACAGTTCGTCGGAAGACCAAACATTCGTTGGAAGTTCTGCAGGAACCAACCGAGAAGTCCAGGAGCTTGCCAAAAGAAGCTTATCAGAACTCGCAAAGAAGATCGTCGTGAAGTCTAGGAGCTTGCTGGAAGTCCATTGGAACATTGCCGGGAGATCGTCGGAAGTTCGTCGGAAGATCGCCGGAAGCTTGCCAGAAGAAACCAAGACCTAGGGACTTGTTTAGCTTAAGTATGTCTTAGATTTCGTAGTTAGCATGTAATTGAGATTGGATTTGGGCCAACCCAATTATGGGCCAGTTGGGCCCATGTAAGAAATGTGTTGGGCCTAATGAAAAGGCCCAAATAATGCCGTAAGAGATGACACCGTCGTGGCATAGTCTCCGAGACTATATCAGGCGATGGTACGGCCTAGACACAGTCTCCGAGAGGCTACAAGCAATGGTATAACCAGTCTCAACAGTGGTACCATCACTATTCCAAGTGATAGTGAGAGATTTGTAGTTTATACTGATGCTTCAGGAAAGGGCTTTGGATGTGTTTTGAAACAGGAAAGGAGAGAGATTGCTTATGCTTCTAGACAACTAAAAGGTTATGAACTGAATTATCCAACTCATGATTTTGAATTGGCAGCAATTGTTTTTGCTCTAAAGATTTAGAGACATTATTTGTACAGGCGGCAATTTGAAATCTTTACTGATCATAAGAGTTTAAAATATATTTTCACTCAGAAAGAGTTAAACATGAGGCAGCGAAGATGGATAGAACTTCTAAATGATTATGATTGTGCTATCCATTATCACCCGGGCAGATCCAATGTTGTAGCTGAAGCACTTAGTAGAAAATCTATAAATTTTATAGCTAGTTTGGTCGTGAATCAATGGAAGTTATTAGAAGAAAATTTTGATTTGAATGCTATAAGGAAAGAGTAAGACTAAATGATATTGATGTCCTCCATTCAAGTGCAATCTGATCTTACTCAACAAATTAAGGAAAGACAATTACGAGATCCACATTTAATCTACTTGAGGAATGAAGTAGAAAGAAAATTGAAGCCAAAATTTCAAGTTTCAAAGGATGGCCTATTGAGATTTGGGGATAGAGTATGTGTACCAAATGAACCAGATATCAAGAACCAAATCATAAAGGAAAGTCATACTTCAAAGTACACCATGCATCCTGGGAGCACTAAGATGTATAGAGATCTCCAAAGTCATTATTGGTGGGAAGGCATATGTTAGGACTCTAGCTTGGAGAGTCCTAATTGATAGGGACATTCATGTAAAACTGTTAGGACTCTAGCTAAGAGAGTCCTAATTGAGAGGGACATTCTAATAGGACTCTAGCTAGGAGAGTCCTAATTGAGAGGGGCATTCATGTAGGAGGTTTTTTCTTAGAGAAGAATTAGGAGTTGTAAGGGAATAGGAGTCTTGAATAGGAGTCATATTAGGAGTTGGTTAGAAGTAAGAGTCTTAAGTAGGAGTCCTATTAGGAGTTAGGGTTTAGAAGCCCTATAAATAGCCATGTATTCCTTCTTTTTTCATAAGCAATAGATGAATCTTTTCTGTAGGACTTACCAAAAAAAAAGAATCTTTTCTGCAGGCTTTGAGCAGCAACTTGGAGGGAGGAACCCCTATAGAGTTCCAAGGAGGCCGATCCCCTAAATAGATCAACCCCAAGTTTAGAATCTACAAGAGTTCTAACACCTGGTATCAGAGCAGCGTTTTTGGCGTCTCGCTGCCCTTCCACAGCCATCTATCAACCCTCCACAACCGCCCAAAGCAATTCCCACAATTGCTTAAAAGATCGTCACCGAATTCCGCCATCATCTCCACCATCGCGGATCATCCTTTGATCTCCCCGTGAATTGCAACAG
Source organism: Musa acuminata AAA Group (assembly GCF_036884655.1). Classification (NCBI taxonomy): domain Eukaryota; kingdom Viridiplantae; phylum Streptophyta; class Magnoliopsida; order Zingiberales; family Musaceae; genus Musa; species Musa acuminata. Next base: position 27,199,954 of record NC_088334.1, on the reverse strand, counting down.
GTTCTGGTTTCCTACCTTACTGCTGCTGCAATTTAGTTATCCTTATTCAAAAATCCAAAAAAAAAATTATTCCTATATTGCTGCATAAACTTTTCGTCATAAAGTTTTCATCTCTACGACGAAAGATACATTGTAAAATTCCAGCCGCATAGCACCATCTTTTTGATCTTGCTACTATGCTTTTTCTATCCAAATTTCTACAAAATTTTTATGACATCTTTGACACTTCCTAACAGTAGATTTTCCTTTAGTTTCATCAAAAAATTCTCAATATAAACTGCTGATCTTTTATGTCCAATCTGCTGCACTTGAATTGCAGAATTCAAGCCGTATAGCACCATCTATTTGATCTTGCTACTGTGCTTTTTCTATCCAAATTTCTACGAAATTTTTATGACATCTTTGACAATTCCTAACAGTGGATTTCCCTTTGGTTTCATCGAAAAATTCTCAATATAAACTACTGATCTTTTATGTCCAATCTGTTGCACTTGAAAATCTATGCTGCAGAAAATTTCAGTCGCATATTGTTGCCTTAACCCATCTATTTGCAATCTTTTTTGAATGAAATTTCTTATACACTTTATAGATCATCTTGGCTTCCATCTAAGATTGATTTATTAAGAAATTCATCTCAAAAAATGATTTTGGGTTGCTGCAAATTTTCGTCGTTACCCGCTGAAATTTCTCGACGAGAATTCTGCAAGCGCAACTTGCACCAATTTCCTTGCTGTTATACTGCCGAAATTTTCTTGATTAAATTAGATATCCTTGCTGTCATATAAATTGTGATTTTGCTATCAATTCCCTCCTCAATTCTCTCAAGTTTTTGGTGGAAATTACGTCGAGAAACCGTTGTTTCTTCGACGACAATTCTACTCTTACAAGACAGCACATACTTGCTGCAACTTCTACGGATTTCTGTCAAACCTTTGCTACCATCTATCACAGATCCAAAACTTTCATCCACAGCCCTAAAACTCTACCAAACCACACCCTCAAACTGCACCCAAAACAGCCACAAAACAAGCCTAAACCGCAGCCTAGATCCACCAATCCACCAACACTTTCGACCATCACTTCTCTCAACAGCAAAAGAGAGATCTTAACATCATTGATTTGGGGCCATATACTATGGCATCTAAGGAGGCAATCAATGCTAAATTCGATGCCTTGGAGGCACGAATGGAGGATAAGATTCGGACGCTCTTTACCGAACTCAGATTGGGCCGACCACTAAGCCCGAAGAAATCATATGAAGGAGAGAGCTTTGCCCAATCACACCAAGCCCGAAGAGATGACTTCCAAGGGAGGGTAGGCTCTATAACCAACCCCAACTATCTATGCATAAGAGTGGACTTCCCTAGATGGGAAGAAGGAGACCCGATTGGTTGGATCTCGCGCGCGGAGCGATATTTTCGGTACCACAAAACTGCGGATGTATCTATGGTGAAAATTGCAGCTATACATCTTGAAGGGGATGCTATATAGTGGTTTGACTGGTTTGAACATACTTATGGAGTCCTTTCATGGTGTCAATTCAAAGAAGGACTACTGATTCGCTTCAGACCAACCGATTACGAGAATATTGATGAACAACTAGCAAAGATCCAACAAACCTCCACCATTCAGGAGTACCAAACCAGGTTTGAAAGGTTATCTAATCAAACTCTTGATTGGTCTCAAAAATAGCTATTGAGGACCTTCATTGAGGGCTTGAAGCCGGAGATCCGAGGAGAAGTTAAAGCGCGACAACCGTATACGCTTATGGCAATCATCTCTTTCGCACAACATCAAGAGGAGCAATTGAACCATGAATCTCGGAGGACTAGAGTCACTTCTCAACCAGTAATATTGAAGCCCTTAGCCCCCCTACTATCGACCAAGTCCCTACACCAAAGAGTTTAACAAGAGAAGAGCTTCGGGAGCGATATGTGAAGGGGTTATGTTGGCATTGTGACGAGCCATGGAGCCGTGAGCATCGCTGTAGTAAAGGAGGACTTCTTATGATTGAACCGATAGAAGAAGAGGTCATTGAACATTCAGAAGAGAGCCTTGAACATGAAGAAAAAGATGCAGAAGAAGAGCCACAACCGACCGAAGTTACGGTACAAACACTAGCTAGCTACTCAAACCCGCAAACGATGAAAGTTGGAGGCCTTCTCAAACAACAACCGATCACTGTTCTCATCGAGATGGGCAGCACTAATAACTTCCTAAATAGTAAGGTTGCTGTCCATATGAACTTACCTATTGAGAATTGCAGCAGGTTTGTCGTTAAGGTCGCCAACGGACGGATTTTGAAATGTGATCATAGGTGCTCGCATGTGAAACTGTTGCTGCAGGACCAAGAGATAATTGCAGATTTCTTCCTCCTCCCTCTTGATGATTATGAGGCTATACTCAGAATTAAATGGTTGATGACATTAGGTGATATTTCTTGGAATTTTATGCAACTATTTATAAAATTTTACAATAAGGAGAAATAGGTGATACTGCATGGGAAACGTGAGGGCGACGTAACGATGATTTGCACACAACAAATAGAGAAGGTTTTGCATAAAGCATGCAGGGGCTTTTTGGTAAAACTTGAGCAGCAAATTAAAGGAGAGCCAATAGAATTTGAAGATCCAAACCTATTTCCTTTGCTTGCTGAATTTTCAGATATATTTGACGAGCCGCACAACATACCTCTTACTCGTTGGCATGATCATTGTATAATGATTTTTTCAGTCAAATCTCCAGCAAATACTCAGCCATATCGGCATCCACATCTCCATAATGATGAAATAGAAAGGATTTTAAAAGAGATGCTTGAAACAGGAGTTATTCGGCCAAGTTGCAACCTCTACTTTTCACCGATGCTACTTGTACACAAGAAGGACGGAACATGGCGAATATGCATTGATTACCGAGCTCTCAATGGCATAACTATCAAGAACAAATACCTAATTCCAATAGCAGATGAATTGCTAGATGAAAGGGAGCACAAATCTTCATAAAGCTGGACCTTCGATCCGGGTATTATCAAATACGAGTGTACGAAGGAGTCATACCGAAAACCGCCTTTCGAACACACAACGGCCACTACGAATTTTTACTTTCTTCAACAAAAGGTGGGATATCTTGGGCATATCATATCAGAGGAAGGTGTGATGGTGGACCCCTTCAAAATTAAAGTAATGCAAAACTGGCCGACCCCGAGAAACATAAAATTGCTACATGGCTTTCTGGGTTTAACAGGCTACTACCGCAAGTTCGTGAAAAACTATGGAAAGATCAGTGCACCACTTACTTCCTTACTGGAAAATGATGTCTTCCAATGGTTGGACAGAGCCTCCGCTGCCTTCGACAAACTTAAGGCAGCCATGACGACGACGCCGGTGCTAACACTACCAGATTTCAACCGACCCTTCATTATTGAGGCCGACACATCTGGAGTCAGAATTGGAGCCATTCTCATGCAAGATGGTCGACCACTCGCATACACTAGCAAGGCATTATCTCCCTCCTATCAAAATAAGTCAACATATGATAAGAAGATGCTCGCCATTGTGCGCGCAGCAATGAGGTGGAGATTGTACTTGATCAGGCGATACTTTCAAATCAAGACCGACCATAAAAGCCTAAAATATCTCTTAGAGCAGAAGATATCTTCCCCCGAGCAGCAAAAATGGGTAACAAAACTTCTTGGATTTGATTATGAAATAACTTACAAAATGTGGAAAGAGAATGTTGTTGCAGATGCGCTTTCGCAGCTACTTGAGCAAGCTGAATTTTCGGTCGTTTTACTTCCAACCAGCGACTTCCTTAAGGATATTAAGATGGAATGGCAGGAAGATTCGGAGACTAGTAAGAAAAAAAAAAAATTAGAGGAAGCACCAAGCTCCGTGGCTCATTACAATCGGGACTCAAAAGAATTATGCTATAAGGGACGCATTGTGCTTGTGACAAATTCTACTTGCATCTTCAAGAGCAGATTTTGGACAAAGTTATTCCATATGCAGGGTACTAAATTAAAAAGGAGTACGACATATCACCCATAAACCAACAGCTAGACAGAAGTTTTAAATAGGTGCTTGGAGACAGCCCAAAGCCATCCACCAAATATGACTACCCAAAGAGAACTCCAGACCCAGCCAAGTGCCATTATTGATCAACGGATCGTGACTCGACGACGACGACCCACTAATGAAGTGCTAATACAGTGGGCGAACCTACCAATAGAAGATGCCACTTGGGAGAACTATGACAACATGAAGATCAAATTTCCAGAATTCATGAATCATCAGCCTCGAGGACCAGGCTGATTTGAAGAGGGCGGGTCTGTTAGGACTCTAGCTTGGAGAGTCCTAATTGATAGGGACATTCATGTAAAACTGTTAGGACTCTAGCTAAGAGAGTCCTAATTGAGAGGGACATTCTATTAGGACTCTAGCTATGAGAGTCCTAATTGAGAGGGGCATTCATGTAGGAGGTTTTTTCTTAAAGAAGAATTAGGAGTTGTAAGGGAATAAGAGTCTTGAGTAGGAGTCATATTAGGAGTTGGTTAGAAGTAAAAATCTTAAGTAGGAGTCCTCTTAGGAGTTAGGGTTTAGAAGCCCTATAAATAGCCATGTATTCCTTCTTTTTTCATAAGCAATAGATGAATCTTTTCTGCAGCCTTTGAGCAGCAACTTGGAGGGAGGAACCCCTATAGAGTTCCAAGGAGGCCGATCCCCTAAAGAGATCAACCCCAAGTTTAGAATCTGCAAGGGTTCTAACAGCATGAAGAAGGAAATTGCAATGTATGTTTCAAAATGTTTGACTTGTCAACAAATTAAAGGAGAACCCCAAAGACCTGGAGGGTTGTTGCAACCTTTAGATATTCCTGAATGGAAATGAGAATGTGTTACCATGAATTTTGTTTCAGAACTACCCAGAACCTCTCGAAAGCATGATGCTATTTGGGTTATCATTGATAGGTTAACAAAATCTATAAATTTCCTATCGATTAATATGACTTATTCGCTTGATAGACTTACAGATTTATATATCAATGAAATAGTAAGACTTTAGGGTATTCCAAAGGAGATCATCTTTGATAGAGACTCCAGATTTCTCTTTAGATTCTGGAGAAGATTACAGGAATCTATAGACACTAAAGTCAAGTTTAGCACTACATATCATCCTCAAACTGATGGCTAGTCAGAAAGAAAAATTCAAACACTTGAGGATTTGTTTAGAGACTATGTTATGGATTAGAAAGGTGAATGAGATAAAGATATTTCACTTATTGAGTACACTTATAATAATAGTTATCATTTAAGTATTCAGATGGCTCCTTATGAAGTTTTATATGAGCGAAAGTGCATAACACCTATATGTTGGGAGGAAGTTGGTGACAGAAAGTTGTTAGCACCAGATAAAGTATCAGAAACTACCGAAAAAATTTAAGTTATAAGGAAAAGGTTGAAAACTACTCAAAGTCGTCAAAAGAGTTATACTAACAATAGAAGATGAGATATTGAGTTTGAAATCAGAGATTTTGTGTTCTTAAAGGTCTCCCCTTCCAAAGGCATTGTAAGGTTTGGGAAAAAAGGAAAGTTAAGCCCAAGATTTATTGGACCTTTTGAGGTCCTTGAGAGGGTTAGTTCTGTCGCTTACAGGATTGCCTTGCTACCACCGTTGTGCCATATCCATAATATATTTCATGTTTCGATGATTAAAAACTATATACTTGATCATTCTCATATCATTAAGTATGAGCTGATGGAGATCGATAAAGATTTATCTTCTGTGGAAGAGCCCACTCAGATTGTTGATAAGAAGGAAAAAATCCTATGGAATCGGATTATCCCTCTGGTTAAAGTAATTTGAAGACATCATTCTAGAGAGGAAATAACTTGGGAGCTAGAGGAGGAAATGAAAAAGGTTTTTTCTCGTCTTTTCATCGATAGAGATATGATAAATTTAGAGGACTAAATTTTTCTTCTAAGGGGGGGAGAGTGTAACATCCCTTATTTCTAAATTTTCATATAAATTTCTAATTATAATGTAAGAATCCATTTTAAATTTGATAAAAGAGTTAAAGTATAAATCTGAGAACTTATTCATAAGATTTGGGGATCTATTTGAAGAGAAAAAAAAAATCTGAGGACCTATATGTAAACCTTGAGGACCTAATCGTAAATATAATAATACAAGGATTAAACTACAAAATATATAAAATTATAAATCCCACCGTTTAAGCCGATCTGCCTTCATTATGAAGGAACCAGAGAAGGTAGCTACATGGAAGAACAAAGGAAGAGAGAAAGAAGAAGAAAACAATAGGGGAAGAAGAAGAAGAAGAGAAATTTGGGGCTTTGGGGTTTTCCTTGCTCAATTCTTCCCATTTGGGGTCATAATTCTCAAAGACAAATGTTCTAATCCCATTCTACAGAAATATTAGTCTCTGTTCTCATATTAATTCTAAATAATCTGAATGATTTCTGCTTAGAACCTGGTATTTCTCTTGTTAGACTCAAAACCATGGATATAGAATTTTTTGGTAAACTGCGCCCTCTAGATTGTTTCAACCATAATTTTTAGCACCAAATATGGATTTAGGACCTTATTCATTTGAAATTAGACTCTTATATCTTTATTTTGACATTGATATTGAAAATTGTGGACACCGAATACTTACCCAAACATTTGTTTCAAATGAGCCTCTGGATGCTACAAATTAGGAATTAAAATTTCTGACATTTTAATACTAAAATGCCTATAAGTCCCTTTTAGAAATTCTAATTTATACGAAACTAACTTCATTTGAAACAAGATATGTAGATCTTTATTTTGATATGTAGATTGAAATATTTATAATTCAAAAGCCTATCATGTTATCTATTGAAACCGACCCTATGAATTCTGCAAAATAGTGATTTTGTTTTTGACCTTTGGTTACTAAATCAATAGTAACTCCTTGTTAGAAACCTTGATTCATATGAAACTTATTTTATCCGAAATTAGATTGATATATCTTTCGATAATAGCTTTCTTGAGGGTATTGGAGCATAATTGATAATCTGAAGTATTTGTTTAATGTGCCTATCGAACTCTGTCAGAAATTGAGCTTTGGTCGATTTCGCATATTCTATTTTCGTTCATTTGAAAATAGATATCATTCAGTTTCCTTCACTCAATTGAGGTTTATATTAATGCTTGAATTTTGGTTTATTCTTGTTCGTAAGTTACTTACATTCTTGAAACATATTGTGTAATGTTTATGATATATCGCATTGACTCATATAGGCAAATGTATATCCCATTGTTCCGCATTTGCTTTCGATATGTGTCTATTCCAGTTTCATTCCTTTAGATATTGAATTCATCTAACCTTCTTATTTGAATTGAGCTATATATGATTACTTGGAATCTGTGTATACTCTTGCTTTCATTTCTTGCCAAATCTGTATACATTTGTGAAAGATTATTGCTTGCATCGTATTGACTCGTGAAGACACATGTACATTTGGTTATTCCGCGTGTGCTTCCGATATGTGTTATTTATTGTTCATATTGCCCTTTTGTACTCTGGTGTTATAGGATAATGTGAACCTTTACCAGAAATGGTAAAGGGAGTTATGCATAGAGCCTGCAATGCTCTACCAGCTCCCTCTAACTTCACATAGACATGGGTGGATGGAGCTCCTATGCGTGAGAGACTTTTGTCTGGTGGTCATTCAGAAATGGATGAATCACATTCTGTTTGTGGTCCCACTACACCTTCTGTGTGTTTGTTCTAATATCCAGAGCTTTGGTTATGAATTTCTGTAAGCGCTTTGGATAAGAAAGATATGAATGTAATGTCAAATATAACGTTTTAGCTTCTGTTTCGTATCATTCTTTGATATGCTCCGAAATGTCCGTACACCATTGATACGCTTTGAAATATTTCCTACGATATTGATATATTCTGGAATGTCCTATTTGCCACTAATATGCTCAAAAACCTTTCATACGTCATTGATAAGCTCCAAACGTTTCATTGGTTATTAATATGCTCCAATTACTCTATGCTCCATCGGTTATGAACCAAATATTTTTTATTAAAATGACATTTGTGATTATGCACCTAGTGAGATTACGTCTATGAAATCTTTATATTCTGCCTTGTATTTTGAAACTTTATTTTTTTGAAAAATTTTTCCTTTTGCCATGGATATGTTAGTCACTTGCTAAGCTTTATATGCTCACTTCGTTGCTATATAAATTTTTCAGGATAGCTTATCGCTTGCTTAAATGTTAAAAGTGGGCTGAGGTAGTGGACAGCTATAAGATTTTGGGCAGATCTTTATCAGTATATATGTTTTTATTGTATAAGCACACTTTGCATCTAATGAAATGTTGACAGTGAATCTAAGCTTGTGAATTTTGTATAAGTTTAAAGAACCTCTTATGTTTAGGATTCTAGAGTGTTAAGTTTAATTCGTGTAATGATAAGAACTTTTGGTAAACATTGGTTTTGTGATTGTATAGGCTCCCACACTTGTGAATTTATGTTGTGATTATTAATTTAGTGAGTTGGGATCAGATTTTATGAACCATCAAGTGATGTGTTATATAGTTATAAACTACATAGGTTTTATAGATTATTAGATGTTTGGATGTTCTTAGTATTCTCAAATGTTAATTTGGATCATGGATGGATTTGTGATGAAAATTTTAATATCATCGATATTTTTGAGGGGCGTGACAGAGGTAGTATCAGAGTATGATTTAAGAATTATTGAAATATTTGATATGTTTGATGTGTAAAATATATTGAGATCTAGTAAACTATAGTGATCGGGAAAAATTTTCTTTGATATTTTTTAGGAGTCTTGGAGGATAAGGACATTTGGTTCTCCTACTTCATTTGGTTTTTTTGTAAGTAAAAGTAAATTGATTATGTGTAAAGTTTCTACAAATAGCTTTATCTATACAAGTCATAGACAAAGCCAAGTAACTCATAGAGTGCGAATGCGATAGTTATGACTACACATGCTGTAAACTATAACTACCTATGGGTACATTATTTGGTATCATTCCCAAGATCTTTAGCTAATAGCAAAATTAAATTTGATAAAAATATCTTTTTCTCTTCAGGTGAAGTGCTCGGTTTTGAGATCATGCTCCATACAGGATCTTGAGTCTCTAATAATCTCTTTCAAGAGTTGAGCATTGTTTGTGTGTTGACATTCAAAGATTCTATTACATCTCTCATTCCACATCCACCAAATAGCGCATCTGAAAGTAACCTTTGCTAGTTGTGTAAGAGGCCCTTTTCTTGAGAAACATTGTATAAAGTCGCCTAGTTCTTTGTGCAAGTTTGGTTGCGGTAGTCTATTGAGTTCAAATCGCTGGAGAATCTACTTCCATATCCATTTTGTATAATCACAAGCAAAATAAAGGTGGTCAACAGTTTCTTCTTGTTGCAAACAAAGGGAGCATCGGTTAACATGATAGATACCTCTTCTTTTCATATTGTCTATTGTAGGTAGTTTATTAAGAAGGGCCTGCCATGTACATAAGGAGTGTCTTTGTGATCCCGGTCGATCTCATGTCCAACTGCTTGGGACCCACTTGTTATTTTTTTGCCTAATTTGATTCCATGCGGATGTGGCACTAAATTTGCCATTGTCATGAGGCCAAATAGGTATATCTGAAGAGTTGTTCCTGATTGGAATAGCTATGATAGTCGGCCAAAGTGATAACATTTCAGGATAAATAGGATTAGGGAGACACCAGGTACCGTTAGCAATGAACTCGGAAACCTTCCAATCTTTGGGAGCCCCAAGATCTTTTCGTATTCTGTCGCCATATAATTGAAATATACTCTTCCCATTCACCTAAGGATCGTACCACATATTAGTACTAGTTCCAGAAGAGATTGCATACGAAATGTGTTTGATTAGCCAATTCCTTGCCTTTAAAATTCCTTTCCAAGCTGCAGAGTGGTATGTTCTTGTTGAAATTTCCCAGATTGATTCCTTTGAAAGATACCTAGCAGAAACCCATTGTGACCATAAGGAACATTTGTTTTGCAAAAGATCCCACAATTGTTGTACTAGGCATGCTTGATTCCAATCTCTAGTATTTCTCAAGTTTAGCCCCCCTTCATCTTTCGGTTTGCAAATGCTATCCCAATTTACCATATGCATTGCCTTATCATTTGTGCCATTCCAGAAGAAGTTCATTAATAACCGTTCAATATCTTGGAGAAGTCCAACAGGTAGAAGAAATGCATTACACCAATATATAGAGTAGGAGTGCAATATAGAACGGATGAGTTCGAGTCGTCCTACTTTTGATAGAAGCTTATTTTTTCAAGACGAAATTCTATTCTTTATTTTTTGCAAGATAGGCTGACAGTGGGTTTTGTGAATGCCTGTGGATATGAGAGGGAGACCCAAATAAGGAACCGGCAGGCTTCCCTCACTAACCCCCAAAGTTTGTGCAATAAAGACCTTATCCTCAACGTAAGGGCTCATATATACTTTACATTTCGCATGATTTAACTGAAGTCCAGAAGCCATACCAAAGTCATTCATAATAGTAGCCAGGTTCTTTACTGAAGTTGGATCATTTTGGAGAAAGATAAGTAAATCATCTGCAAATGTTATATGTGATATATGAATAGAGCCAGCATTGGGTACCTTAATGCTGCCATTTAAGACTACATGTTCCAACATACAGCTAAGTCCTTCCATCGCAATAGTAAAGAGATACGGAGAGAGTGGATCACCTTGTCGGATGCCATTCGTGGTCCCAAAAAAACCAATAGGTGAGCCATTAAAGAGTATCGAAAACTTTGGAGTTTCCAGGCAAGATTGAATCCAATTAACCCATTGCTATGGGAAGTTCATATCGAGGAGCATCTTATAGATAAATTTCCTATTAACTGAATCAAAGGCTTTCCGTAAATCAGCTTTAAAACATATTTTTGTCCCTCTTGCTTTTGAATGCAAATCTTTGACCAAGTCATTAGCAAGCAAAATGTTATGATGTATACTTCTCCCTTTGATGAAAGCAGCTTGATTTGGGCTAATGATCTTGTGTATTACCTTTTGCATTCTATTTGCCAATACTTTGGAGATGATCTTGTAAATAAAGTTGCATAATGATATGGGTCGATAGTTCTCTAGTGAATCAGCCCCTGCATTCTTCGGAATTAAAGAAATAAAAGTACAATTCATCTCTCTAAGAATATGACCTGAAGAGAAAAAATGTTGGCAAGCCTTGATCACATCATTTCCAATAATAGACCAAGCAGTTTGGTAAAATTCAGTTGGAAATCCATCTGGACCTGGGCTTTTGTGCTTTGGTGACTTAAAGACAACACATACAATTTCGTCGTCTGTAATTGGGGCATTGAGGATTGAAATAGCTTCCGAATCAAGTTTTATAGTCGGCTCCACATGAATGTTATTAGTTTTCCTAGCTTGATTGAGTAAGGAATAAAAAAATTGCTTTGTGTGTGCTTTAACCTCATCTAAATTCTCAATAAGATTATCATCTTTGTCTCTGCATTTGCTTATACGGTTAACAGCCCTTCGAGTAGCAATTGAAGCATAGAAAAATTTAGTATTAGAATCTCCTAGTGTAAGCCAATGCTGTCGAGACTTCTGCTTTGCAAAACTTTCCTCCAGTTTTAAGGCTTGCATGAAGTTATTTCTAGCTTCTGTCTCTTTGTAGATAATATTCTCATCATTTGGCTGAAGTTGCAGCTCATGTTGCAATGACATTAGTTCCTTCCTGCAAAATTGAACTGTGGTGGTAATATTGCCAAAGGTATTTGTATTCCACTCCTTTAGTGCTGCTTTATAGGCTTTGAGCTTTTGACATAAGATGTAAGGGGGGGATCCATGCACGTTAACATTCCAAGCAGATCTGATAACATCAAGAAATTGAGGATGAGTACTCCACATGTTAAAGAATCTAAACGGTTTCTTGTCTCTTGGTGTCGCTTTGTCTGCGTGTATATATATTAAAGAATGGTCAGAAAACAAAGGAACACCATACTCAAGAAGTGAATCTAGGTAAACTATTAACCATTCATGATTAATCAAACACCTATCAAGTCGAGCCATTATTTTTCTATTAGCTGCACCTTGATTACTCCAGGAGAGCCAATTACCCACAGATTTCATATCAAACAAAGCTGCAGTGTCAATGTAATCATTAAAACTTTGAAGCTGGCTTTCTGAAAGTTGTCTACCCCCCTCTTTTTCATTTGTGTACCGAACAGTATTAAAGTCTCCAAGAACAATCCAAGGTACATTGAGACAACCATTTGCAATATTAGTCAGGTTAAACCAAAGAGTATTTCTTTCTTGCATACTATTTGAAGCATATATACCAGTAAAAATTGAATTGACAACCATTCTTTTTGTCCTCTACCTTAAGATGAATGAATTGATCAGTAGCAGAAATAAACCAAGCATTAATAGAGTTAGGATGCCATAAGACCCATATTCTACCAAAAGTTTCATTTGAGTCATTGGTAAACAGTTCTGCGTCCGGCCATATTAAATTCTTTTGAGCTTGAACGCGTGATTGTTTAATTTTCGTTTCTACTAGAATAACAATATCACATGCGGCAGACTTGATTATTCTGTTGAGCTCCCGACATTTCTCCGGCTTATTAAGTCCGCGAACATTCCAACATGTTATCTTCATTAGTAATAAAGAAATGAAAAGGTGGTAAGGTATTCATCTTACGACTTTGGATGGACTGTACCATCCTTTTTCTTATCCTTCGGTTTTATATTTTCCTCCCGCACAATATCCTTACCTTTTATGGCTTTATTCCTATATTTATCCACTTCATCTACAGCTTGCAGATTTTTAAATTTTAAAATACCTTGAATCATGTGGTCTTGATTGGCAGGGTTTGTTGAAGCACAATAAGATTGTTGCAGCACAATATCCTGGATAGTACTTATTGGAGTAGCTTGGCTAGAGAGGTTTGTTGGGGCATGAGTTTGTTGAGACAGACATTTGGTTTTGAATAATTAAGTGAGATGAAAGGGATGATCGGGGATATTGAATCAGAGTGGCACAGCGGAAGCATGATGAACCTAATCCATTGGTGGCAGAAAAATGGATGATATGAATGGAGAATATATTAGATGTTCGAAATTATTCCGATGATTAAATTATTTCTTTTGCCATCGTTTATTGGAAGTAGAGGCTGATTATTCATGGGAACAATAAAAAGAATTTTTGGAGATCAATGGAAGGAAAGATAATGACAAGTTTATCAAAAAAATATGATTGAAAATGAATTAGAAAGCAATAACAAGAGTGTCAATACATCTGAATTTGAAAAGGGAAGTCACCACAAAAGACTCGATCATGTGTGAATTATAGGTTAAATTATGAAACGAGTTTCTATTTTCGAGTGACAGGAGTCTATTTTGCTTATGAAATTTGGATTATAAAATAAAAGACTGCCCTTTGAACAAGAAGAAAGAGTCATTGCCTCTTGAATCATCAGCCCATGTTAGAGTATATGCTATCACCAAATATAATTCTAAAACTTCTGAATTAGTGGTCGAAGGTATTATTCATGTCTATGAATGAATGCATATATTTGTTTGACCATAGGTCTCATCTATGATTTGATTTGTAATATTTTGCTTATCACTTGGGTATTCAACCTAGACCACTACATTTTGTTCTACATGTAAATACGATCATTGGAGATTATTTGATAACGAACTTGAATATGATCCTCGTGTCTTATTTTTATTGGAGAACTTGAACTTTTTACTGATTTAGTTCTCCTAGAGGTTTGGAGTTTTGATATTATACTTGGGTATGGATTGGCTATCTTCTTATAATACCAGTATGGATTGTTATATAATAAATGATCACTTTTTGTATATTAGATCAGCCTATCTTTTATTTTGAGAGTATTGGACATGATTTATCTCTTTGCTGAATGTATCCCAAGATGATTTGCTCGGATTACCTCCAAACGTGACTTTGCTTTTGATTTGGTCTTTGGGATAATCCCAATATCTAAGCCTCTCTATAGAATGACATCATTTGAGTAAGTGGAATTATAAAAGCAACTATAAGGACTATTAAATAAGTATTTTATTTGACTTAATATTTCATCATGGGATGCTTCGGTACTATTAGTGAAGAAGAAGAATGGGACATTGAGGCTTTATATTGATTATATTTAATTGAATTAGGTGACCATCAAAAACAAGTATCCAATACTCAGAATTGATGATTTGTTTGATCAACTACATGGTGCACAAGTATTCTCTAAGATTGACCTGAGGTCAGGTTACTATTAGTTAAAGATCAAGGAGAAGGATATTCCAAAAATAACTTTTAGAACTCGATACGGTCACTATGAATTCTTAGTGATGCCTTTTGGTTTGACTAATGCCCCTGCAGCTTTTATGGAACTAATGAATAGGATATTTCAACTACTCTTGGATGACTGTATAATTATATTTATTAATGACATATTGGTATATTCAAGGAGTAATTAGGAGCATGATGAACACTTGAGAAATGTGTTGTCCATACTAAGAGAAAAGAATTTATATGCAAAGTACAGCAAATGTAAATTTTGGTTGAATGAAGTTGCTTTCTTATGCCATGTGATTTCAGCGAATGACATATCTGTTGATCCAAAGAAAGTAGAAGTTGTAGTTAAATGGGAAGTACCAATAAATGTAATAGAAGTTAGAAACTTCTTGGGCATGGCAGGTTATTATAGGAGATTTATGGAGGGATTTTCTTGAATCGCCCAACCTCTCACCAAACTCTTTTTTTTTTTTTTGGTAAGTAAAAGTAAATTGATTATGTGTAAAGTTTCTACAAATAGCTTTATCTATACAAGTCATAAACAAAGCCAAGTAACTCATAGAGTGCGAATACGATAGTTATGACTACACATGCTATAGACTATAACTACCTGTGGGTACATTATTTGGCATCATTCCCAAGATCTTTAGCTAATAGCAAAATTAAATTTGATAAAAATATCTTTTTCTCTTCGGGTGAAGTGCTCGGTTTTGAGATCATGCTCCATACAAGATCTTGAGTCTCTAATAATCTCTTTCAAGAGCTGAGCATTGTTTGTGTGTTGACATTCAAAGATTCTATTACATCTCTCCTTCCACATCCACCAAATAGCGCATCTGAAAGTAACCTTTGCCAGTTGTGTAAGAGGCCCTTTTCTTGAGAAACATTGCATAAGGTCGCCGAGTTCTTTGTGCAAGTTTAGTTGCGGTAGTCTATTGAGTTCAAATCGCTGGAGAATCTCCTTCCATATCCATTTTGTATAATCACAAGCAAAATAGAGGTGGTCAACAGTTTCTTCTTGTTGCAAACAAAGGGAGCATCGGTTAACATGATAGATACCTCTTCTTTTCATATTGTCTATTGTAGGTGGTTTATTGAGAAGGGCCTACCATGTATGTACATAAGGTGTGTCTTTGTGATCCCGATCGATCCCATGTCCAACTGCTTGGGACCCACTTGTTATTTCTTTGCCTAATTTGATTCCATGCGGATGTGACACTAAATTTGCCATTGTCATGAGGCCAAATAAGTATATCTGAAGAGTTGTTCCTGATTGGAATAGCTATGATAGTCGGCCAAAGTGATAGCATTTCGGGAGAAATAGGATTAGGGAGACACTAGGTACCGTTAGCAATGAACTCGGAACCTCTCACCAAACTCGCTAAAAAGAATGTGAAATTTATATGGGATGATGATTGTGAGCAAAGTTTTCAAAAGTTAAAAAGATGATTGACTATCGCCACTATTCTCACTATTCCAAATGGTAGTGAGGGATTTGTAGTTTATACTGATGCTTCAAGAAAGGGCTTTGGATGTGTTTTGATGTAGAAAGAGAGAGTGATTACTTATGCTTCTAGACAACTAAAAAGTTATAAACCGAATTATCTAACTCATGATTTAGAATTAGTAGCAATTGTTTTTTATCTAAAGTTTTGGAGACATTATTTGTATTGGCAAAAATTGGAAATCTTTATTGATCACAAGAGTTTAAAATATATTTTCACTCAAAAAGAGTTAAACATGAGGCAGTGAAGATAGATAGAACTTCTAAGGCAGTTTGCAGTTATGGTAGAGCTAAAAACGTAAACGCAATCTGAAATATGATGATCATACGAAAAAGCATATTTACGTCTAAACGCTGATTTGGAAAGTAAAAGGCTTGAAACCCGATCGTATATGCGCAGAAAGCAGTAAGCTTCAAAGGAGGTTTGCAGTAAAGATAATATGCTCAAAGTAAATGCAAACCGAGATTTAGAGTGGTTCGATCAATCTTGACGTACTCCACTTTTGGCTTCCTCCACCGATGAGGTCACCGACGTTAACTAGAGGCCTTCCTTCAATAGGCGAAGGCCAACCACCCTTTTACAGTTTCACTCCTTTTGACGGGCTTAGGAGACAACCCTTACAGAATTTTCTCTCCTCTCTTTACAACTCAGAACTTGGAAGAACAGAGGGAGAAGAACTTTTGGCCTTTACAACAATTTTGAGCTCTAAGAATCACAGAAAAAGATCAAGATTTCGGTGTAAGTTGAATACCTTTCAGTGCTGAATGGGTGGGGTATTTATAGGCCCCACCCCAGTTCAAATTTGGAGCTCAAAAGTGTCAATTCCTGAAATTTCGGGATCAGGCGGTTGCACCTCCTGACTGGAGCGGTTGCACCGCCTGGCAAAGCTCGAAGACTGAGCCTCTGGACGGTGCTACCTCACATCTATGTTTTTAGAAAGCTAAAAGATTTTGGGTAGATCTTTATCAGTATATATGTTTTTGTTGTATAAGCACACTCTGCATCTAATAAAATGTTGATGGACTTACCAAAAAAAAAAAAAATGTTGATGGTGAATCTAAGCTTGTAGATTTTTTATAAGTTTAAAGAACCTCTCATGTTTAGGATT
This sequence comes from Musa acuminata AAA Group, assembly GCF_036884655.1. Classification (NCBI taxonomy): domain Eukaryota; kingdom Viridiplantae; phylum Streptophyta; class Magnoliopsida; order Zingiberales; family Musaceae; genus Musa; species Musa acuminata. Next base: position 27,183,001 of record NC_088334.1, on the reverse strand, counting down.
CTGGAGTGTTAAGTTTAATTCATGTAATGATATGAACTTGTGGTAAACGTTCGTTTTGTGATTGTATAGGCTCCCACACTTGTGAATTTATGTTGTGATTACTAATTTGGTGAGTTGGGATCGGATTTTATGAATCATTGAGTGATGTGTTGTATAGTTATAAACTGAACATGTTTTATGGATTATTAGATGTTTGGATGTTCTTAGTATTCTCAAATGTTAGTTTGGATCCTGGATGGATTGGTGATGAAAATTTAAATATTATCGATATTTTTGAGGGGCGTGATAGAGGTGGCACCAGAGCATTGTTTGAAGATTATTGAAATATTTGATATGTTTGATGCGCAAAATATATTGAGGTCTAGTAAACTATAGTGATCGGGAAAAATTTTCTTTGATATTTTTTACTAGTCTTGGAGGACGAGGACATTTGGTTCTCCTACTTCATCTGGTTTTGATTAATTATGTGGGATGAAAGGGATGATCGGGGATATTAAATCAGAGTGGCACTGTAGAAGCATGATGAACCTAATCCATTGGTGGTAGAAAAATGGATGATACGAATGGAGAATATATTTAATGTTTAAATTTATTCCGATGATTAAACGATTTCTTTTGCTATCGTATATTAGAAGTAGAGGTTGATCATTAATGGGAACAATGAAAAGAATTTTTGAAGATCAATGGAAAGACTAATAAGGACAAGTTTACTAAAAAAAATGATTAAAAATGAATTAGAAAGCAATAATAAGAGGGTCAAGACATCTGAATTTGAAAAGGGAAGTCACCACAAAAGACTCGATTATGTGTGAATTGCAAGTTAAATTAAAAAACAAGTTTCTATTTTTGGGTGATTGGAGCCTATTTTGCTTATGGAAAGTTGGATTATAAAATAAAAAACTGCCCTTTGAACTAGAAGAAAGATTATATATTGGTCTAATACATTTCTTTTGCCTATTGGACTTCTCCAAGATATTGAACGGTTATTAATAAACTTCTTCTTGAATGGTACAAATGATAAGACAATGCATATGGTAAATTGGGACGGCATATGCAAACCGAAAGATGAAGGGGGGCTGAACCTGAGAAATACTAGAGATTGAAATAAAGCATGTTTGGTAATGCAATTGTGAGACCTTTGGCAAAACAAATGTTCCTTATGGTCACAATGGGTTTCTGCTAAGTATCTTTCAAAGGAATTGATTTGGGAAATTTCAATAAGAACATTACCACTCGGCAGCTTGGAAAGGAATTTTAAAGGCAAGGAATTGGCTAATCAAACACATTTCTTATGCAATCTCTACTGTAACTAATACTAATATGTGGTATGATCCTTGGGTGAATGGGAAAAGTATATTTCAATTATATGGTGACAGAATACGAAAAGACCTTGGGGCTCCCAAAGATTGGATGGTTTCCGAGTTCATTGCTAATGGTACCTGGTGTCTCCCTACTCCTATTTCTCCTGAAATGTTATCACTTTGACCAACTATCATAGCTATTCAAATCAGGAACAACCCTTTAGATGTACTTATTTGGCTTAATGACAATGGTAAATTTAGTGCCACATCCGCATGGAATCAAATTAGGCAAAGAAATTGTTGAATCTCGGATTTTGATGATGAAGTCAATTGTCATTTGTTATCTAATCTATATGTTGAGATAAGTCTGCAGGATTAACTATGATGAAAGTAAGACATGCAGCAGGAGTTGCGCCGGAGTCAAGACAATGATCACGTTGGGAGTTCGAGAGTTCGATGGAAGTTCGGACAGTCGTCGAAGGTTCTGCGGGAACAAATCCGAGAAGTCCATAAGCTTGCCAAGGAAGTTCATCGGAACTCACCAAGTGAATCATTGCAAGTCCAAGAGTTTGCCGGAAGTCCGCAGGAGTATCACCGAGGGTTCATCGGATGATCGACGGAAGTTCACCGGAAGCTCGCCGGAAGAAGCGTTGACGCACCGAAGCAAGTTGCAGTAAATGTCTTAGGAAAAATCGTAGTTAGCACATTGATTAAGTTGGAAATGGGAGGTGATCCCATTAACTTAATCTTGGGGCAATTGGGCCCTGAAAAACCCAAATTGGGCCGAATGGATCAACCCATTCGAACCTTGATTTCTGCTAGGCGGTTGAACCGCCCAAGGCAGGAGGTTGCACTGCCTGGGCTTAGTCTCCGAGCGAGACTAGGAGGTGCAACCACCCCAGCCAAGCGGTGGCACCGCTTGGGGATCAGTCTCCGAGCGAGACTGGGCGGTGCAACCTCCCCTGACAGGAGGTAGCACCGCTTGAGCTCAGTCTTCAAGTTCTGCCATGCGGTGCAACCGCCTCAGTCAGGAGGTGCAACCGCCTGAGCTCGGTCTTCGAGCTCTGTCAGGAGGTGTAACCGCCCCTGACAGGAGGTAGCACCGCCCAGAGGCTCAGTCTTCAGGCTCTGCCAGGCGGTGCAACCGCTCCAGTCAGGAGGTGCAACCGCCTGATCCCGGAATTCCGGGAATTGACAGTTTTGAGCTCCAAATTTGAACTAGGTTGGGGCCTATAAATACCTCACCCATTCAGCACTGATAGGTAAGAAATTAACACCGAAATCTTGATCCTTTCTATGATTCTTAGAGCTCAAAATTTATGTAAAGGCCAAAAGTTCTTCTCCCTCTGTTCTTCCAAGTTCTGAGTTGTAAAGAGAGGAGAGAAAATTTCTGTAAGGGTTGTCTCCTAAGCTCGTCAAAAGGAGTAAAACTGTAAAAGGGTGGTTGACCTTCGCCTATTGAAGGAAGGTCTCTAGTTGACGTCGATAACCTCGTCGGTGGAGGAAGCCAAAAGTGGAGTAGGTCAAGATTGACCGAACCACTCTAAATCTCGGTTTGCATTTACTTTAAGCATATTATCTTTACTGCAAACCTCCTCTGAAGCTTACTGCTTTCTGCACATATTCGATCGGGTTTTAAGCCTTTCACTTTCCGAATCAGCGTTTAGACATAAATCTATTTTTTCGTACGATTATCATATTTCAGATTGCGTTTACGTTTTGAGCTCTACCATAACTGCAAACTGCCTTTATACTCTTGCTTAAACTACATCTTGCCTAATCAAGTGATTTACGAATCAGCATTTAGACGTAAATCAGTTTCTTCGTACGAACGTCGTATTTCTGTTTGCGCCTATATTCTGATTTTCATCATAGCTGCAAACCGCCTTCAAAGATTGACCTTAACATCATCTTGCTTAGAATCGGCTTTCACACAGAAATCGTTTTTATCGTTCGAACGCAGTTTCGTTTTAATCGCAGAAATTTTTTCGCTGCACTAATTCACCCCCCCACCCCCCCTCTTATTGCTCTTGATCCTAACAATTGGTATCAGAGCAGGGTTAACTCTCTAACGGATTAAAACCCAAGAGAGATGGCATACGTCGGAAACCAAGAGGGCCATTCTATTACACGTCCACTCATGTTCAGTGGGACGGACTACACCTATTAGAAGACCCGAATGAGGATATTTCTTATTTCTATGGATTTTGAACTTTGGAATCTTGTCGAAAACGGATTTTCGAAGTCTTCTCTTCCAATGATCGATTGGAATGAATTGGAGAAGAAGACTTTCGCTCTTAATGCAAAGGCTATGAATGCCTTATTTTGTGCACTTGATAAAAACGAGTTTAACCGTGTTTCAACGTGTGAAACCGCATTTGATATTTGGCACACACTCGAAGTGACTCACGAAGGCACAAGTAGAGTGAAAGAGTCAAAAATCAATCTTCTGTTACATTCTTTCGAACTTTTCCGGATGAAACCGAGTGAAACCATTGGCGACATGTTTACCCGTTTCACGGATGTCGTCAACGGTCTAAAAGGACTCGGAAAAAGTTTTTCGAATTTTGAGCTCGTAAATAAGATTCTAAGATCCCTTCCTAAGAGTTGGGATCCTAAAGTCACTGCTATTCAAGAGGCAAAAGATTTACGCAACTTCCCTCTTGAAGAGCTAATCGGGTCATTAATGACCTACGAGATAACTTGTAAAGCTCATAAAGAGCAAGAAGACATCCTTCCAAAGAACAGGAAGGATATGACACTTAAAACTTCATAAGGCCACTTGAGAGAAAACTCAAGTGATGAGGACTGTGATGATGACTTGGCACTTCTAACAAGAAAATTTTAAAAATTCTTTAAAAGAAACAAGTTTAAGAATGACGCAAAAAATAAACTTGAACCCAAGAAGGACAAAGTTATTTGCTATGAATGCAAAAAGCCGGGATACTACAAGAATGATTGTCCCCAAGTCAAAAAGAGAACATCAAAGAAGAAGGCACTCAAAGCAACGTGGGATGACTTGAGCACGTCCGAAGAAGAGGAGTCCAACACCGAGCAAGTTGCTCATTACGCCTAAATGGCCATTGGAGATGAGGTAACAAATTTAATAGATGCAGATTTATCATTTGATGAATTATTAAATGCCTTCCATGACTTATTTGATGAATGCAAGATTATTAATAGAAAATACAAATTGCTAAAAAAGGAGCATGATAGTCTTACTTGTAATTTTGATAAGCTAAAAACTGAATATCATGATAGTTTAAATTCATACATCAAATGCCATGATCTAGAAACTCTCCAAAAGGAAAACTTGCTACTTAAGGATACCTTGAAGAAATTCGAGGTTGGTAGCAAGTCATTGAACATGATCCTTGCAAACAAGGGTCACGTTCCCAAAAGAAGTGGAATTGGATTTGTGAGAAGTCCTCACCAAAATCCAACCACCTTCATGAAAGGCCCCATCTTACATATTCAACACCAAAACAAATGCAACTTTTGTTGCAAATTTGGACACAAGAAGCATTATTGTCCATTCAAGAAAATTAGTCCAAATAAACTGATTTGGGTTCCTAAAGGAACCATGATAAATTCTATGCAACATGATAGACAATGTAAATCTATTTGTGAGGCACCCAAAAGCAAATGGGTACCTAAAAAATCATCCTTTCCTATAAAAACATAAAAAAAATAAAAAAAAATTAATAAGCCTGAGCAAGAAATAATATTCTACTCCTTGGATTCTCGATATTCATGACCCAAGATCCAAAAAGGAACTCGCAATGCTCTCTAGCCTAAATAACAGATGGAGATTATAAATAAAAAAAAAAAAATTTCACAAATGCGATTTAGATACAATCCTATTTGACTTTTCAGAATTAGAAACGTATGATTCTCAATTCACATATCCTCTGGATTTTCGAACCCATCAACTTCATCCGTTCATAACTTTCGAATCCAACTCTGTATCATGAACTGACTAAGTCTGTCATGAACTTACAAGGCTTACCATCTTGAACAAACTGTTACAAACATGTGTACGACATTGAGAGTATGCACGTTAAAAGATCTATCTTGATCGTGTAAAAGTTCTTGCCTTAAAATGAAAACTCTTACATAATTACGTAAGTAAAGTTGATTGCTCTGAATGAAAATTCTTCTCAAGACAAAAACTCTCAAATCAGATTACACTACAATCAGAACAAGTGCTCACCGCCTGCAGGCGGTGGCACCGCCCCGGCTGGAGGTAGCACCTCCAGCTGTCACGTGTTGCAAGCGGTTGCACCGCTCCAGCCAGAGGTGCAACCGCCCACAACTCTACCCTTTTTAACCCAAGCTAGGGCCGATGGTGAAATCGACCCCAACTCACTCCCTTCCCCTCTCTACTCTTCCAAGCCTCCTCCATCCCCATTTCTCCCCTCATAGCATCTCAAATACCCCTCATTTCGGAGCAAAACATCAACAATCCTTCCCTCTCTTGAAGATCTCACTAAGGTATTCTCTAAGAAGCCCTTAAATTCTGTTTTTGATTCATTTTACTCTTGCTCATCACTATTCTTCTAAATAACAGTAGTTATGGGATCTAGAAGATCCTCAAGGGACAAAGGGAAGAGGAGATTAGTGGAAGATTTTGATCTCACCCTTTTCGATTCAAAATACCATGCTGAAAAGTTTTCCTCTTTTGAACTTAGGAGTGTCAATAAGGAAAAATATGTAGATTTAAATGAACTAAGAGACATAGAGACAATCCAATGATTTGCAAACTTAGATCTACTCCCCATTTTGCAGATTAATGAACCCATCTATCCAAGACTTGTTAGATTATTTTACAACAATATACAAATAGATGAAGAAGAAAGAATGTCTACCTATCTTTTAGGACAACACATCTCAATTACGGATAAATTCATTTGCGACATGATAGGCATTCCCATGAAAAGTAGAGGACTTTACTTTAGAGGATCATGGGATGATGAAACTGTTGGAACAACATATGTTGAAACCTTAGGAACAATTTTTGCCAATCCCAACTTAGCATTTGTTCCTAAAAGTTGTGAACATCTACTGCCTCTAAACACTAAGGTACTTCATCATATCCTAACTAGCATCATTCTCCCTAAACAATACCACCATGATGAAGTAAGCCAATTAGAATTATGAACTATATATTTGATCATGAAAGGACATGACATCTGTCTTGGTTATCTTATCCAACAAAACATGTTAGAACTATCTAAGAAAGACATGATGCTCCCATTGTTAGGATCGAAGCGGCACTAAGAGGGGGGGGGTGAATTAGTGCAGCGGATTAAAACTTCGGTTTCGACAAATCTTTTGTACGATAAGAATGGACCTTGAAAAGCTAAACTTGAAAGCGTATTCTTAAAGTTGTGCAGCAAAGGTAATAAGGAACTAAAGCATGTAAGAAGGTTTGCAGTAATGTAAATAGCAATAATGAAATGCAAACCAGAGATTACGTCGATTTTAGAGTGGTTCGGTCAAATGACCTACATCCACTTGCAAGGCCCCTCTTCGATGAGGCTCCCACCTTCCGCTAGCAAATCTCTTGAAATGGAAGGGCAAATACCCCTCTTACAACCTTTTACAAGCAGTTCAACCTCTTACAAATTTTTAGCAAGAAAGAATGAGGAGAACTCTAGCAAATTGAAAACAAGAAAGGCAAAGACTCTTCTAAGACTTTTCTCTCAATCACTTGCTGCACAAAAGTTGTATTCTCAGCTGAGACTTGAGGGGTATTTATAAGCCTCAAGAGGATTCAAATTTTGGGCTCCAAAATTTGAATTCTCTTTGGGTTCCCGAATGCTGGAGGTGCCACCGCCCAGCCAAGCGGTGCCACCGCCCAGCGCTCGGGTGCTGGACGGTGCAACCGCCCAGCCAAGGAGGTGTCACCGCCCAGCTCTCGAGTGCTGGGCGGTGCCACCGCCTAGGCCAAATCAGCTCACTGGTTAGGCTCCAAATTTGGCCCAAACTAGTCCGAACTCGGGCCCAATTGGCCCCTACTTGAGTTATAGGATTAACACCTAATCCTAACCCTAATTAACATGCTAACTACGAATTTGAAGACATTTTCTAAGCTATTACAAAGTCCGTAAGTCAAGACTTCTTCCGGCGAGCTTCCGGCGAACTTCCGATGGTCTTCCGATAAACTCTCGAAAACCATTCTGCGGACTCCCGGCAAGCTCCTAGACTTCACGATTTGATCTTGACGAGTTCTAACGAGCTTCTTCGGCAAGCTCCAATCTTTCTCGGCGAGCTCCGCGAACTTCCAACGAACCTTCCGGCGAGCTTCCGAAAAACCCTTCGGCAAGCTCCCTACTCATTCTCGGCTAGTTCCAGCAGCATTCCCGACGAACCTTCGAACTTCCGTCGAACTCTTGAACTTGCAATGAATCCTTCGTGCTTGACTCCGACACTTTGTTTTGCTTTATGTCTTCATCGTTATGGTAGTTAATCCTGCACACACAAGAAAAACTCTACTCCGATCTAGACAATTATTATAAAGCGAATTGACATTCTGTTTCCTGGCACGTCATTGGTTGGCGCTTCGTCCGATTCTTCGGCGCATCATCCTCTCTTGCGGCTTGTTGCCCAATCAGCGGTTGACCTCCGCAACGTCGATATTCTTGGCGCAATTCCGCTCTTGGCCCGATGCCCGACGTCCGAAGCCTTCTGGCATCCAATATCCTAACGTGATCTCCTCCGGCGCAACGTCAATTCCTCCTGCCTTAATTGTTTAATCCTGATCGAGTAGACCTGCATCACTCAAAATACAGTTAAATATAAACATAATTATCAATTGGTTTCATCATCAAAATACGAGATTCAACAATCTCCCCCTTTTTGATGATGACAACCAATTGATGACAGAGTTAAACTTGACTCCCGGAGTTTAAACAAACTCCCCCTATCAATATGCCATATTGATAGAACCTTGAATTCAAACTGAATTCAAGTTATTGCAATATTCATTATGAATACTTGCAACACATCATCATGAACATATGCATAAAACTTATGCATCACATGTCATGTCATCAACATACTTCTCCCCCTTTGTCATCAACAAAAAGGAGAAGTACCACAATCAAGTGTTTGTTATATGGGTTCAACTTATTGCATGAAAAACATAATATCAAGTTTTATCATCTTGCAATCTAACGATTAAAGATGTGTAAGTTTAGCATGTTTGGTCTTCTTGAGATAGCTATTGATTGCTTCTCTTTAGACTATAAGCTAGCAATTTTTATGATATGCAAGTTTTACTACATACAAGCTAGCAAAAAAATTACGAAAGCAAATACAAGATAGCTTTCTTGTGTAAGCTCATGATTCTTGCTTCCTATTGCAATGTGCAAGTTTTCAAATTTTGCATCTTGAGCGAGCAATATTTCTCCCCCTTTGTCATTGTCAAAAAGAAAAGAAGAATACAGTTTTGTAGTTCTTTTTCCTTTTACAACGATTTCAAAATCATGACAAAGGATGAATAATCAAGTTATAAATGTCAAGACAATTTTTCATCATGAATATTTTATCATTGCATGCATCATTATCATAAGTTGAAGTATTACATGCATAATATCATATCATCATTCATAATTACATTAATGTTTCAATATAGCAATTTCTTCTCAGAATGTGTAACTTAGCACTCATTGCTTCTCTTGATATTTGCGAGCTAGCTAGCAAAATTTGCTCCCCCAATGTCATTATCAAATAGAAGGGAATAACAATACAATAGTGTAATTCATTTCCCTTTACTATAATCTTCAAATCATGACAAGGGTCAAGTGTCAATCTTATTTGTGCATCATTATATTTTTAAATTAAAATATACATATTTTCAAAAGCCTTATATTTCATTCATGCACGATATTGAATAAATCGATCGACATTATGAGGATATCATATATGATACTAAAATTTTTAACTATTTATCAATATTTTGATCATGGTACCAAACAATCATCATTTAGAGCATTCATGATACAAAACATTAAATCAACATTTATCATTTTAGCAACAACTCATAGCATTTAAATCATGATTTACATCATATGCAATACATCACATCATAATTAGAAAGCACAAGTATTGCATGCATCATTGCAAATCATAAATGTTTCATGATGGTATAAATTTTGTCAAATTATATCCTACCATGCATGATCAAAACTTCTCCCCGTTTTATCATTGAAAACAAGAAAGAAGTAGGGAAGAGCATAAAAGTGTAAAATATTTCAATCATTTCAAGGCATTTATATCATAGATATAAAGAAATCATATCATCAAAGATAAAACCATTTGAATACTAAAAGACATGATTCATTTTATCAAATCTCTTCCTTTTATAAATAACAAAAATTGTAGGTGTACAAAGAAGAGATTGTGATTAAAAAAGAATCTCAAGTAGTAAATCCAAGAAATCAAGATCATAATTTAAATACAAACTCATTCAAATTCAAATCGTCAAATTCATCAAAATCTCAACATTACTTTCAAGAGATTCAAAATGATATACATAGATTTATCATAATAATCATCAAGATCAATAAGATAGAGAAAAATAAAATTTCAAGGAAAAAATATTTTTCTCTTTTTAGTTGTTTCAATTCATATGATTTTATTTCATTTATGCCAAATAAAAACATATATCATGTTTAAAACCGAAAGTGTAAGATTTATTACAACAAAGATCAATAAGGCACTTCCATTATAGTAAAAATCAATAATCCGTAATTCGCAAGATTCATCATGCATAATTTTAAAATTTATTAAGCATGATCATTATGCATGACACTAAAACATGGTTTCAAAATGTTTAATATTTTCATTGCATAATTTCATCATTATGCATCATCATATTTTCAAATTCGAACATGCACAATTTCAAAACTATATCTTTTATTTTTCATGCATGATACAAATAACTCAATCATCAATATCGGCATATCATACATGATATTCAAGCATTCATGATAAATCATTTTGGCAACATGATCATAGCTATTCAAATGATAGTATCTAAATGTCAAAATTCATTACATCCTATCATTCATGATCATTAACTTCTTATTTGAATTTCATGCATTATTTCGTTTCATCACATAAGAAATATCAAGAAGAGTTATTGGGTGATGAGATAAATATTTCATGAGTACAAGGAATTGCATAAAAATCATATCATGAAAAGATAATAATAGAAGACACATTTTGTTTTGAAAAATCTCCTCTTAAATAATCAAGGAAAAATCTTAGGAGATCATGATATAGATAAAATTCATTCAATCTTAATTCAAGTATATAAAATTTCTCAATTCATTATGAATCATAAAAAGAATTGTGGTTCTGAAATATCACGATTCATTTAGGAAAATTTTCTCTTTAGTGCATGATAAGAAGAAATATAGCAATGATACCAATCATAATTCATTTGGATAATAGATGCTAAAAAGGAACATTGAGGATACAAGATCTTGATTTTTATAGAGCAAATCTCAAGTTATAAATCTCGAAAAATCAAGATAAAGCTCATTCAAATTCAAATCATCAAATCAAAAATTGTTTTCAAGATATTCATAAAAAGATGATAAAATAGATTCATCAAACCAAGAATTTTCAAGAAAAATACTTTTATCTATTTAGTTGTTTCATATAAGTATGCCTTTGTCCTTTTTGTGCCAAAAAATATATATATATCATCAATCATTTAGGATCGAAAAATAAATTTCTTCATAACAACCATCAAGATCATTATGTATAACTTTTAAAATCTCATGCATAAAATAGTATTAAAACATTTAATATTTTCATTCCATCATTTTGTATTTTTTATTGAACATAATTTTGAATGATTCTTATAGATAACTAAAACTTCTTTAGTTTTAATTTATATGATTGAGTTTATCTTAGCATGCTCAAATTTTGTTCATATGTCAAAACCATACATCATGTTTGAAAACCAAAGACAAGGTTCAAAAAAAAAAAATCATCAAGCCTTCCTTTCAAAAGTTATGCATCGTCATTGAAAATCAATATAGAAATCGTCAAAATACACATTCTTGCTTCTCAAGCACATACATAAGATTAATCTTACTGGGTGTATAAGAATTAGATTTATATCTAACATTTTATTGCATTAACATAACACATGTAATTTTCAAGAAAATTAATCCTAAACTAAATTAAAAATAACTCATGAAAGTATTATGTAATTTCGAAATAAATTAGGGGGATTTCGATTACCTCATTGTTGAAAGTGGTTGAGGCGTAGTTTGCTACCTCGCCTTTCTTGGTTTTCTCCTCGTCTTCGGAAGAGCTCGATTCATCCCAATTTTTATTCTTCTTGCGTTCAAAGCAAGTAGTTCCATTCTTTTTTCTTTTTAATTTTTGTTTCATTTGTAGTTTAAGTTCATCATCACTTGAGCTTATGCTCGAGTGGTCTTCATGTGTTCTATGTCCGAAATCCTTCTTGTCCTTTGGAAGGTTATTCTCGAGTTTCCTTTTTATCACATTGTTAATTTCATAGGTCATTAGAGACCCAATAAGTTCTTCGAGAGGGAATGTTTTAAGGTCCTTGGCCTCTTGAATGGCCGTAACTTTTGGATCCCAACTTTTTGGAAGGGATCTTAAGATTTTAGTGACTAGTTCAAAATTAGAAAAACTTTTACCAAGAGCTTTGAGTCCATTGATGACATCCGTAAAACGGGTGTACATGTCTCCGATGGACTCACTTGGTTTCATCCAGAAAAGTTCGTAAGAATGCACAAGAATATTGATTTTGGACTCTTTCACTCGGCTAGTGCCTTCATGAGTGACCTCTAGAGTTCTCCAAATATCAAAAGCCGAGTCACACATCGAAACGCTATTAAATTCATTTTTGTCAAGTGCACAATATAAGGCATTCATAGCCTTTGCATTTAGAGAAAACATCTTCTTCTCCAAATCATTCCAATGGTTCATTGGGAGAGAAGACCTTTCAAATCCATTTTCAACTATGTGCCATAAATTCAAATCCAAAGAAAGTAAGAAAACTCTCATTCGAGTTTTCCAATAAGTGTAGTCCGTCCCATTGAAAAAGGGAGGACAAATGAGAGAGTGACCCTCTTGAAAGCCGTAAAGAGCCATTTCTATTTGGGTGTTAAACCAAGGTAGAAAAACGTGGCTCTGATACCAATTGTTAGGATCGGAGCGGCACTAAGAGGGGGGGGGGTGAATTAGTGCAGCGGATTAAAACTTCGGTTTCGACAAATCTTTCATACGATAAGAATGGACCTTGAAAAGCTAAACTTGAAAGCGTATTCTTAAAGTTGTGCAGCAAAGGTAATAAGGAACTAAAGCATGTAAGAAGGTTTGCAGTAATGTAAATAGCAATAATGAAATGCAAACCAGAGATTACGTCGATTTTAGAGTGGTTCGGTCAAATGACCTACATCCACTTGCGAGGCCCCTCTTCGATGAGGCTCCCACCTTTCACTAGCAAATCTCTTGAAATGAAAGGGCAAATACCCCTCTTACACCCTTTTACAAGCAGTTCAACCTCTTACAAATTTTTAGCAAGAAAGAATGAGGAGAACTCTAGCAAATTGAAAACAAGAAAGGCAAAGACTCTTCTAAGACTTTTCTCTCAATCACTTGCTGCACAAAAGTTGTATTCTTAGCTGAGACTTGAGGGGTATTTATAAGCCTCAAGAGGATTCAAATTTTGGGCTCCAAAATTTGAATTCTCTTTGGGTTCCCGAATGCTGGAGGTGCCACCGCCCAGCCAAGCGTGCCACCGCCCAGCGCTCGGGTGCTGGACGGTGCAACCGCCCAGCCAAGGAGGTGTCACCGCCCAGCTCTCGGGTGCTGGGCGGTGCCACCGCCTAGGCCAAATCAGCTCACTGGTTGGGCTCCAAATTTGGCCCAAACCAGTCCGAACTCGGGCCCAATTGGCCCCTACTTGGGTTATAGGATTAACACCTAATCCTAACCCTAATTAACGTGCTAACTACGAATTTAAAGACATTTTCTAAGCTATTACAAAGTCCGTAAGTTAAGACTTCTTCCGGTGAGCTTCCGGCGAACTTCCGACGGTCTTCCGATAAACTCTCGAAAACCATTCTGCGGACTCCCGGCAAGCTCCTAGACTTCACGATTTGATCTTGACGAGTTCCAACGAGCTTCTTCAGCAAGCTCCGATCTTTCTCGGCGAGCTCCGCGAACTTCCAACGAACCTTCCGGCGAGCTTCCGAAAAACCCTTCGGCAAGCTCCCTACTCATTCTCGGCTAGTTCCGGCAGCATTCCCGACGAACCTTCGGACTTCCGTCGAACTCTTGAACTTGCAATGAATCCTTCGTGCTTGACTCCGACACTTTGTTTTGCTTTATGTCTTCGTCGTTATCGTAGTTAATCCTGCACATACAAGAAAAACTCTACTCCGATCTAGATAATTATTATAAAGCGAATTGACATTCTGTTGCTTGGCACGTCATTGGTTGGCGCTTCGTCCGATTCTTCGGCGCATCATCCTCTCTTGCGGCTTGTTGCCCAATCAGCGGTTGACCTCCGCAACGTCGATATTCTTGGCGCAATTCCGCTCTTGGCCCGATGCCCGACGTCCGAAGCCTTCTGCCATCCAATATCCTAACGTGATCTCCTCCGGCGCAACGTCAATTCCTCCTGCCTTAATTGTCTAATCCTGATCGAGTAGACCTGCATCACTCAAAATACAGTTAAATATAAACATAATTATCAATTGGTTTTATCATCAAAATACGAGATTCAACACCCATATGGTGGTATAATCACTAGAATAATGAAAGCCTACGATATTCTAATACCACCGGAAGAATAAGTAATAAAAGTAGATAGATTTAGCATAATAAAAAAAAATCTACTTCACCGATTAAGATGTTTTTATAGAAACGGTAATTGGGTTAGAATGCCAAGAAGAACCGATCTCCCTCAACTTGAACTAGAACCAGAAACACCACTCTTTAGGGGTACCCAATCTCCTCCGATCTGTCCCTTTGAGGAAACACATCCATTTGAACAAACTCATACATCATCTATCGAAGATATTGGGATTCGGATGGACCGATTCGAACAAAGACAAGAACGACTTGAACATCGACAAGATCAAATCCTATCTGAGCTGCAGCAAATTCATCGACAATTTGACTCTTTGTGTAGGCACTTTAATTTTTCACCTCATGAATTAGCTTGTATGAACACAATCATCTGTTGTTATTGTAAACTCCTTATGTCACTCACCATGATGAGCTTTGCCTTGATCCTTGATATGGTTACCTGATATATTTTGAGCATATGCAGAGTTGTAAATATCTATCATTGTTTATCTCGGATTTTACATTGAAACTAAATGTTTTGAAAACCTTGTGCCTTGATTTCCATGATAGATATAGTTTGAAAAAGTGATATACAAATGCAGTTGATAAGTCATTACCATTGATACTAATCATCAACTAGCTGATATTTTTTACAAAACCTATAAGTGAAGAACAATTTGATTTCATAAGTAGAGAATTAGGAATGTTGATGTGTCCGAATAGATAAACTAGTTAAAATTATTTTTCGGACTTTATTGAATGATCAAATTACTTGATTGCTATTACATAACATGTGTTTTGTCTTCATGATTGTATTTGAAAATCTATAGCATAGTCTTGTCCGAATACATGAAAGAATTCATCTCATTTTCGGATTTGCTTAACAGTTGAAATGATAAAAATCAAATTTTCTCATACACTCGTATGAAAAATTTTTTTAAATGGATTTGATGAAATGATTCCTGCTTATGAATTCCATCTTGAAATATGAATGATAGTATTTTTACTTGCAAAAAGCTGTTTCAAATACATATCTTGACTCAAAGTAAACTCACAAATAGTTGGAATCACAAATGGCTTTCCTCCTTCATGCACACAAAAGATTATAACAAAAAAAGGAAAGAAGAAGTATTTAAAGCAATCTACGTATCATGCATTCTTTTATATGCTTGATAACTTGCTTATATTGTTCTCCTGGTATCACATCTACCATGCTTTTTGTTGATGACAAAGGGGGAGAAATGTATGAATTGATGCTATAAACACTGATGCTATGATTATGCCATGCTTGCATCACCAAGAGATATATGAACAGATGCTATGCATTAATTTACATTATGCCTTGAGTTGATATCTTACCATGTGAAGAAATGCAACACTTGCTAAAATATTTGAAATGTGTACATCATGTAATGATATCAAAATATTACTTCATAGCTTTACATGTTGATATCTTACAATATGATGAATTGCTACAATTACCATCATTCAAAATTGTTATGTAAAATTTGAAAATGAATGTCAAGCCTTGACATCATCTTTAGAGAGATACATCATGATGGGAATCATGATGGGAGTATTGATAAGTTCAAATGATTTAACTTATCAATATGTCACTTGAATTCTTAGGTCTTGAATTCAAGAATGACTTATCTCAAGTATGGCATATAGACAGGGGGAGTTAAGGTTAACTCCATTATCAATTGATTGTCATCATCAAAAAGGGGGAGATTGTTGAATCTCGGATTTTGATGATGAAGTCAATTGTCATTTGTTATCTAATCTATATGTTGAGATAAGTGTGCAGGATTAACTACGATGAAAGTAAGACATGTAGCAGGAGTTGCGCCGGAGTCAAGACAATGATCACGTTGGGAGTTCGAGAGTTCGACGGAAGTTCGGACAGTCGTCGGAGGTTCTGCGGGAACAAATATGAGAAGTCCATAAGTTTGCCAAAGAAGCTCGTCAACTCGCCAAGTGAATCGTCGCAAGTCCAGGAGTTTGCTGAAAGTCCGCAGGAGCATCACCGAGGGTTCATCGGATGATCGACGGAAGTTCGCCGGAAGCTCGCCGGAAGAAGCGATTGACGCACCGGAGCAAGTTGCAGTAAATGTCTTAAGAAAAATCGTATTTAGCACATTGATTAAGTTGGAAATAGGAGGTGATCCCATTAACTTAATCTTGGGGCAATTGGGACCCTGAAAAACCCAAATTAGGCCGAATGGATCAACCCATTCGGACCCTGATTTTTGCCAAGCGGTTGAACCGCCCAAGGCAGGAGGTTGCACCGCCTGGGCTCAGTCTCCGAGCGAGACTGGGGGGTGCAACCGCCCCAGCCAGGCGGTGGCACCGCTTGGGGCTCAATCTCCGAGCGAGACTGGGCGGTGCAACCTCCCCTGACAGGAGGTAGCATCGCTTGAGCTTAGTCTTCGAGCTCTGCCAGGTGGTGCAACCGCTTCAGTCAGGAGGTGCAACCGCCTGAGCTCGGTCTTCGAGCTCTGTCAGGATGTGCAACCGCCCTTGAGAGGAGGTAGCACCGCCCAGAGGCTCAGTCTTCGAGCTCTGCCAGGCGGTGCAACTGCTCCAGTCAGGAGGTGCAACCGCCTGATCCCGAAATTTCGGGAATTGACAGTTTTGAGCTCCAAATTTGAACTGGGTTGGGGCCTATAAATACCCCACCCATTCAGCACTGATAGGTAAGAAATTAACACCGAAATCTTGATCCTTTCTGTGATTCTTAAAGCTCAAAATTGTTGTAAAGGCCAAAAGTTCTTCTCCCTCTGTTCTTCCAAGTTCTGAGTTGTAAAGAGAGGAGAGAAAATTTCTGTAAGGGTTGTCTCCTAAGCCCGTCAAAAGGAGTGAAACTGTAAAAGGGTGGTTGGCCTTCGCCTATTGAAGGAATGCCTCTAGTTGACGTCGGTGACCTCGTCGGTGGAGGAAGCCAAAAGTGGAGTAGGTCAAGATTGACCGAACCACTCTAAATCTCGGTTTGCATTTACTTTGAGCATATTATCTTTACTGCAAACCTCCTCTGAAGCTTACTGCTTTCTGCGCATATTCGATCGGGTTTCAAGCCTTTCACTTTCCGAATCAGCGTTTAGACGTAAATCTGTTTTTTCGTACGATCATCATATTTCAGATTGCGTTTACATTTTGAGTTCTACCATAACTGCAAACTGCCTTTATACTCTTGCTTAAACTGCATCTTGCCTAATCAAGTGATTTACGAATCAGCATTTAGACGTAAATCAGTTTCTTCGTATGAACGTCGTATTTCTGTTTGCGCCTATATTCTGGTTTTCATCATAGCTGCAAACCGCCTTCAAATATTGACCTTAACATCATCTTGCTTAGAATCAACTTTCACACAGAAATCGTTTTTATCGTTCGAACGCAGTTTCGTTTTAATCGCAAAAAGTTTTCCGCTGCACTAATTCACTCCCCCCCCCTCTTAGTGCTCTTGATCCTAACAGAAATAACAAGTGGCTCCCAAGCAGTTGGACATGGGATCGACCGGGATCACAGTCATCAATATACTTCTCCCCCTATGTCATCAACAAAAAAGAGAAGTAGCTCTAGCTATTTTAAAATACATTCAAGTTTTTATAACATGAAGCTAGATTTTCATCACAACATATAAGCACAAAAGTATACCAATATTCTTAAGTTCAATCATGGCAATTCAACACTTGAAGTTTTGTGCAAGATTGCACTTTGCTTTTCTTTGCAAGTAACAATATTTATGATGTTTGATATAGCAAATTTCTTCATTCAAGTGTGCAAGCAAGCAATAACTTTCTCCCCCTTTGTCAATGTCAAAAAGAAGGAGAGGAACCAATGATTTAGTCTTTTACATCAACTTTGCATCAATCAATATTTCAATCATCACAAGATGCATACAAGACAATAATGCAAAGAAATCATTTCACGAAGGATATCAATGTGAAAATTCACCGAGGATCACTTGATACAATCACAAATCATGATATCATTATGCGATACATCATGAGATTGATAATTTATCATATCAATGAAAGATATCAATTGTTAAACATGATATGATAATAGTCTTAAAATTTTCAATTTGCGATACTTGTGATACATTGCAATAGACTAAAAAATTTAATGCGATGCTTTTTAGGATATCAACCTATTTTTGATACAAATCATGGTAAGAGTTATTATATTGCAAGTTTTCTAAGTTTTGCATTTTTTGCTTCTTTCGAGATAGCAATTCTTTGCTTCTCTTTAGATTGCAGGATTTGTAATTCATTGGTAATGTTCATGATAGCAAGTTATTTCAGTGAAATGATCGAGCTAGCAAATTTTCCTTTCTTTGAAATATGCAGGCTAGTAAACTAACTCCCCCTTTATCATTATCAAAAAGAAGGGAGAAACGAATGGCTAAAAAATTTTAATCATTATACAAGCCATATTACAAAATCATGTCATGATATCAAGAAAATTCAAGAAGGACATGATTCATTCGATAAATATTTTTAATAGAGCAAAAGAATTATACAACCAAGGATCATGATTAAAATATATCAATATCATAGATCAAGTCATGATTCATGATTCATCATAAAGCAAATTAATTTTCAATCATCACATAAGGCGTTTAAAGAATTTTTGAAACATATGAGAATGATTAATTTAAGCATTTAATGTTTCAATCAAATTCAAGTCATTAATACCAATACTTTCATATTGTGAGTATCAATTTATGAATACCAAAAGATATTATTTGTGATTCCAATTTTGCAAGATCAAGATTATGATTTAGATAAAACTCATTCAAATCAAATCGTTAACTAGAAATTCATAATCAAGTCATCAAAATCAATTTCGAGATTCATAAAATATCATGAAATAATTAATCTCGATCAGATGGGAAAATCATTTTTTAAGTGACTCTTTTTCATCTAAGCATGCCTTAGTCATTATATGCCAAATCAAGATAAGCATGAAAGTTGAAGACGTAAAGGCAAAATCTTATAAAACAACTCATCAAGCAAGATTTTAAACATCTATTTTCAAGCTAGAGTAAGTCAAGGATTCAATTATCTCATGTCATGAATTCCAATAGGCATCTCAAATTATCAACATCAAATTAAAAAGATATTTCAAAAAGACATATCGATAAGTGATTCATTTGTATCATTTCATTTTCGGAAGATTCTCCTCTTTGGTAAATAAATCTAGGAGAACAAAATGAATTAAGGGAGATATAATATGATTGAAGCATTGAACATGATTCATATTTAAAATGTGTCTCATGTCATAAGTATGAATCAAGCATTTGTGAAATCCGAAATCATCCTCAAAATCACATTTAATAAATTCATAGATGACAAGCATAGATTTATTGAAAAGTCGATGAGATAGAGGATCGTATTTCATTTTTATAAATTTCTATTCATGTGATTTGCTTCTTATAAGCATGCCTTTACCTTTAATAAAACAAGTGTCAACATTTAAGACGGAAAGGTAAATTTCGTAAAACAAATCATCAAGCATGATTCCATGATAACATCCTTTTAATATCTTGATATTCATCATCAAGTATGATTTCAAAAAATATGTTTAAGAGAAATCATTAAGACCAAATACATGATACACTCATTTATTTTCAAAATATTCATCATGTTTATTTTCATGAAATTCACAAGATTGGTAAAATAAATTCATTAATTTCAATAGGATAGAAAATTCATTTTCATTTCATACAATTGATTTCATGTGAGGGTATTTAAGTCTTTTGTGAAAACATGTATCATTTTAAAATCGAAATAAAAGTTTCGTCATGAAGCCGTCAAGACCAAACATATCATAATATCACATCTATCATCAAAAGACTATCAAGAAATTCATACATAGATGTACATGCACTATGTCATCTTAATATATCATGAGAATGTCATCTTAATTTATCATAAAAATGATTAGACCAAAAACATGTTAATCTAAAATGAGAGTTTCAAATCAACATTTACTTCAAAAACTCATGCATAACATAAAATCATCAAGATACACATGCATAGATTAATCCTAAGCATTATCATATATCATATAATTATCATCCTAATGTTGCATATATCATTCAATATTTCAAAACATAACATGCAAGAAACCTTAGCAATATACTTTTCATGATCAAATTTTTAATTTTTTAAAGATGCTAAAAAGAGAAACATGATATAATTTTTGAAAAATAATTTTTTATTTCCTATTCTAAATTAACCACTAATGAAAGACTTCAAGTAATTTCAAAATAATTCAAGAGAGTTGAGTTACTTACCTTGTAGTCAAAGCTCGTCAAAGCCCAATTCACCATTTCACCTTTGAAAGTTTTTGATTCATCCTTGGTTGCCTTCCTCTTCTTTAGCCTCTTCCTCTGTTCAAGTTTATTGTTTATTTTAGTTTTATGTTAAAATAAACTTATTAAGATTTAGTGTTCGAAGTTCAAGTTCATCATTGTCCTCATCACTTGAGTCATCGCTCAAGTGGTATTCATTTGTTCGGAGTTCCAAATCCTTCCTATTCTTTGGAAGGTGATTTTGTTCATCATGTTCGTCATGTGCATTGTGCACTATTTCATATGTCATTAACGAACCAATTAGTTCTTGAAGTGGAAAAATATTTAAATCTTTTGTTTCTTATATTGCGGTTATTTTAGGATCCCACCTTTTTGGAAGGGATCTTAAGATCTTGCTTACGAGATCAAAATTCGAAAAAGATTTACTAAGAACTCTTAGATTATTGACAACATCCGTGAAACGGGTGTACATGTCGCCTATAGTCTCGCTTGGTTTATTCGAAAAAACTCAAAATCATATAATAAAATGTTAACTTTCGAGTCTTTGACTCTACTAGTTCCCTCGTGCGTGATTTTAAGTGTTCGCCAAATATCAAAAGTCGTTTCGCACGTTGAAATCCGATTAAACTCATTTTTGTTCAAAGCACAAAATAAGGCACTCATAGCCTTTGCGTTTAAAGAAAAATACTTCTTCTCTAAATCTGACCATTCGTTCATCGGTTTAGAGGGAAGTTGAAAACCGTTTTCAATGATATTCCATAAATCCAAATTCATAGAAATCAAGAAAACTCTCATTCAAGTTCTCCAATAAGTGTAGTCCAATCCGTTAAACAACGGTGGACGAAAAACCGATAAACCCTCTTGAAAGCCATGAAGAGCCATTTCTCTCGGGTTTAAATCCAAAATAAGAAATACCGGGCTCTGATACCAATTGTTAGGATCGGAGCGGCACTAAGAGGGGGGGGGGGTGAATTAGTGCAGCGGATTAAAACTTTTGTTTCGACAAATCTTTTGATACGATAATAGCCAAACTTGAAAAGCTTAACTTGAACGCGTGTTTGTAAAGATATGCAGCAAAGGTAATGAGAAAATAAAGCACTTAAGAAGGTTTGCAGTAATGTAAATAGCAATAAGAAAATGCAAACCAGAAATCACGTCGATTTTAGAGTGGTTCGGTCAAATGACCTACATCCACTTGCGAGGCCCTCTTCGATGAGGCTCCCACCTTCCACTAGCAAATCTCTAGAAGGGGAAGGGCAAATACCCCACTTATAACCTTTTACAAGCGGTTCACACTCCTACAAATTTTCAGCAAGAAAGGAGGTGAACACTCTAACAAATTGAAAACAAGAGTTGCTAAGACTTTTCTAAGACCTTTTTCTCAATCTATTGCTTCTCAAAAAGTTATATTCTCAGCTGAGAATTGAGGGGTATTTATAGGCCTCAAGAGGATTCAAATTTGGGCTCCAAAATTTGAATTCTCTTTGGTTCCCGATGCTGGCGGTGCCACCGCTTGTCAATGTCTGACACTGACAGTGGACTGGCGGTGCCACCGCCCAGCCAAGCGGTGCCACTGCCTGGCTCTCAGGTGCTAGATGGTGCCACCGCCCAGCCAAGCGGTGCCACCGCTTGGTTCTCGGGTTCTAGGTGGTGCCACCGCCTAATCTGGCGGTGCCACTGCCTACACTATTTCAGCTCACTTGTTGCGCTCCAAACTTGACCCAAACTAGTCCGAACTCGGGCCCAATTGGCCCCTACTTGAGTTATAGGATTAACACCTAATCCTAACCCTAATTAACGTGCTAGCTATGAATTTAAAGACATTTTTTAAGCTATTACAAAGTCCGTAAGTCAAGACTTCTTCCGATGAGCTTCCGGCGAACTTCCAGCGTTCTTCCGATAAACTCTCGGAAACCATTTTGCGGACTCCCGGCAAGCTCCTAGACTTCACGATTTGATCTTGGCGAGTTCCAACGAGCTTCTTTGGCAAGCTCAGATCTTTCTCGGCGAGCTCCGCGAATTTCCAACGAACCTTCCGGCAAGCTTCCGAAAAACTCTTCGACAAGCTCCCTACTCATTCTCGGCTAGTTCCGGCAGCATTCCCGATGAACACTTACAAAAAAAAAAGCATTCCTGATGAACCTTCAGACTTCCGTCGAACTCTCGAACTCGCAACGAATCCTTCTGTTAGAACCCTTGTAGATTCTAAACTTGGGGTTGATCTCTTTAGGGGATCGGCCTCCTTGGAACTCTATAGGGGTTCCTCCCTCCAAGTTGCTGCTCAAAGGCTGCAGAAAAGATTCATCTATTGCTTTAGAAAAGAGAAGGAATACATGGCTATTTATAGGGCTTCTAAACCCTAACTCCTAATAGGACTCCTACTTAAGACTCTTACTTCTAACCAACTCCTAATAGGACTCCTACTCAAGACTCCTATTCCCTTACAACTCCTAATTCTTCTCTAAGAAAAAACCTCCTACATGAATGCCCCTCTCAATTAGGACTCTCCTAGCTAGAGTCCTAATAGAATGTCCCTCTCAATTAGGACTCTCTTAGCTAGAGTCCTAACAGTTTTACATGAATGTCTCTCTCAATTAGGACTCTCCAAGCTAGAGTCCTAACAGACCCGCCCTCTTCAAATCAGCCTTGTCCTCGAGGCTGATGATTCATGAATTCTGAAAATTTGATCTTCATGTCGTCATAGTTCTCCTAAGTGGCATCTTCTATTGGTAGGTTCGCCCACTGTATTAGCACTTCATTAGTGGGTCGTCATCGTCGAGTCACGATCCGTCGATCAATAATGGCACTTGGCTGGGTCTGGAGTTCTCTTTGGGTAGTCATATTTGGTGGATGGCTTTGGGCTGTCTCCAAGCACCTATTTAAAACTTCTGTTTGGCTGTTGGTTTGTGGGTGATATGTCGTACTCCTTTTCAATTTAGTACCCTGCATATGGAATAACTTTGTCCAAAATCTGCTCATGAAGATGCAAGTAGAATTTGTCACAAGCACAATGCGTCCCTTATAGCATAATTCTTTTGAGCCCCGATTGTAATGAGCCACGGAGCTTGGTGCCCCGATTGAGTCCCTTATAGTCTCCGAATCTTCCTGCCATTCCATCTTAATATCCTCAAGGAAGTCGCTGGTTGGAAGTAAAACGACCGAAAATTCAGCTTGCTCAGGTAGCTGCGAAAGTGCATCTGCAACAACATTCTTTTTCCACATTTTGTAAGTTATTTCATAATCAAATCCAAGAAGTTTTGTTACCCATTTTTGCTACTCGGGGGAAGATATCTTCTGCTCCAAGAGATATTTTAGGCTTTTATGGTCGGTCTTGATTTGAAAGTATCGCTTGATCAAGTACAATCTCCACATCGTTGCTGCGCGTACAATGGCGAGCATCTCCTTATCATATGTTGACTTATTTTGATAGGAGGGAGATAATGCCTTGCTAGTGTATGCGAGTGGTCGACCATCTTGCATGAGAATGGCTCCAATTCTGACTCCAGATGTGTCGGCCTCAATAATGAAGGGTCGGTTGAAATCTGGTAGTGTTAGCACCGGCGTCGTCGTCATGACTGCCTTAAGTTTGTCGAAGGCAGCGGAGGCTCTGTCCAACCATTGGAAGACATCTTTTTCCAGTAAGGAAGTAAGTGGTGCACTGATCTTTCCATAGTTTTTCACGAACTTACGGTAGTAGCCTATTAAACCCAAAAAGCCATGTAGCAATTTTATGTTCCTCTAGGTAGGCCAGTTTTGCATTGCTTCAATTTTAAAGGGGTCCACCATCACACCTTCCTCTGATATGATATGCCCAAGATATTTCACCTTTTGTTGAAGAAAGTAAAAATTTGTAGTGGCCGTCGTGTGTTCGAAAGGCGGTTTTCGGTATGACTTCTTCATACACTCGTATTTGATAATACCCGGATCGAAGGTCCGGCTTTGCAAAGATTTGTGCTCCCTTTCATCTAGCAATTCATCTGCTATTGGAATTAGGTATTTGTTCTTGATGGTTATGCCATTGAGAGCTCGATAATCAATGCATATTCGCCATGTTCCGTTCTTTTTGCGTACAAGTAGCACCGGTGAAGAGTAGAGGTTGCAACTTGGTCGAATAACTCCTGTTTTGAGCATCTCTTTTACAATCCTTTCTATTTTATCCTTCTAGAGATGTAGATATTGATATGGCCGAGTATTTACTGGAGGTTTGCTTGAAAGAATCGTTATATAATGATCATGCCGATTGGTAAGAGATAGGTTGTGCGGTTCGTCAAATATATCTGAAAATTCAGCAAGCAAAGGAAGTAGGTTTGGATCTTCAAATTCTATTAGCTCTTCCTTAGTTTGCTGCTCAAGTTGTACCAAAAGGCCACTGCATGTTTTATGCAAAACCTTCTTCATTTGTTGTGTGCAAATCGTCGTTATGTCGCCCTCACGTTTCCCGTTCAATATCACCTATTTCTCCTTACTGTAAAATTTCATAATTAGTTGCATAAAATTCCAAGAAATATCACCTAATGTCATCAACCATTTAATTATGAGCATGGCCTCATGATCATCAAGAGGGATAAGGAAGAAATCTGCAATTATCTCTTGGTACTACAGCAACAATTTCACCTGCGGGCACCTATGATCACACTTCAAAATCTGTCCGTTGGCGACCTTAACGACAAACCTGCTGCAATTCTCAATAGGTAAGTTCATATGGACAGCAACCTTACTGTTTAGGAAGTTATTAGTGCTGCCCGTGTCGATGAGAACAGTGATCGGTTGTTGTTTGAGAAGGCCTCCAACTTTCATCGTTTGCGGGTTTGAGTAGCCAGCTAGTGTATATACCGTAACTTCGGTCGGTTGTGGCTCTTCTTCTGCATCTTTTTCTTCATGTTCAAGGCTCTCTTCTGAATGTTCAATGACCTCTTCTTCTATCAGTTCAATCATACGAAGTCCTCCTTTACTACAGCGATGCTCACGGCTCCACGGCTCGTCACAATGCCAACATAATCCCTTCGCATATCGCTCCCGAAGTTCATATCTTGTTAACCTCTTTGGTGTAGGGACTTGGTCGACAGTAGGGGGGGCTAAGGGCTTCAATATAACTGGTTGAGGAGCAACCCTAGTCCTCCGAGCTTCATGGTTCAATTGCTCCTCTTGATGTCGTGCGAAAGAGATGGCTGCCATAAGCATATACGGTTGTCGCGCTTTAACTTCTCCTCGGATCTCTGGCTTCAAGCCCTCAATGGAGGTTTGTCGGATCTTTGCTAGTTGAACGTCAATATTCTCGTAATCGGTTGGTCTGAAGCGAATCAGCAGTCCTTCTTTGAATTGTCGCCATGAAAGGACTCCATAAGTATGTTCAAACTAGTCAAACCACTGTATAGCATCCCCTTCAAGATGTATAGCTGCAATTTTTACCATAGATACATCTGCGGTTTTGTGGTATCGCGGATGTATCTATGGTGAAAATTGAATTGTCGCCATGTTTTGTGGTACCGCGGTTTTGTGATACCGCGGATGTATCTATGGCGGATGTATCCGCGGTTTTGTGGTACCGCAGATGTATCAAACCTGGTTTGGTACTCCTGAATGGTGGAGGTTTGTCGGATCTTTGCTAGTTGAACGTCAATATTCTCGTAATCGGTTGGTCTAAAGCGAATCAGCAGTCCTTCTTTGAATTGTCGCCATGAAAGGACTCCATAAGTATGTTCAAACTAGTCAAACCACTGTATAGCATCCCCTTCAAGATGTATAGCTGCAATTTTCACCATAGATACATCCGCGGTTTTGTGGTACCGAAAATATCGCTCCGCTTGCGAGATCCAACCAATCGGGTCTCCTTCTTCCCATCTAGGGAAGTCCACTCTCATGCATGGATAGTTGGGGTTGGTCATAGAGCTTCCTCTCTCTTGGAAGTCATATCTTTGGGCTTGGTGTGATTGGGCAAAGCTCTCTCTTTGATGTGATTTCTTCGGGCTTAGTGGTCGGCCTAATCTGAGTTCGGTAAAGAGCATCCGAATCTTATCCTCCATTCGCGCCTCCAAGGCTTCGAATTTAGCATTGATTGCCTCCTTAGATGCCATAGTATATGCCTCTAAATCTATGATATTAAGATCTCTCTTTTGTTGTTAGGTTAAAGCCATGTATTGGTTGAGAGAAGTGAAGGTCGAAAGGGTTGGTGGATCGGTGGAGGTAGGCTACGATTTAGGCTTGTTTTGTGGCAGTTTTGGGTGCAGTTTGAGGGTTTGGTTTAGTGAAATTTTAGGGCTATGGATGAAAGTTTTAGATCTGTGGTAGATGGCAGCAAAGGTTTGATAGAAATCAGTGGAAGTTGCAGCAAGTATGTGCTGTCTTGTAAGAGTAGAATTGTCGTCGAAGAAACAATGGTTTCTCGATGTAATTTCTACCAAAAACTTAAGAGAATTGAGGAGGGAATTGATAGCAAAATCACAGATTATATGACAGCAAGGATGTCTTATTTAATCAAGAGAATTTTGGCAGTATAATAGGAAGAAAATTGGTGCAAGTTACGATAGCAGAATTATCGTCGAAAAATTTCAGCGGGTTACGATGAAAATTTGCAGCAACATAAAATAATTTTTAGAGATGAATTTCTTAATAGATTAATCTTAGATGGAAGTCAAGATGATCTATGAAGTGTATAAGAAATTTAATTGAAAAAAGATTGCAAATATATGGGTTAAGGCAACGATATGCAGCTGAAATTTTCTGCAGCATAGATTTTCAAGTGCAGCAGATTGGACATAAAAGATCAGTAGTTTATATTGAGAATTTTTCAATGAAACTAAAGGAAAATCCACTGTTAGGAAGTGTCAAAGATGTCATAAAAATTTCGAAGAAATTTGGATAGAAAAAGCACAGTAGCAAGATCAAACAGATGGTGCTATGCGGCTTGAATTCTGCAATTCAAGTGCAGCAGATTAGATATAAAAGATCAGTAGTTTATATTGAGAATTTTTTTATGAAACCAAAGGGAAATCCACTGTTAGGAAGTGTCAAAGATGTCATAAAAATTTCGTAGAAATTTGGATAGAAAAAACACAGTAGCAAGATCAAACAAATGATGCTATGCAGCTGGAATTCTACAATGTATCTTTCGTCGTAGAGATGAAAACTCTGTGACGAAAAGTTTATGCAGCAATATAGGAACAATTTTTTTTTTTTTGGATTTTCGAATAAGGATAACTAAATTACAGCAGCAGTAAGGTAGGAAACCAGAACCTGTTGTAATTCACGGGGAGATCAAAGGATGATCCGTGGTGGTGGAGATGATGGCGGAATTCGGTGATGATCTTTTAAGCAATTGTGGGAATTGCTTTGGGGCGGTTGTGGAGGGTTGATGGATGGCTGTGGAAGGGCAACGAAATGCCAAGAACCTTGCTCTGATACCAGGTGTTAGAACCCTTGTAGATTCTAAACTTGGGGTTGATCTCTTTAGGGGATCGGCCTCCTTGGAACTCTATAGGGGTTCCTCCCTCCAAGTTGCTGCTCAAAGGCTGCAGAAAAGATTTATCTATTACTTTAGAAAAGAGAAGGAATACATGGCTATTTATAGGGCTTCTAAATCGTAACTCCTAATAGGACTCCTACTTAAGACTCTTACTTCTAACCAACTCCTAATAGGACTCCTACTCAAGACTCCTATTCCCTTACAACTCCTAATTCTTCTCTAAGAAAAAACCTCCTACATAAATGCCCCTCTCAATTAGGACTCTCCTAGCTAGAGTCCTAATAGAATGTCCCTCTCAATTAGGACTCTCTTAGCTAGAGTCCTAACAGTTTTACATAAATGTCCCTCTCAATTAGGACTCTCCAAGCTAGAGTCCTAACACCTTCGCACTTGACTCCGACACTTTGTTTCGCTTTATGTCTTCGTCGTTATCGTAGTTAATCCTGCACACATAAGCTAAAACTCTACTCCGATCTAGACAATTATTACAACGCGAATTGACATTCTGTTGCCTGGCACGTCATTGGTTGGCACTTCATCCGATTCTTCAGCGCATCGTCCTCTCTTGTGGTTTGTTGCCCAATTGGCGGTTGACCTCCGCAACCCCGATATCCTTGGCACAATTCCGCTCTCCTTGGCCTGATGCCCGACGTCCGAAGCCTTCTGCCGTCCAATATCCTGACGTGATCTCCTCTGGCGCAACGTAAATTCCTCCTATGTCAACTGTCTAATCCTGATCGAGTAGACCTGCATCACTCAAAATGCTTTTAAACATCTAAACACAATCAATTAGTTTCATCATCAAAATCCGATATTCAACAAATTTGGCAACGATCTCTTAATCAATTGTGGGAATTGCTTTGGGCGGTTGTGGAGGGTTGATGGATGGTTGTGGAAGGGCAGCGAGACGCCAAGAACGCTGCTCTGATACCAAGTGTTAGAACCCTCGCAGATTCTAAACTTTGGGTTGATCTCTTTAGGGGATTGGCCTCCTTGGAACTCTATAGGGGTTCCTCCCTCCAAGTTGCTGCTCAAAGGATGCAAAAAAGATTCATCTATTGCTTATCAAAAGAGTAGGAATACATGACTATTTATAGGGCTTCTAAACCCTAACTCCTAATAGGACTCCTACTCAAGACTCCTACTTCTAACAAACTCCTAATAGGACTCTTAATCAAGACTCTTATTCCTTTACAACTCCTTATTCTTCTCTAAGAACCAACCTCCTAACCCTAGCCGGCCTCTTCACCTCTTTAATAGGGGTCGGCTTAGGTGGGTTTTACATAAATATCCCTCTCAATTAGGACTCTCCAAGCTAGAGTCCTAACACATCCTTGCTTGAACTTTTCCTTGTGATGAGGGAAGCCCTTTGATGAAGTCCATTAATATATCAGTCCATATTGAGTGCAAGACGAGTAAGGGTTGTAGCTTTCCACGACTTGCCACTGTCTCGCCTTTATGTCGTTGACATATATCACATTGTACCATAAATTAAATAATAATATTTTTCATCCCTACCCAATAAAAAATTTACTTCATTCTCTTATAGGTTCCAAGGAACCCGGAGTTCTTGGCCGCAAGTGTGGAATGCATCTCTTGAAGGATGGTTTTTATGCAAATAGAATTTGGCATAAGCACAATGCATCCCTTATATAGCATAATTCATTTTAGTCCCATCTGTAATAAGCCACAAAATTTGGTGCTTCCTCCAATTTTTTATGATCTTACTGGTCTCCAAATCTTTCTATCATTCCCTCTTAATATCCTCAAGGAAGTTGTTGGCCGAAAGTGAAATGGTCGAGAATTCAGCTTGCTTGGGTAGTCGCGAAAGCGCATCTGCAACAACATTCTCTTTCCCCTTTTTGTAAGTTATTTCATAATAATATACAAGATGCTTTGTTACCCATTTTTGCTACTTGGGGGAAGATATCTTCTGCTCCAAGAAATATTTTAGGCTTTTATGGTCTGTCTTGATTTGAAAACGTCACTCGATCAAGTACGGTATCCATTTAGTCACCGCATGCACAATCGAGAACATCTTCCTATCATAAATAGTCATCTTGAGATAGAAAGGAGATATTACCTTACTAGTATAAGCGAGGGGGCAGCCATCATACATTAGCACAACACCAATTCTGACTCCGGAGGCATCAGCTTCAATAACAAAAGTCTCGCCGAAGTCAAGTAGCGCTAGTATGGGTGTTGTCATCATTGCGGCTTTAAGTTCGTCAAAGGTGGTGGTGGCTTTGTCCAACCTTTGAAAAGCATTTTTTTTCAGTAAGGAAGTAAAAAGTGCACTAATCTTTCTCTATTTTTTCATGAAATTACGGTAGTAGCCTATTAAACCGAGAAAGCTGCGTAGCGATTTTATGTATCTTGGGATCGGCCAGCTCTGTATTACTTCAATTTTGGAGGGGTCCATTGCCACACCATCCTCTAATATTATATGCCCAAGATATTTCACCTTCTATTGAAGAAAGTTGCACTTCGATTTTTGACAAAAAGAAGATATTCTCACAAAATCGTCAAAATAAGTCGTAAGTGTTGGAAATGACTTTCAAGAGAAGGGTTGTAAATAAGGATATTATCGAAGAAAACCAGCATAAACTTACGAAGATAATTTGAAAAATATCATTAATAAGACTCTGAAAGGTGGAGGAAGCATTGGTGAGACTAAAGGGCATTACCAAAAATTCGTAGTGGGCGTTGTGTTCGAAAGACGGTTTTCGGTATGTCTTCTTCGCACACTTGTATTTGATGATACCCGGATCGAAAGTCTAACTTTGTGAAGACTTGTGCTCCCTTTAATTCATCAAGCAATTCATCTACTACTGGAATAGGGTATTTGTCCTTGACGATTATGCTACTAAGAGCTCGGTAACCAACACACATTCGCCATGTTCCGTCCTCCTTTCATACGAGGAGCACCGGTGAAGAGTGGGGGCAACAACTTGACCGAATAACTCCTGTTTTGAGTATATCTTTTATAATCCTTTCTATTTCATCCTTCTAGAGATGTGGATACTGATTACTGATATGACCGAGTATTTGCTGAAGGTTTGCTCGGAAGAATCGGCATACAATGATCATACTGACTAGTAGGAGGTAGGTTGTACGGTTCATCAAATATATCTAAAAATTAAGCAAGCAAAGGAAGTAGGTTTGGATCATCAAATTCTATTGGCTCTCCCTTAGTTTACTACTTAAGTTGTACCAAAAAGCCACTACATCCTTTGTGCAAAACCTTCTCTATTCGTTGTGTGCAAATCATCGTTATGTCGCCCCTATGTTTCCTGTGAAGTATCACCCGTTTCCCCTTACTGTAAAATTTCATAATTAGTTTCATAAAATTTCAAAAAATATCACCTAATGTCAATAGCCATTCGATACCGAGCACGACCTCATTATCATCCGGAGGGAGGAGGAAGAAATCTACAATTATCCCATGATCCTACAGCAACAGTTTCACTCGTGGGCACCTATAATCACACTTCAAAATTCATCCGTTGGCGATCTTAATGTCACGCCCCTTGAATATAATTTTCATTCAGGAGATGTGAACCTAACTCAAAATTGATAATATTATAATTCAACAAACAATCCAGGATCCAATCACATATTTGAGGTCACTAAGAAAAATATTCAAGTTATTCACCTCTACAATCCACAATTCACAAAACCTGTGCAGTTTATAATCATACATCATGTCACTAGATGATTCCTAAAATTCAAAGGCAACTTAACTAAATCATAACCACATCATAAGTCCATAGTTGAGAGAATCTATACAATTACAAAACCAACATGTACCACATGTTTATATCATTCATTACATAATTTTAACTTAACATTCCCAAAATCCTAACATGAGATGTACTTTTCAAATATTTACAGGACACATCAATCTATATTTGTCGTTGATACACACAAAAGAAACTTATATAATATTGATACCGGGGAGGGTAAAAAATACAGAATGGATTTTGAAATAACACCAATAGAATAGTTGTACAGATAGAAAATATCACAGAAGGCAATGAATGAACTCTTGAAGAAACTTCGGTAAAACGAAATATAGCTCACCACCAAGTTTAAAAATCAAAAGGGATATAGAAGATCACCACCCTAATGATAATAAACAAGGATACATAACTGAAAGCAAAAGACTCACCACTCAAGGACGCATCCAAGAGATACAGAGTTCAAAAGAGCACTCCCAGAGAGCTTCTACCAATATCCTCAGTTTTCTAAAGTCTTTTCGAAGCCCTAAACCCCAAAATAAATACTAGTGCATGAAACAACCCTTCATGCATAGGAAATTTCGAAATTAAGTGTTTTACAGCTGCCAACCAACTCCATTAATGAATTCCTTAGCCATGAAAAAAAGCACCATGATACAACTTTACAACTGCCAACCAACTTCATTAATGTATTCCTTTGTGCTGGGAATATGCTGATGAGCTGTCTTATTTGAGTAGGTTGAGTTGAAAATTACGTAGCAATATTGTTGGCTGAAAAAAATATCATATTATCAGTATGATTCATATGAGCATATTGTAGCAAATTAGACACTCCCGTGTCAATCTCCCCTGGTTGAAAAAGACTTGTCCTCAAGTTTTTGTTTGTTTCGTCATCATGATTATAAAAAGGACTTAAGTCAGCCACATTAAATATTGGGGATACTCCGTAATCTTTAGGTAGCTCAATCTCATAAGCATTTTTGCCAATTCTCTTAAGAACCTTGAATGGACCATCAGCTTTAGGTTTCAGTTTTCCAAATTTTCCCGGCGGAAACCTCTCCTTCCTTAGATGAATCCAAACCAAATCACCTGCATTAAACTCCACAAGTTTTTTGTGTTTGTTAGCAGCTTGCATGTACCTCTCATTTTGTTTCTCAATGGTTGCTTTCACACCCTCATGTAGCTTCTTTATCTGCTTAGCTCTTTCATCAGCATCTCTACTAAATTGCTTTGTTGTAGAATGAGGGATTAAGTCCAAAGGACCAGCAGGATTAGCACCATAAACTACCTCAAAAGGACTCTTACCAATACTATGATGCATAGAACGATTATAGGCAAACTCAATTTGTGGAAGAATGACATCCCATTACTTAATATTCTTGCCAACATAGCTTCTAAGTAAATTTCCCAAGCTTCAGTTTGTTACCTCAGTTTGCCCATCGGTTTGTGGATGATGCGAGCTGTTGAAATTCAAAGAAGTACCCAGCTTCCTCCAAAGAGTTCTCCAAAAATGACTAACAAATTTTGAATCTCGATCAGACACCATAGTTCCTGGAATACCATGCAATTTAACAATCTTCTTAAAATATAAATCAGCAATATGAGATGCATCATTTGATTTATTGCATGGAACAAAGTAAGACATTTTTAAAAATCTGTCAACAACAACCATTATAGAATCCTTGTTCCTTTGAGTTCTTGGCAGTCCCAAAATGAAATCAAGACTCACATCCTCCCATGGATCATTTGGCACTAGCAATGGAGTGTACAAACCAGAATTTTGACTTCTTGTTTTTGCCAAATAATACAATCGGCATTGCTTCACATGTCTATCCATATCTCTGAACATTTTAGGCTAGTAGAAATTTGATTGAACAAGAGCTAGAGTCTTGTCCCTACCGAAATGTCCTCCCAAAACACCACCATGAGCTTCAGCTAGAATTACTTGTCTCAAAGAACAAGATGGAACACACAAAGCATTAGCTCGAAAAAGAAAACCATCAAAGATAAAAAATTATTGAAAGGAACCTGATTTACAATTCTACCATATCGAGCCAAAATCCACATCATTCTCATATAGATCTTTAAATGTTTCAAATCTAACCACTTTGACTTTCATTGCTGATAATTAAGAATACTTTCTACTCAATGCGTCAGTAACTACATTTTGAACACCAGATTTGTGCTTGATTGTAAAGTTGTAAGATTGTAAAAACTCTACCCAAGCTGCATGCCTCTTGTTTAGCTTGTGCTGGTGATTAATGAACTTTAATGCCTCATGATTAGAATATAAAACAAATGGCTTGGCAAGAAGATATTGACTCCAATGAGACAAAGCTCGATAAATCACATAAAACTCCTTATCATAAGTAGAGTATTTCTTTCTTGTATTATTCAGCTTTTCACTAAAAAATGCAATGGGCCTTCTGTCTTGACTCAAAATAGCACCAATTCCCACATTAGATGCATCACATTCAACTTCAAACACATTATCAAAATTTGGTAGAACTAAGATAGGAGCCTCAGTAACCTTTCTTTTCAAAAGCTCAAAAGCATCATTAGCCTCACTAGTCCATTTGAATTTGTCACATTTCAGATATTCAGTGATTGGAGCGACAATAGAGCTGAAACCCTTGATAAATCTTCTGTAAAACGAAGTTAAGCCATGGAAACTCCTCACATCATGCAACGAAGCAGGTGTTGGCCAACTGAGAATAGCCTCTACCTTACTTTGATCCATCATGATTCCATTTTTTGAAACAACATACCCCAGAAACACTACACTAGAAGGTGCTAGGAGCATTAGATAGCCTTCTTTAGATTAGCATAAAGCTTTTAATGCCTCAAAATAAGAAAGATCTCTTTCAGATGATTCATATGCTCCTCTTCGCTCTTGCTGTACACCAATATATCATCAAAATAAACTATAACAAATATTCCAATGCATGGCTTAAGTATGTGATTCATAAATCTCATGAAGGTGCTAGGAGCATTAGATAGCCCAAATGGCATAACCAACCATTCATATAAGCCTTCTCTAGTTTTAAATGTTGTTTTCCACTCATCTCCGGGCCTCATTCTTATTTGATGATAGCCACTCCTCAAATCAATTTTTGAGAAAATACAAGCACCACACAATTGATCAAGTAAATCATCTAACCTTGGAATAGGAAAGCGATAGTCCACTGTGATTTTGTTGATGGTGCGACTGTCCACGCACATTCTCCAAGAACCATCCTTCTTAGGCACTAACAAAGCAGGAACCGCACAAGGACTCATGCTCTCCCAGATTAACCCTTTTTTAACTAATTCATCAACTTTTTTTTTTTTTGGTAAGTAAAAGTAAATTGATTATGTGTAACGTTTCTACAAATAGCTTTGTCTATACAAGTCATAGACAAAGTCAAGTAACTCAATGAGTACACATGTGGTAGTTATGACTACACATGTTGTAGACTTTAACTCCTAACTGTAATGAGCATGTTAAGATGTGCCAAGACTATCAGTGGTTACAGCATTTAACATCGTTGCCAAGATCTTTAGCTAATAGTAAAATTGAATTTGACAAAAATATCTCTTTCTCTTCGTGTAAAGTGCTCGATTTTGAGATTATGCTCCATGCATGATCTTGAGTCTCTAATAATCTCTGTCAAGAGCTGAGCATTGTTTGTGTGTTGACATTCAAAGATTCTGCTACATCTCTCCTTTCTCATCCACCAAATAGCACATCTGAAAGTAACCTTTGCCAATTGTGTAAGAGGTCCTTTTCTTGAGAAACTTTGTATGAGGTCGCCTATTTCTTGATGCAAGTTTGGTTGCGGCAGCCTATTGAGTTCAAATCGCTGGAGAATCTCCTTCCATATCCAGTATATTCACAAGCAAAATAGAGGTGGTCAATAGTTTCTTCTTATTGCAAACAAAGGGAGCATCGGTTAACATGATAGATACCTCTTCTCTTAATATTATCTATTATAGGTAGTTTATTCATAAGGGCCTGCCATGTATATAAGGAATGTCTCTGTGATCCCGGTCGATCCCATGTCCAACTGCTTGGGAGCCACTTGTTATTTCTTTGCCTAATTTGATTCTATGCGGATGTGGCACTAAATTTACCATTGTCATGAAGCCAAATAAGTACATTTGAAGGGTTGTTCCTGATTGGAATAGCTGTGATAGTCGGCCAAAGTGATAACATTTCAGGAGAAATAGGAGTAGGGAGACACCAGGTACCATTAGCAATGAACTCGAAAACCTTCCAATCTTTGGGAGCCCCAAGATCTTTTCGTATTCTGTCACCATATAATTGAAATATACTTTTCCCATTCACCCAAGGATCATACCACATATTAGTATTAGTTCCAGTAGAGATTGCATAAGAAATGTGTTTGATTATCCAATTCCTTGCCTTTAAAATTCCTTTCCAATCTGCAGAGTGGTATGTTCTTGTTGAAATTTCCCAAATCGATTCCTTCGAAAGATAAGGATTGAAATGTCATCCGAATCAAGCTTTCTAGTTGGCTCCACATGAATATTATTAGGTTGCACAGCTTGATTAAGGAATAAAAAAATCGCTCAGTGTATGCTTTAACTTCATCTAAATTCTCAATAAGATTACCATATTTGTCTTTGCATTTTCTGATGCGATTAATGGCCCTTCGAGTAGCAATGGATGCATAGAAAAACTTAGTATTGGAATCTCCTAGAGTTAGCCAATGTTGTCGAGACTTCTGCTTTGCAAAACTCTCCTCCTACTTTAAGGCTTGCATGAAGTTACTTCTGGCTTCTGTCTCTTTGTAGATAAGATTCTCATCTTGGGGCTGAAGTTGAAGCTCATATTGTATCGCCATTAGTTCCTTTCTGTAAATTGGAACCCGAGTGGTAATATTTTCAAAGGTGTTTGTATTCCACTCCTTCAGTGCCGCTTTGCAAACTTTGAGCTTTTGGCATAAGATGTAAAGTGGCGAACCATGTATATTAATATTCCAAGCCGATCTGATAATATCAAGGAACTGAGGATGAGTACTCCACATGTTAAAGAATCTAAATGGTTTCTTGCCTCTAGGTGTTGCTTTCTCTGTGTGTATATACATTAAGGAATGATCAGAAAATAATGGTGCATCATACTCAAGAAGTGAATCAGGGTAAACTGTTAACCATTCTTGGTTAATCAAACATCTGTCTAGTTGAGCCATTATTTTTCTGTTACCATCGCCTTGATTACTCCAGGAGAGCCAATTGCCCACAGATTTCATATCAATCAATGCGATAGTGTTTATATAATCATTAAATCTTTGAAGCTGACTTTCAGAATGCTGTCTACCCCTCACTTTTTCATTTGTGTATCGAACAGTATTAAAGTCGCCAAGAACAATCCACGGCATATTAAGACAGTTATTTGCAATGTTAGTCAGATCGGTCCAAAGTGTATTTCTTTCTTGCATACTATTTGAAGCATATATACCAATAAAATTGAATTGACAGCCATTCTTTTTGTCCTCCACCTTAAGATGAATGAATTGATCGGTAGCAGAAATAAATCAAGCATTAGTGGAGTTAGGATGCCATAAGACCCATATTCTACCAAATGTTTTACTAGAGTAATTGGTAAACAGTTCTGCGTCCGGCCATATTAAATTCTTTTGAGCAAGAACGAGCAATTTTTTAATTTTTGTTTCTACGAGAATAGCAATATCACATGCGGCAGACTTGATTATTCTGTTGAGCTCCCGACATTTTTCAGGCTTATTAAGTCCACGAACATTCCAGCAAATTATCTTCATCAGAAAAAGAAAGTAAGGTATTCATTCTACGACTTTGAATGGATAGTACCATCCTTTTTCTTATCCTTAGGTTTTGCATTTTCCTCCCACACAATATCTTTACCTTTTAAGGCCTTATTTCTATATTTATCCACTTCATCCACAGCTATCAATTTTTTAAACTTTATACCTTGAGTCAAGTAGTCTGATTGTTGAGGCGCAATATCCTGGTTAGTATGATTTATTGATGCATGAGATAGTTGAGGCAGAATATCGTTACTAACAAGGTTTGTTGGGGCTTGTGTTTGTTGTTGTAGAATATCCTTGCTGGCGATGTTTGCTAGTGCTTGAGTTTGTTGAGTCACAATGTCTTGGTTGGCATGTTGAGTGGATATTAGAATTCCTGTTGTGGATGGATCCGGTAATATAGTAAGAGATGAAGTTTCCAACTTCTGCTTCTCCTGTCCATGAGTACCATGGGCTGTTGTGGAAAGCTCCGACATAATAGGGAGAGATAAAGTTCCTGATTTGTCTTGTCTATGGCGCTGTCCCTGCGAGTCGAAATGCTCACACGTCTGCGTCACCACCAGTTCTACTGCCATTAGAGGAGGTTCGCCTTGTTGCTGAGGCATCTGACGTGGCCTGTAGATCTTATTAATTGGTTTCGGGGTTTGTTGACAGGCTCCATTTGCATGACCAAAAGATAAGCAACTCTTGCATCGTTGTGGCTTCCAAGAATATGAGACATGTACCTTACGAGTGTTCCCTTCAAGATCACGATAAAAAACTTCATTAGGGAGATCTTCGTCAGAGGAAACTAGTACACATGCTCGGGCAAATGTTAATCTCGTCTGCGCAGCTGTTGCTTTATCAATATAGAGTGGCTGTCCCAAAGTACTACATAACTTTGCAATAAAACGTCGACTTCAAAGATGTAGAAGGAGACCTTGAAACGATACCCATAAGGGAATAGACTATAGACTGTCTAACTCCAAACCGACATTAGGGGACCAGCGTCGTAGAATCATTGGATGGCCACGAATAGTCCAGAACCCTTCAAGGACCCTTTGCAAATCTTCTTCAGAGTATAGCTTGCAAACAAAGAAACCGTTCTCCAGCATATGAAGGTCAAATGCCGATGTTCCCCATCTAGTTTTTATAAATGACGATAGTGGGAAATAGGATGTTTTGAGACCTACCACATAACCAATAATCGCCATAGACCATGTCTCAATTAACTCTGCGGAATCATCTATCTCATACACAGCAATCTTCTTTTCAGCCTGAACTTCTGGAGCAAAGAATTCCAAACTGAGGTCCGGGCTTCCAATTGGAGCCTTGAAGAGGCTAGTCCATGGCCGAGGTTGACATGGGAGTATCCAATTTACTACAATCTGATTATATGAGCCTTGATTATGATCTAGTATCTTTTTCAGTCAATAATGATGCCTCATAATCTTTATCTCAGCACACTCAAATATGACAGCTCATCAGCATATTCTCTGCACAAAGTTAAAGCTGTTTCAAGGTGCTTTTCTTCAAGACAAAGGAATGCATTAAAGGAGTTGGTTGGCAGCTGTGAACATTTCTTCATTACCAATGAGAGCATTAAAATAGTTGGTTAGTAGCTGTAAACACTTAATTTCGAAATTCCCTATGCATGAAGGGTTGTTTCATGCACTAGTATTTATTTTGGTGTTTAGGACTTAGAAATGATTTTTTAGAAACTGATGATATCTGGGCAGAAGCTCTTAGAGAACCCCTTAAACTCTGTATCTCTTGGATGCGTCCTTGAGTGGTGAGTCTTTTATTTCTAGTTCTGTATCCTTGTTTAATTTCCGTTGAGTGGTGAACTTTCTGTATCCCATTGCGATTTTAAACTTGGTGGTGAACTACTTTTCGTTTTTATCTAAGCTGCTTCGTTAGTGCTTCTGGTATCAGTTCTTCCTTGTCTACTGTGACATTTTCTATCTGAACAAATATTCCATCGGTGTTATTTGGAAATCCATTCTGCATTTTTACCCTCCCCGGTATCAGTTTGGTATCAGAGCTAAAGGCTAGAGATCATGGCAAGGCGGAATGGAAAAGGTGTAGTTGGTGAAGGTAGCGACCATGAAGATGACGCTGAGTCATTGAGGCTGTAGCTACAAAAATTGCTGCGTAGCCTACAAGAAAAAAATGAAATAATCGACGAACTTCAAAGTAGACACAACCAGCATGAAAATGACGCTCGAGAGTTTACTTCTGATGATGAAACACCTTATCTTCCAAGGGAGTCAAGAAGATGTCGGAGAAGAAATGAAGTCCAAGATGAGTGGCAGAATAAATATAATCCCAGATTTGATATTCCAGAATTTGAAGGGAAAATAAATGTTGATGACTTTATCGATTGGCTTAATACAGTAGAAAGAATCTTCGATTTTCATGAACCACCAGAACAAAAGAAGGTCAAACTTCTGGCACTCAAACTCAAGCGGAATGCATCTTTTTGGTGGGAAAATCTGAAGAAACAAAGAGAACGTGAGGGGAAGAGTAAGATCGTTACATGGGAGAAAATGAAAAGGGAGCTAAAGAGAAAATATTTACCTGATAATTATAGACAAGAGATCTTTCTCAAAATACATGATTTCAAGCAAAAAGATCTTAGTGTGGAGGAGTACACTGCAGAATTTGATAATTTGATGTTAAAAGGAGAGCTTATGGAACCGGAAGAGCAAACAATTGCAAGATACTTAGGAGGTCTGAAGTATAAGATTGCTAAAGTTGTTCAGCTACAGCCATATTGGTCTTTAAATGATGTGAGCAAGCTGGCATTAAAAGTTGAAAAGCAACAGAAGTTTGAAAAGAGTTTTCGGTATGGCTCAAAAGAAGGCTACACAAAAGGAGGAAGTTTCAAGCCTACTGTCCAAAGCAAGGTGATATCGAAGGTGCAAGAAAAGGGTGAAGAGTCTGCTGGCAACAAAAAAACACCTAATTCTTCTACCCTAAGTGGCCGAAAATGCTTCAAATGTCATGGTTTTGGGCATATTGCTTCGGATTGTCCAAATAGGAGGATTGTAACTTTGGTTGAAATTCATAGTGATGGAGGCGAAGATGAAGCTGACGACGAACCAAAATACAATGATGATGAGGAAGAGATTACTTATGCTGATCATGGTTTGTCTATTGTATTGCAATGTAGTTTACAAGTGTCATATGTGGCCGACGATGAAATTTGGGTAAGAAAAAATGTGTTTCACACTAAATGCACTTCTCTTGGTAAGGTGTGCTTGGTGATCATCGACAGTGGCAGTTTTGAGAACGTGGTTTCGTTGGAGATGGTGCAGAAGCTGAAGTTGGATATGATCCCTCATCCACATCCATACCAATTATGTTGGTTGCAAAAAGGAAATGACATCAAGGTAACTAAAAGATGTTTAGTTTCATTTTCTATTGGTAAGTATTATAAAGATAAAGTGTGGTGTGATGTTGCCCCTATGGATGCTTGTCATTTACTATTGGGAAGACCTTGGCATTATGATAGAAGAGTGTTGTATGATGGTTATAAACATACTTATTATTTTAAAGTGAATGAAAAGAAGATTATCTTAGCTCCATTACAACCTTCCG
Source organism: Musa acuminata AAA Group (assembly GCF_036884655.1). NCBI lineage: Eukaryota > Viridiplantae > Streptophyta > Magnoliopsida > Zingiberales > Musaceae > Musa > Musa acuminata. The sequence goes on along the minus strand of NC_088334.1, from coordinate 27,141,962 downwards.
AAATCAGTGCACCAAAAAAGGAAGTTAGTGCTTTTATTTCTTATTGAGAATGCAGATATGAATTGGACAAGGGCGGTCATGTTTTGGCCCTAATGGTAGTAGAGGAGAACGAACAACATAAGGAGACACTGAAAATCATACAACCAATCCTAGAAGAATTTCAAGATGTTATACCGGAAGAGATTCCACATGGCCTTCCACCTTTGAGAGACATTCAACATCACATTGATCTTATTCCGGGGGCTATTCTACCTAATAAGGCTGCGTACAGAATGAGTCCTAAAGAACATGAAGAACTTCAAAGGCAAGTTGGTGAATTAGTGAAAAAGGGGTTAATTCGGGAGAGCATGAGTCCTTGTGCATTTCCAGCCTTGTTGTTGCCTAAGAAAGATGGTTCTTGGAGAATGTGCGTGGACAGTCGAACCATCAACAAAATCACAGTAGACTATCGCTTTCCTATTCCAAGGTTAGATGATTTACTTGATCAATTGTGTGGTGCTTATATTTTCTCTAAAATTGATTTGAGGAGTGGCTATCACCAAATAAGAATGAGGCCCGGAGATGAGTGGAAAACAGCGTTTAAAACTAGAGAAGGCTTATATGAATGGTTGGTTATGCCATTTGGACTATCTAATGCTCCTAGCACATTCATGAGATTTATGAACCACATACTTAAGCCATGCATTGGAATATTTGTTGTAGTTTATTTTGACGATATATTGGTGTACAGCAAGACTGAAGAGGAGCATATGAGTCATCTGAAAGAGATCTTTCTTATTTTGAGGCAGCAAAAAATTTATACTAATCTAAAGAAATGTGATTTCTTTACTTCTAGTGTGGTGTTTATGGGGTATGCTGTTTCAAAAGATGGAATCATGATGGATCAAAGTAAGGTTGAAGCTATTCTCAATTGGCTAACACCTACTTCATTACATGATGTAAGGAGTTTCCATGGCTTAACATCTTTTTATAGAAGATTCATCAAGAGTTTCAGCTCTATTGTCGCTCCAATCACCGAATGTCTGAAACGTGATAAATTCAAATGGACTAATGAGGCTAATGATGCTTTTGAGCTTTTAAAAAGAAAGGTGACCGAAGCTCCTATCTTAGTTCTACCAAATTTTGACAATGTGTTTGAGATTGAATGTGATGCATCTAATGTGGGAATTGGTGCTGTTTTGAGTCAAGACAAAAAGCCGATTGTATTTTTTAGTAAAAAGCTGAATGATACAAAAAGAAAATACTCTACCTATGATAAGGAGTTCTATGCCATATATCGAGCTTTATCTCATTGGAGTCAGTACCTTCTTGCCACGCCATTTGTGCTATATTCAGATCATGAAGCATTAAAGTTCATAAATCACCAACACAAGCTAAACAAGAGGCATACAGCTTGGGTGGAGTTTTTGCAATCTTATAACTTTACAATTAAGCACAAATCTGGTGTTCAAAATGTGGTTGCTGATGCATTGAGCAGAAAGCATTCTTTATTATCAACAATGGAAGTCAAAGTTGTTGGATTTGAGACGTTCAAAGATCTCTATGAGAATGATGTGGATTTCGGCTCAATATGGCAGAATTGCAAATCAGGTTCCTTTCAACAATTTTCGATCTTTGATGGTTTTCTTTTTCGAGCTAATGCTTTATGTGTTCCATCTTGTTCTTTGAGACAAGTAATTCTGGTTGAAGCTCATGGTGGTGTTTTGGGTGGACATTTCGGTAGAGATAAAACTTTAGCTCTTATTCAATCAAACTTCTATTGGCCTAAGATGTTTAGAGATGTGGAAAGACATGTAAAGCAATGTCGAGTGTGTCATTTGGCAAAAACAAGAACTCAAAATTCTGGTTTGTACACTCCATTGCCAGTGCCAAATGCTCCCTGGGAGGATGTGAGTCTTGATTTCATTTTGGGACTGCCAAGAACTCAAAGGAATAAGGATTCTATCATGGTCGTTGTTGACAGATTTTCAAAAATATCTCACTTTGTTCTATGCAATAAATCAAATGATGCATCTCATATTGCTGATTTATATTTTAAGGAGATTGTTAAATTGCATGGTATTCCAAGAACTATGGTGTCTGATCGAGATTCAAAATTTGTTAGTCATTTTTGGAGAACTCTTTGGAGGAAGCTGGGTACTTCTTTGAATTTCAACCCCAAACCGATGGGCAAACTGAGGTAACAAACCGAAGCTTGGGAAATTTGCTTAGAAGCTATGTTGGCAAGAATATTAAACAATGGAATGTCATTCTTCCACAAATTGAGTTTGCCTACAATCGTTCTATGTATCATAGTATCGGTAAGAGTCCTTTTGAGGTTGTTTATGGTGCTAATCCTGCTAGTCCTTTGGATTTAATCCCTCATTCTACAACAAAGTAATTTAGTGGAGATGCTAATGAAAGAGCTAAGCAGATAAAGAAGCTGCATGAGGGTGTGAAAGCGACCATTGAGAAGCAAAATAAGAGGTACATGCATGCTGCCAACAAACACAAAAAATATATGGAGTTTAATGCAGGTGATTTGGTCTGGATTCATCTAAGGAAGGAGAGGTTTCCACTGGGCAAATTTGGAAAATTGAAACCAAAGGCTGATGGTCCATTCAAGGTGCTTAAGAGAATTGACAGGAATACTTATGAGATAGAGCTAACTGAAGATTACGGAGTATCCCCAACATTTAATGTGGCTGATATGAGTCCTTTTTATAATCATGTTGATGAATCAAACGAAGACTTGAGGACATGTCTCATTAAACCGGGGGAGATTGACATTGGAGTGTCTAATTTACTACAATCTGATTATATAAGCCTTGATTATGATCTAGTATCATTTTCAGTCAATAATGATGCCTCATAATCTTTATCTCAGCACACTCAAATATGACAGCTCATCAGCATATTCTCTGCACAAAGATAAAGCTGTTTCAAGGTGCTTTTCTTCAAGACAAAGAAATGCATTAAAGGAGTTGGTTGCAGCTGTGAACATTTCTTCATTACCAATGAGAGCATTAAAATAGTTGGTTAGTAGCTGTAAACACTTAATTTCGAAATTCCCTATGCATGAAGGGTTGTTTCATGCACTAGTATTTATTTTGGTGTTTAGGACTTAGAAAGGATTTTAGAAACTGATGATATCTGGGTAGAAGCTCTTAGAGAACCCCTTAAACTCTGTATCTCTTGGATGCATCCTTGAGTAGTGAGTCTTTTATTTTCTAGTTCTGTATCCTCGTTTAATTTCCGTTGGGTGGTGAACTTTCTGTATCCCATTACGATTTTAAACTTGGTGGTGAGCTACTTTTCGTTTTTATCTAAGCTGCTTCGTTAGTGCTTCTGGTATCAGTTCTTCCTTGTCTACTGTGACATTTTCTATCTGAACAAATTTTCCATCGGTGTTATTTGGAAATCCATTCTGCATTTTTACCCTCCCCGGTATCACCCTTGGGGCTTGTTTTAAACCATAGAGAGCTTTAGTTAATCTAAACACATGATTATGGAGGCTATTATTTTTAAATCCAGGAGGTTGTTCAACATAAACTTCTTCCGAGATAAAGTCATTTAGAAAAGTGCTTTTAACATCCATTTGAAACAGCTTAAAATTATTACTACTAGCATAGGCAAGGAGCATCCTTATGGCTTCCAATCGAGCCACAGGAGCGAAGGTTTCTTCGTAATCGATACCTTCTTCTTGGTTGAAACCTTTGGCCACTAATCTATCCTTGTTTCTAACCACGATACCATTTTCATCTTGCTTGTTTCTGAAGACCCATTTAGTACCAATAACTAAATGGTCATTTGGCCTAGGAACAAGCTTTTGTTGAATCTCGGATTTTGATAATGTAATCAATTGGTGGGTTATTTGATCTAATCCATATTATTGAGTTAAGTGTGCAGGATTAACTACGATAACCAGAAAACATATAGCAAGAATACCGGAGTCGAGCTCGATGGACGTTTAAGAGACCGAAGAATCATCGGAGATGCTGCCGGAACCATCCGAGAAGAAATCGGGAACGTGTCGGAAGTTCGCCGAAGAAATCGTCGGAGGCTCGCGGAGATCACCAAGAAGGCTCGGCTACTCGTTAAAGTCATCACAAAGATTGGGAGCTTGCAGGGAGTCCGTCGGAAGAAGTTCGTCGGAAAGCTCGCCGGAACAAGACTCGACGTTCACGGTTAAAAAAAAACTTGCTTAGGATGTTTTTTTTGTGTTATGTAGTTCACCTGTAATTAGGATTAGGATTAAGAAATAATCCTATATCCTGGTTAGGGGCCAACTAGGCCCAAAGTCAGATTTGGTTTGGGCTAAAATTAAGCCAAACAAATGAATTGGAGAGCCAAGCGGTGGCACCGCCTGGCTGGGCGGTGAAACCGCCCAGCACCCGAGTGCTGGGCGGTGACACCTCCTTGGCTGGGCGGTTTCACCACCCAGCACCCGAGCGCTGGGCGGTGGCACCGCCTGGCTGGGCGGTGGAACCGCCAGCACCGGGAACCCTAAGAGAATTCAAATTTTGGAGCCCAAAATTTGAATCATCTTGAGGCCTATAAATACCCCTCAAATCTCAGCTGAGGTTACAACTTTTGAGAAGCATTTTGATTGAGAGAAAAGTCTTAGAAAGTCTTAGCAAGTCTTGTTTTCAATTTGCTAGAGAGTTCTCCTCCTTCTTTCTTATTGAAAATTTGTAAGAGGTTGAGCTACTTGTAAAAGGTTGTAAGAGGGGTGTTTACCCTTCCATTTCAAGAGACTTGCTAGTGGAAGGTGGGAGCCTCATCGAAGAGGGGCCTCGCAAGTGGAGTAGGTCATTTGACCGAACCACTCTAAAAATCGGCGTAATCTCTGGTTTGCTTTTTATTATTGTCATTTACATTACTGCAAATCTTCTTACTGCTTTAGTTCCTTATTACTCTTGCTGCGCAACTTTAAGAACACGCCTTCAAGTTAAATTTCTCAAGTTTCGTTCTTAACGTACGAATGATTTTGTTAAAATCGAAGTTTTAATCCGCTGCACTAATTCACCCCCCCCTCTTAGTGCCGCTCCGATCCTAACAAGTGGTATCAGAGCAAGGTTATCTCTCATATTTGGTTTAATACCCAAGAGAGATGGCTTACTCCGGCATGCAAGAGGGCCATTCTATTGCACGACCACCTTTGTTTAATGGGTCGGATTACACATATTGGAAGACTCGCATGAGAATCTTCCTCATTTCTATGGACTTTGAGCTTTGGTCTATTGTCGAGAATGGATTTCAAAAATCTTCTCTTCCGATGAGCGAATGGGATGAATCGGAGAAGAAGGTTTTTGCTTTAAATGCAAAGGCTATGAATGCCTTGTTTTGTGCACTAGACAAAAACGAATTTAATCGTGTTTCAATGTGTAATTCGGCTTTTGATATTTGGAGAACTCTTGAGGTCACTCATGAAGGCACTAGCCGAGTGAAAGAGTCCAAAATCAACATCCTTGTGCACTCTTACGAACTTTTCCGAATGAAACCAAGTGAGTCCATCGGAGACATGTACACCCGGTTTACGGATGTCATCAATGGACTCAAAGCTCTTGGTAAAGATTTTACTAACTTTGAACTAGTAACTAAAATCTTAAGATCCCTCCCTAAAAGTTGGGATCCAAAAGTTACGGCCATTCAAGAGGCCAAAGACCTTAAAGCATTCCCTCTTGAAGAACTCATTGGGTCTCTAATGACCTACGAAATGACATGTCAAGTTCATGACGAACTCGAGAACCCCCTTCCAAAGAACAGGAAGGATATGGCACTCAAATCACAAGAAGACCACTTGAAAGGAACATCAAGTGATGAAGACAGTGACAATGACATTGCACTTTTGACTCAAAAGTTTAAAAAATATTTAAGAAAGAACAGATTTAAAAATAATACAAAAAATAAATTTGAACAAAAGAAGGACTAAGTGATTTGCTATGAATGCAAAAAACCGGGACACTATAAGAACGATTGTCCTCAAGCCAAAAAAGGAACATCAAAGAAGAAGGCATTCAAGGTAACGTGGGATGATTCAAGCGCATCCGAAGAAGAGGAGTCCAACACCGAGCAAGTTGCTCATTACGCGCTAATGGCGTTAGGAGAAGAGGTATGTGATTTATTTAATGAAGACTTATCTTTTGAAGAACTATCTATCGCTTTTCATGAATTATTTGATGAATGTAGAACTGTTAGCAAGAAGTTAAGTATCTTAAAGAAAGAGCATGCTTTGCTACAAGATAAGTTTGATAGTCTTCAAACTCCTCCATGCTCTAAGTGTGAGCACTTAGAAGCAATAAAAAATGAAAATTTGCTTCTTAAGGAAACCTTAAACAAGTTTAAGGTTGGTAGCAAAGGATTAGATATGATCCTTGCACACAAGGGTCACATCGCAAATAGAAATGGAATTAGATTTGTAAAAGGATTACATCAAAATCCTACCACTTTCATAAAAGGACCTACATTACATGTTTCCTCTTATATAAAATGCAACTTTTGTTGCAAATCCGGACATATTGCCTACAAATGCCCATTTAGGAAAATTAGTTCACAAAAATTAATATGGGTTCCTAAAGGAACTATAAAGAATTCAATCATAAATAACAAAGTTAGTGGGTCAATTTTTGAAGCACCCAAAATCAAATAGGTACCTAAAAATCATGCTCTTTTGTAGACAAACCTACAAGCTAGGAGCAAGAGATGGTATCTCGATAGTGGATGCTCAAGACATATGACTGGAGATCCATCTCATTTCTCTATGCTCACTAGCAAAGAAGAAAGGTACGTTACCTTCGGAGACAACAACAAGGGCAAAATCATTGGCAAGGGAACTATTGGTAACAAATTTAATTTTTCCATTGATGATGTCTTACTAGTTGATGGATTGAAACATAATCTCTTGAGTATTAGTCAACTATGCGATAAAGGTTACATCGTTAGATTTGAATCAAATATGTGCATTATTGAAAAACCAAATCATAACATGACTATGATTGCTTTAAAACAAAATAATGTCTATACCATCAATCTTGATGAACTAAGTAATGAAATGTGCTTCTCCGCCGTAAATGATGATGCTTGGCTTTGGCATAGGAGATTAGGCCATGCAAGCATGAAAACAATATCTAAGATCTCATCTCAAGAATTAGTACGAGGAATTCCAAATATAAAGTTTATTAAGGACAAAGTATGCGATGCATGTCAACTAGGCAAACAAATAAAAACAAGCTTCAAACCAAAAAATCAAATTAGCACTACTAGACCATTACAATTGATCCATTTGGACTTATTTGGACCAATTGATACAACAAGTCTAGGTGGAAGCAAATATGCTTTTGTGATTGTGGATGACTACTCTAGATACACTTGGACCTATTTCTTAGCTCACAAAAGTGATTGCTTCAAGTGTTTCTCTAAATTTTGTAAACTCACTCAAAACGAAAAAGGCTTCATGATTTCATCAATTCGGAGTGATCACGGTGGTGAATTCCAAAATCGTGACTTTCAAAATTTTTGCGAAAGTAATGGGTACAATCACAACTTCTCAACTCCAAGAAATCCTCAACAAAATGGAGTAGTTGAAAGGAAAAATAGAAACCTACAAGAAATGGCAAGAACTATGTTGAATGAACATAGTTTACGTAAGTACTTTTGGGCCGAAGCCGTAAATACGGCTTGCTACATCATGAATAGAGTTCTAATAAGACCATCCTTATCCAAAACTCCCTATGAATTATGGAATAACAAAAAACCAAACATCTCCTATTTTAAAGTTTTTGGTTGTAAATGCTTTATTTTAAATGAAAGGGATGCTTTATGAAAATTTGATGCTAAATCCGATGAAGGCATCTTTCTTGGTTACTCTTCCGTTTCTAAAGCTTTTCGGTTTTTTAAAAAAAGAACTTTAGTAATTGAAGAGTCTATTCATGTAGTTTTTAATGAAATTTTCGATTTAAAGAAAAATGATTTTGATGATGATCTTGGTTTTGATAATTTGAATTTAAATGAACCCTCTCCTCAAAATAGCCATTTGAATGCATCTTCTTCCGAAATTTCTTTACCAAAAGAATGGAAGTATGTAGATGCTCATCCAAAAGAGCAAATTATAGGAGATACATCAAAAGGGGTTCAAACTCGTTCTTCTTTCAAAAATTTCTGTGCTAACGCCGCTTTCCTTTCTCAAATTGAACCTAAATGCATTGACGAAGCCTTAAAAGTTGATTTTTGGATCATTGCAATGCAAGAAGAATTGAACCAATTTGTCAGGAATGAGGTATGGAAGCTTGTTCCTAGACCAAGTGACCACTTAGTCATAGGTACTAAGTGGGTCTTTAGAAACAAGCAAGATGAAAATGGTATCGTGGTTAGAAATAAGGCTAGATTAGTGGCCAAAGGTTTCAACCAAGAAGAAGGTATCGATTACGAAGAAACCTTCGCTCCCGTGGCTCGATTAGAAGCCATAAGGATGCTCCTTGCCTATGCTAGTAGTAATAATTTTAAACTATTTCAAATGGATGTTAAAAGTGCTTTCTTGAATGGCTTTATTTCCGAAGAAGTATTTGTCGAACAACCTCCTGGATTTGAAAATTCTCTTCTTCCTAATCATGTATTCAAATTGACTAAAGCTCTCTATGGCTTAAAACAAGCTCCTAGAGCTTGGTATGAAAGGCTTAGTTCCTTTCTTATTTTAAATAATTTTACCAAAGGCAAGGTTGATACTACATTGTTTATTAAACATTTTGAAAATAATTTTCTTATTGTGCAAATTTATGTTGACGATATTATTTTTGGCTCTTCGGATGAATCACTATGTGAATCATTTGCCAAATCTATGAGTCTTGAATTTGAAATGAGTTTAATGGGTGAATTAACTTTCTTTTTGGGATTACAAATCAAACAACTTAGTGATGGTATATTTCTTAACCAATCCAAATATACATTAGAATTGTTAAAACAATTTAACATGGATAGTTCAAAAGCAATAAACACCCCTATGAGTACTGCGACTAAGTTAGATATGGATGAAAATGGTGAAAGTTTCGATCAAAAAACATATAGGGGAATGATAGGTAGTCTACTCTACCTCACTGCGACTAGACCGGATATTATGTTTAGTGTAGGACTTTGCGCTAGGTTTCAATCTAATCCTAAATTATGTCATCTTAAGAGTGTTAAAAGAATATTTAGATATCTTAAAGGAACTCCAAATTTAGGATTGTGGTATCCAAAATCTGAAAAATTCGATCTAATAGCTTATGCAGATGCCGATTTTGGCGGATGCAGGATAGATAGAAAAAGTACATCCGGAACATGCCAATTTTTAGGACATGCACTTGTTTCTTGGACTTCCAAGAAACAAAATTCAGTTGCACTATCTACGGCGGAAGCCGAATACATTGCTGCAAGTGCATGTTGTGCACAAGTCATTTGGATGAAAAATACATTAGAAGACTATGGAATTCACTTTAAAAATATTCTCATAAAATGTGATAATACTAGTGCCATATGTTTTACTAAAAATCCAATTCAGCATTCTAGAACTAAGCACATCGACGTTAGGCATCATTTCATACGCGATCATGTCCTTAACAATAATGTTGTTCTAGAATTCATTGACACAAAGCATCAATTAGCAGATATATTCACAAAAGCCTTGAATGAAGACCAATTTGAATTCATTAGAAGGGAATTAGGTATGTTAAATTGTCCCTAAACAATAAACTTGTTTGATTGGATTTTCCGTAAAGTTTTTCATCTTCTTTCCATCTCTCACTCTCCTTCAAATTCCATATGACATGTTATGAAATCTCGAAATCGACTTTGATGACTTGATTATGAATTTCAAGTTAGCGATTTGATTTAAATAAGTTTTATCTAAATCATAATCTTGATCTTGCAAAATTGGAATCACAAATAATATCTTTTGGCATTCATGAATTGATACTTACAAATATAAAAGTATTGGCATTCATGACTTGAATTTGATTGAAACATTGTATGCTTAAATTAATCATTCTCCTATGTTTCAAAAATTCTTTAAATGCCTTATGTGATGATTAAAAAGTAATGTTGAGATTTTCATTAATTTGACGATTTGAATGAGTTTGTATTCGAATTATGATCTTGACTTCGTGAAATTACTACTTGAATTTTTTTATCCCAATCTCTCTCTTATACATCTACAATTTCTGTTATTCATAGAAAGAAGAGATTAGATAATATGAATGCATGCTGAATTTTCCTCTAAAATGAACTATGCGTAAATATTTTTGCATACTTAATTTTCAATGATAAAATCGTTGTATGACAAAATATGTGCTTCAAGTCTCATTTTCCTTTTTGTTGATGACAAAGGGGGAGAAAAGTGATGACTTATATCATTCTTAATAGCATGACAAAATATGAATTGCAAAATCCTTGAGAAAGGTGATCGATCGATGATTATCTTATATGCCTTGCAAAATCCTTGAAAATATCGTAAGATTGATTGATCATATTGAATGCATGTCTAAAATGTATAATCATGCAATTCAAGTTGAAAATCTTTATCTCTTGTCATAGTAAAATTTGTCTCTTATCTTTCGACTTGAAAAAGATTTTCATCAAAGTTTCGCATTTACATTATGCTTAATGAGAATAACGATAAGTTCTATGGTTAGAACTTATCGGGTTATGCTTGAATCCAATGGGATGGAATTCAAGTGTTTTTTATCTTCTCATAATATGGCATATAGATAGGGGGAGTTATGTTTAACTCCGTCATCAATTGATTGTCATCATCAAAAAGGGGGAGATTGTTGAATCTCGGATTTTGATGATGTAATCAATTGGTGGGTTATTTGATCTAATCCATATTATTGAGTTAAGTGTGCAGGATTAACTACGATAACCAGAAAACATATAGCAAGAATATCGGAGTCGAGCTCGATGGACGTTTAAGAGACCGAAGAATCATCGGAGATGCTGCCGGAACCATCCGAGAAGAAATCGGGAACGTGTCGGAAGTTCGCCGAAGAAATCGTCGAAGGCTCGCGGAGATCACCAAGAAGGCTCGGCTACTCGTTAAAGTCATCACAAAGATTGGGAGCTTGAAGGGAGTCCGTCGGAAGAAGTTCGTCGGAAAGCTCGCCGGAACAAGACTCGACGTTCGCAGTTAAAAAAAAACTTGCTTAGGATGTTTTTTTTGTGTTATGTAGTTCACCTGTAATTAGGATTAGGATTAAGAAATAATCCTATATCCTAGTTAGGGGCCAATTGGGCCCAAAGTCAGATTTGGTTTGGGCTAAAATTAAGCCAAACAAATGAATTGGTGAGCCAAGCGGTGGCACCGCCTGGCTGGGCGGTGACACCTCCTTGGCTGGGCGGTTGCATCGCCCAGCACCCGAGCGCTGGGCGGTGGCATCGCCTGGCTGGGCGGTGGAGCCGCCAGCACCGGGAACCCTAAGAGAATTCAAATTTTGGAGCCCAAAATTTGAATCCTCTTGAGGCCTATAAATACCCCTCAAATCTCAGCTGAGGTTACAACTTTTGAGAAGCATTTTGATTGAGAGAAAAGTCTTAGAAAGTCTTAGCAAGTCTTGTTTTCAATTTGCTAGAGAGTTCTCCTCCTTCTTTCTTATTGAAAATTTGTAAGAGGTTGAGCTACTTGTAAAAGGTTGTAAGAGGGGTGTTTACCCTTCCATTTCAAGAGACTTGCTAGTGGAAGGTGGGAGCCTCATCGAAGAGGGGCCTCGCAAGTGGAGTAGGTCATTTGACCGAACCACTCTAAAAATCGACGTAATCTCTGGTTTGCTTTTTATTATTGTCATTTACATTACTGCAAATCTTCTTACTGCTTTAGTTCCTTATTACTCTTGCTGCGCAACTTTAAGAACATGCCTTCAAGTTAAATTTCTCAAGTTTCGTTCTTAACGTACGAAAGATTTTGTTAAAATCAAAGTTTTAATCCGCTGCACTAATTCACCCCCCCCTCTTAGTGCCGCTCCGATCCTAACAGCTTCTACATCTCATTTCTCTCAAATTGATTCAATTCATCTTGCATTGCGATAATCCATGAATCATCTTTCATGGCTTCATCAACACATTTAGGTTCAATTTGGGAGAGAAAGGCGGCGTTTGCATAAAAATTTTTAAGAGAAGATCGTGTTTGAACCCCATTTGACGTGTCTCCTAAGATTAGCTCCTTGGGATGAGCATCTACATACTTCCAATCCTTGGGTAAGGATGTTTCGGAAGTGGATGCATCCAAGTTGCTAGTTGGAGAAGGGGTTTCATTTAAATTCAAGGAATCAAAATTAACATCATTATCAAAATCATTTTTACTGATTTCGAAAATCTCATTGAAAACAACATGAATGGATTCTTCGATAATTAAAGTTCTTTTATTGAAGATACGAAAGGCTTTAGAAACCGAAGAATAACCAAAAAAGATTCCTTCATCGGATTTAGCATCAAATTTTCCTAAGTTATCCTTTTCATTCAAGATAAAACACTTACACCCAAAGACTTTAAAATATGAAACATTGGGTTTTTTGTTATTCTATAACTCATAGGGAGTTTTGGTTAGTAGGGGTCTTACTAGAACTCTATTCAAAATATAGCATGCAGTATTTACGGCTTCGGCCGAAAAATATTTGGGTAGGTTGTGTTTATTCAACATGGTTCTAGCCATTTCTTGTAAATTTTGATTTTTTCTTTCTACTACTCCATTTTGTTGAGGATTTCTAGGAATAGAGAAATTATGGTTGTATCCATTGAGTTCACAAAATTCCTGGAAATCATGGTTTTGAAATTCACCACTATGATCACTTCTAATTGATGAAATCATAGAACCTTTCTCATTCTGAACAAGTTTACAAAACTTGGTAAAATATCTAAGGCATTCACTTTTCTATTTTAAGAAGTAAGTCCATGTGTATCTGCTATAGTCATCCACAATGACGAAGGCGTATTTGCTACCTCCTAGGCTTGATGTGGAGATTGGTCCGAACAAGTCGTATTTGCTACCTCCTAGGCTTGATGTGGAGATTGGTCCGAACAAGTCCATATGGATCAATTGTAAGGGCCTAGAGGTGCTTACTTGATTCTTAGATTTGAAACTACCCTTAATTTGTTTACCTAATTGGCAAGCATCACATACATTATCTTTGATGAACTTGATATGAGGAATTCCTCTTATAAGTTCTTTAGATGATATTTGAGTGATTAGTTTCATGCTAGCATGACCTAATCTTCTATGCCATATCCAAGCATCCTCATTCAAAACAGAAAAGCACATTTCATTACACAAATCATTGATGTCAATAGTGTATACGTTATTTTATTTCAATGCAATCATAGATATGTTTTTGTGTGATTTTTCAATGATGCAAGCATTAGATTCAAATCTGACAATATATCCTTTATCACATAATTGACTAATGCTCAAGAGATTATGTTTTAAACCATCAACTAACAAAACATCTTAAATAAAGAAGTTGGATTTGTTACCTATGGTTCCTTTGCCAATGATTTTACCCTTGTTGTTGTCTCCGAAGATGATATAGCCTTCGTCTATGCTAGTGAGCTTAGAGAATTAAGATGGATCTCTGGTCATATGCCTTGAGCATCCACTGTCAAGGTACCATCTCTTGCTCCTAGCTTGTGATGGTTTAGTTTTCTACAAGAAAGGATGTTATTTAGGTACCCATTTGTTTTTGGGTGCCTCACAAATAGATCTACATTGTCTATCATGTTGCATAGAATTTATCATGGTTCCTTTAGGAACCCAAATCAATTTGTTTGGACTAATTTTCTTGAATGGACAATAATACGTCTTGTGTCCAAATTTGTAACAAAAGTTGCATTTGTTTTGGTGTCGAACATGTAAGATGGTGCCTTTTATGAAGGTGGTTGGATTTTGGTGAGAACTTCTCACAAATCCAATTCCACTTCTTTTGGGAACGTGACCCTTGTTTGCAAGGATCATGTTCAATGACTTGCTACCAACCTCGAATTGCTTCAAAGTGTTCTTAAGTAGCAAGTTTTCTTTTTGGAGAGTTTCTAGATCATGGCATTTGATGCATGAATTTAAACTATCAAAATTACAAGTAAGACTATCATGCTCCCTCTTTAGCAATTTGTATTTTCTATTGATAATCTTGCATTCATCAAATAAGTCATGGAAGGCATTTAATAATTCATCGAAAGATAAATCTGCATCTATTAAATTTGTTACCTCATCTCCGATGGCCATTAAGGTGTAATGAGCAACTTGCTTGGTGTTGGACTCCTCTTCTTCGGACGCGCTCGAATCATCCCATGTTGCTTTGAGCGCCTTCTTCTTTGATGTTCTCTTTTTGACTTGGGGACAATCACTCTTGTAGTGTCCCGGCTTTTTGCACTCATAGCAAATAACTTGGTCCTTCTTGGGTTCAAGTTTGTTTTTTGTGTCATTCTTAAACTTGTTTCTTTTAATGAACTTTTTAAATTTTCTTGTTAGAAGTGCCAAGTCATCATCATAGTCCTCATCACTTGAGTTTTCTCTCAAGTGGTCTTCTGAAGTTTTAAGTGCCATATCCTTCCTGTTCTTTGGAAGGATGTCTTCTTGCTCTTCATGAGCTTTGTAAGTCATCTCGTAGGTCATTAATGACCCGATTAGTTCTTCAAGAGGGAAGTTGTTTAGATCTTTCGCCTCTTGAATAGCAGTGACTTTAGGATCCCAACATTTAGGAAGGGATCTTAAAATCTTATTTACGAGCTCAAAATCCGAAAAACTTTTTCCGAGTCCTTTTAGATCGTTGACAACATCCGTGAAACGGGTAAACATGTCGCCGATAGTCTCACTTGGTTTCATTCGGAAAAGTTCAAAAGAGTGTAACAAAAGATTTATTTTTGACTCTTTCACTCTACTTGTGCCTTCATGAGTCACTTCGAGTGTGTGCCAAATATCAAATGCGGTTTCACAAATCGAAACACGATTAAACTCGTTTTTATCAAGTGCACAAAATAAGGCATTCATAGCCTTTGCATTAAGAGCGAAAGCCTTCTTCTCCAAATCATTCCAATCGATCATTAGAAGAGAAGACTTCGAAAAACCGTTTTCGACAAAATTCCAAAGTTCAAAATCCATAGAAATAAAAAAAATCCTCATTCGGGTCTTCCAATAGGTGTAGTCCATCCCATTGAACATGGGTGGATGTGTAATAGAATGGCCCTCTTGGTTTCCGGAGTAAGCCATCTCTCTTGGATTTTAATCTGTTTGAGAGTTAACCCCGCTCTGATACCAATTGTTAGGATCAAGAGCACTAAGAGGGGGGGCGGGGGGGTGAATTAGTGCAGCGGAAATATTTCAGCGATTAAAACCGAAAGCTGCGTTCGTTTGATAAAAACAATTTCGATGTAAAAGCCGATTCTAAGAAAGATTACTTTAATGACGTTAAAGTAAATCTACAAAGGCAGTTTGCAGTTTATGATGAAAATCAGAATGCAAGCGCAAACTGAAATGCAACGTTCGTATGATAAAACCGGTTTACGTCTAAATGTCAATTTTGAAGACACTGAACTTTGAGATATGTTTTATAAATATGCAGAAGGCAGTTTGCAGTTATGATTAAAATCAAAACGTAAATGTAAACTGAAATGTAATGATCGTACGAAAAATTCGATTTACATCTAAACGCAGATTCGGAAAGTTCTGAACTTAGAAACTCGTTCATAAAAGCGCAGAAGGCAGTAGCTATTTAGGAGGTTTGCAGTAAAGATAAAATGCTCAAAGTAAATGCAAACCGAGATTTAGAGTGGTTCGGTCAATCTTGACCTACTCCACTTTTGGCTTTCTCCACCGACGAGGTCACCGACGTCAACTAGAGGCCTTCATTCAATAGGCGAAGGCCAATCACCCTTTTACAGTTTCACTCCTTTTGACGGGCTTAGGAGACAACCCTTACAGAAATTTTCTCTCCTCCCTTTACAACTCAAAACTTTGAAGAACAGAGGGAGGAGAACTTTTGGCCTAAGAATCATAGAAAGATGTCAAGATTTCGAGTGTTAGTTGCTACCTTTCAGTGCTGAATGGGTGGGGTATTTATAGGCCCCAACCCAGTTCAAATTTGGAGCTCAAAACTGTCAATTCCCGGAATTCCGGGATCAGGCTGTTGCACCTCCTGACTGGGGCGGTTGCACCGCCTGGCAGAGCTCAAAGACTGAGCCTCTAGGCGGTGCCACCTCTGTCAGGGGCGGTTGCACCTCTCTGCTAGAGCTCGAAGACCAAGCTCAGGCGGTTGCACCTCCTGACTGGGGTGGTTGCACCGCCTGCCAAAGCTCGAAGACCGAGCTTAGGCGGTGCTACCTCCTGTCAGGGGAGGTTGCACCGCCTAGTCTCGCTCGGAGACTGAGCCCAGGCGGTGCTACCTCCTAGCTGGGGCGGTCGCACCGCCCAGTCTCCCTGGGAGACTTAGCCCAAGCGGTGCTACCTCTTGGCTTGGGCGGTTGCACCTCCCACAGCAATCAGGGTCCGAATGGGTAGATCCATTCGGCCCAATTTGGGTTTTTCAGGGGCCCAATTGCCCCAAGATTAAGCTAATGGGATCACCTCCCATTTCCAACTTAATCATTGTGCTAACTACGATAAATCCTAAGACAATTTCTGCAGCTTGCTCTGGTGCGTCAATCGCTTCTTCCGGCGAGTTTCCGACGAACTTCCGTCGATCATCCGATGAACCCTCGGTGATGCTCCTGCGGACTTCCGGCAAACTCCTGGACTTGCGACGATCCACTTGGCGAGTTCCGACGAGCTTCTTTGGCAAGCTTATGGACTTCTCGGATTTGTTCCCGCAGAACCTCCGACGACTGTCCGAACTTCCGTCGAACTCTCGAACTCCCAACGTGATCATTGTCATGACTCCGGCGTAACTCCTACTGCATGTCTTACTTTCATCGTAGTTAATCCTGCACACTTATCTCAACATATAGGTTAGACAACAAATAACAATTGACTTCATCATCAAAATCCGAGATTCAACACTATCAACCGAGTCCCTGCACCGAAAAGGTTAACAAGAGAAGAACTTCGGGAGCGATCTGCGAAGGGGTTATGTTGGCATTGCGACGAGCCGTGGAGCCGCGAGCATTACTGTAAAAAAGGTAGACTTCTTATGATTGAACCAGTAGAAGAAGAGGTCATTGAACAACTAGAAGAGAGCCATGAACATGAAGAAGAAGATATGGAAGAAGAGCCACAACCGACCGACATTACAGTATACGCACTAGCTGGCTACTCAAATCCGCAAACGATGAAAGTTGGAGGCCTTCTCAAACAACAACCGATCACTGTTATCATCGACACGGGTAACACTAATAACTTCCTAAATAGTAAGGTTGCTACTCGGATGACACTGCATATTGAAGGTTGCAGCAAGTTCATGATAGAACCCTTGCAGAATTCTAAACTTGGGGTTAATCTCTTTAGGGGATCGGCCTCCTTGGAACTCTATAGGGGTTCCTCCCTCCAAGTTGCTGCTCAAATGCTGCAGAAAAGATTCATCTATTGCTTATCAAAAGAGAAGGAATACATGGCTATTTATAGGGCTTCTAAACCCTAACTCCTAATAGGACTCCTACTTAAGACTCTTACTTCTAACCAACTCCTAATAGGACTCCTATTCAAGACTCCTATTCCCTTACAACTCCTAATTCTTCTCTAAGAAAACACCTCCTACATGAATGACCCTCTCAATTAGGACTCTCCTAGCTAGAGTCCTAACAGAATGTCCCTCTCAATTAGGACTCTCCTAGATAGAGTCCTAACAGTTTTAAATGGATGCCCCTCTCAATTAGGACTCTCTTAGCTAGAGTCCTAACAGTTTTACATGAATATCCCTCTCAATTAGGACTCTCCAAGCTAGAGTCCTAACAGACCCGCCCTCTTTAAATCAGCCTTGTCCTCGAGGCTGATGATTCATGAATTCTGGAAATTTGATCTTCAAGTCGTCATAGTTCTCCCAAGTGGCATCTTCTATTGGTAGGTTCGCCCACTGTATTAGAACTTCATTAGTGGGTCATCGTCGTCGAGTCACGATCCGTCGATCAATAATGGTACTTCGCTGGGTCTGGAGTTCTCTTTGGGTAGTCATATTTGGTGGGTGGCTTTGGGCTGTCTCCAAGCACCTATTTACAACTATCTCATCGTCGATTTGTGGGTGATATGTCATACTCCTTTTCAATTTAGTACCTTGCATATAGAATAACTTGGTCCAAAATCTACTCGTGAAGATGCAAGTAGAATTTATCATAAGCACAATGCGTCCTTTATAGTGTAATTCTTTTGAGTCCCAATTGTAATGAGCCACGGAGCTTGGTGCTTCCTCCAATTTTTTTATAAACTTACTAGTCTCTGAATCTTCCTGCCATTCCATCTTAATATCCTTAAGAAAGTTACTGGTCGGAAGTGAAATTGCCAAAACTTCAGCTTGCTCGGGTAGCTGCGAAAGTGCATCTGCAAGAACATTCTCTTTCCCCTTTTTGTAAGTTATTTCATAATCAAATCTAAGAAGTTTTGTTACCCATTTTTGCTGCTCAGGGGATGATATCTTTCGCTCCAAAAAGTACTCGAGGCTTTTATGGTCAGTTTTAATTTGAAATCGTCGACCAATCAAGTAGGGTCTCCACCTCGTTGCTGCGCGCACAATGGCAAGCATCTCCTTATCATATGTTGACTTATTTTGATGGGAGGGAGATAATGCCTTGCTAGTGTATGTGAGTGGTTGACCATCTTGCATGAGAATGGCTCCAATTCTGACTCCAGATGTGTCGGCCTCAATAATGAAGGGTCGGTTGAAATATGGTAGTGTTAGCTCCGGCGTCGTCGTCATGGCTGCCTTAAGTTTGTCGAAGGCAGCAGAGGCTCTGTCCAACCATTGGAAGACATCTTTTTCTAGTAAGGAAGTAAGTGGTGCACTGATCTTTCCATAGTTTTTCACGAACTTGCGGTAGTAGCCTGTTAAACCCAAAAAGCCATGTAGCAATTTTATGTTTCTCGAGGTCGGCCAGTTTTGCATTGCTCCAATTTTGAAGGGGTCCACTGCCACACCTTCCTCTGATATGATATGCCCAAGATATTCCACCTTTTGTTGAAGAAAGCAAAAATTCGTGGTTGTTGTGTGTTCAAAAGGTGGTTTTCCATATGTCTTCTTCGCATGCTCGTATTTGATGATACCCGGATCAAAGGTCCAGCTTTGTAAAGATTTGTGCTCCCTTTCATCTAGCAATTCATCTACTATTGGAATAAAGTATTTGTCCTTGATGATTATGCCATTGAGAGCTCGGTAATCAACACATATTCACCTTGTTCCGCCCTTCTTGCGTACAAGTAGCACCGGCGAAGAGTAGAGGTTGCAACATGGCCGAATAACTCCTGTTTCGAGCATCTCTTTTATAATCCTTTCTATTTCATCCTTCTGGAGATGTGGATACTAATATGGCTGAGCATTTGCTGAAGATTTGCCTGGAAGAATCATTATACAATGATCATGCCGACGGGTAAGAGGTAGGTTGCGCGGTTCGTCAAATATATTTGAAAATTCAGCAAGCAAAGGAAGTAGATTTGGATCTTCAAATTCTGTTGGCTCTCCCTTAGTTTGCTGCTCAAGTTGTACCAAAAAGCCGCTGCATGCTTTATGCAAAACATTCTCCATTTGTTGTGTGCAAATCGTTGTTATGTCTCCCCCACGTTTCCCGTGCAATGTCACCTGTTTCTCCTTACTGTAAAATTTCATAATTAGTTTCATAAAATTCCAAGAAATATCACCTAATGTCGTCAACCATTTAATTTTGAGTATGGCCTCATGATTGTTAAGTGGGAGAAGGAAGAAATCTGCAATTATCTCTTGGTCCTGCAGCAATAGTTTCTCCTGCAAGCGCCTATGATCACAATTCAAAATCCGTCCGTCGATGACCTTAACATCAAACCTGCAGCGATTCTCGATAGGTAATGATATCCGAACAGCAAGCTTACTATTTAGGAAGTTAGTAGTACTGCTCGTGTCGATGAGAACAGTGATTGGTTGTTGTTTGAGAAGGCCTCCAATTTTCATCGTTTGCGGGTTTGAGTAGTCAGCTAGTGTATGTACCGTAACTTCGGTCGGTTGTGGCTCTTCTTCTGCATCTTCTTCTTCATATTCAAGGCTCTCTTTTGGATGTTCAATGACCACTTCTTCTATCAGTTCAATCATAAGAAGTCCCCCTTTACGACAGCGATGCTCACGGCTCCACGGCTCGTCACAATGCCAACAGAACCCCTTCGCATATCGCTCCCGAAGCTCTTCTCTTGTTAACCTATTTGGTGTAGGGACTTGGTCGACAGTAGGGGGGGCTAAGGGCTTCAATATTACTGGTTGAGGAGAGACCCTAGTCCTCTGAGCTTCATGGTTCAATTGCTCCTCTTGATGTCGTTCGAAAGAGATGGCTGCCATAAGCGTATACGGTTGTCGCGCTTTAACTTCTCCTCGGATCTCCAGCTTCAAGCCCTCAATGAAGGTCCTCAATAGCTGTTTTTGAGACCAATCATGAGTTTGATCAGATAACCTTTCAAACCTGGTTTGGTACTCCTGAATGGTGGAGGTTTGTTGGATTTTTGCTAGTTGTTCGTCAATATTCTCGTAATCGGTTGGTCTGAAACGAATCAGCAGTCCTTCTTTGAATTGTCACCATGAAAGGACTCCATAAGTATGTTCAAACCAGTCAAACCACTGTATAGCATCCCCTTCAAGATGTATAGCTGCAATTTTCACCATAGATACATCCGCGGTTTTGTGGTACCGAAAATATCGCTCCGCGCGCGAGATCCAACCAATCGGGTCTCCTTCTTCCCATCTAGGGAAGTCCACTCTCATGCATGGATAGTTGGGGTTGGTCATAGAGCCTACCCTCCCTTGGAAGTCATCTCTTCGGGCTTGGTGTGATTGGGCAAAGCTCTCTCCTTGATATGATTTCTTCGGGCTTAATGGTCGGCCCAATCTGAGTTCGGCAAAGAGCGTCCGAATCTTATCCTCCATTCGCGCCTCCAAGGCTTCGAATTTAGCATTGATTGTCTCCTTAGATACCATAGTATATGGCCCCAAATCAATGATGTTAAAATCTCTCTTTTGCTGTTGGGTTAAAGGCATGTATAGGTTGAGAGAAGTGATGGTCGAAAGTGTTGGTGGATTGGTGGATGTAGGCTGCGGTTTAGGCTTATTTTGTGGCTGTTTTGGGTGCAGTTTGAGGGTGTGGTTTGGTAGAGTTTTAGGGCTGTGGATAAAAGTTTTGGATCTATGATAGATGATAGCAAAGGTTTGACAGAAATCCATGGAAGTTGCAGCAAGTATGTGCTGTCTTGTAAGAGTAGAATTGTCGTCGAAGAAATAACGGTTTCTCGACGTAATTTCCACCAAAAACTTGAGAGAATTGAGGAGGGAATTGATAGCAAAATCACAGTTTATATGATAGCAAGGATATCTAATTTAATCAAGAAAATTTTGGCAGTATAACAGCAAGGAAATTGGTGCAAGTTGCAATTGCAGAATTATCGTCGAAAAATTTCAGCGGGTTACGATGAAAATTTGCAGCAACATAAAATCATTTTTAGAGATGAATTTCTTAATAGATTAATCTTAGATGGAAGGCAAGATGATCTATGAAGTGTATAAGAAATTTCATTAAAAAAAGATTGCAAATAGATGGGTTAAGGCAACGATATGCAGCTGAAATTTTCTGCAGCATAGATTTTCAAGTGCAGCAGATTGGACATAAAAGATCAGTAGTTTATATTGAGAATTTTTCAATGAAACCAAAGGGAAATCTACTGTTAGGAAGTGTCAAAGATGTCATAAAAATTTCGTAGAAATTTGGATAGAAAAAGCATAGTAGCAAGATCAAACAGATGGTGCTATGCGGCTTGAATTCTGCAATTCAAGTGCAGCAGATTGGACATAAAAGATCAGTAGTTTATATTGAGAATTTTTCAATGAAACCAAAGGGAAATCCACTGTTAAGAAGTGTCAAAGATGTCATAAAAATTTCGTAGAAATTTGGATAGAAAAAGCACAGTAGCAAGATCAAAAAGATGGTGCTATGCGGCTGGAATTCTGCAATGTATCTTTCGTCGTAGAGATGAAAACTTTGTGACGAAAAGTTTATGCAGCAATATAGGAACGATTTTTTTTTTTTTTTTTAGATTTTCGAATAAGGATAACTAAATTGCAGCAGCAGTAAGGTAGGAAACTAGAACCTGTTGCAATTCACGGGGAGATCAAAGATGATCCGTGGTGGTGGAGATGATGACGGAATTCGGTGACGATCTTTTAAGCAATTATGGGAATTGCTTTGGATGGTTGTGGAGGGTTGATGGATGGTTGTGGAAGGGCAGCGAGATGCCAAGAACGCTGCTCTGATACCAGGTGGTAGAACCCTTGCAGAATTCTAAACTTGAGGTTGATCTCTTTAGGGGATCGGCCTCCTTGGAACTCTATAGGGGTTCCTCCCTCCAAGTTGCTGCTCAAAGGCTGCAGAAAAGATTCATCTATTGCTTATCAAAAGAGAAGGAATACATGGCTATTTATAGGACTTCTAAACCCTAACTCCTAATAGGACTCCTACTTAAGACTCTTACTTCTAACCAACTCCTAATAAGACTCCTATTCAAGACTCCTATTCCCTTACAACTCCTAATTCTTCTCTAAGAAAACACCTCCTACATGAATGACCCTCTCAATTAGGACTCTCCTAGCTAGAGTCCTAACAGAATGTCCCTCTCAATTAGGACTCTCCTAGATAGAGTCCTAACAGTTTTAAATGGATGCCCCTCTCAATTAGGACTCTCTTAGCTAGAGTCCTAACAGTTTTACATGAATGTCCCTCTCAATTAGGACTCTCCAAGCTAGAGTCCTAACAGTTCGATGTAAAGGTTGCTGACGGTAGAATCCTAAAGTGTGACCAAAGATGCCCGCGGGTGAAACTATTACTACAAGACCAAGAAATTATCACCGATTTCTTCCTCCTACCAATCGATGACTATGAGGTAGTGCTTGGTATAGAATGGCTAACTACACTAGGTGATGTCTCTTGGAACTTTTCTAAATTAATTATGAAATTCTACTATAAGGGCAAACAGATCATCCTACGCGGGAAGCGCGGAAGCAACGTTACCACTGTTTTGACCCAACGAATGGAGAAAGTTTTGCACAAGGTAAATAGTGGCTTTTTGATGCATCTCCAGCCACAACAAGAAGAGAAGAAAATAGAAATTGAAGATCAAAATCTTGCCCAATTGCTTACTGAATTTGCCGACATATTTGCTGAACCGCGCGGTCTTCCTCCTCGGCAACATGACCATCGAATTCCAATCCTTCCGGGCAAGCCACCAGCGAACACTCGACCGTACTGTTATCCTCACCTCCAGAAAGATGAAATTGAAAAGATCGTAAAGGAGATGCTTGAAACAGGGGTGATTCAGCCAAGTTACAGCCCCTATTCCTCACCGGTGCTACTTGTACGCAAGAAGGACAGAACTTGGTGGATGTGCATCGACTACCGAGCTTTAAATGGCATCACCGTCAAGGACAAGTACCCAATACCAATGGTGGATGAACTTCTTGATGAATTAAAAGGAGCTCGAGTCTTCACGAAGTTGGACCTCTGATCCGGTTACCACCAAATTCGGGTATGTGACGATGACATTCCAAAAACTACATTTCGCACACATAATGGCCATTATGAATTCTTGGTAATGCCTTTTGGACTCACTAATGCTCCTTCAACCTTTCAAATTTAAATGTTTTTTTGTGCCTTTTGGACACATCAAAGGGGGTTCAGACACGTTCTTCTCTTAAAAATTTTTGTGCCAACATCGCTTTTCTCTCTCAAATTGAACCTAAATGTATTGACAAAGCCATGAAAGATGATTCATGGATTATTGCAATGCAAGATGAATTAAATCAATTTGAGAAAAATGAGGTATGGAAGCTTGTTCCAAGGCCAAATGACCATTTAGTTATTGGTACTAAATGGGTCATTAGAAACTGTTAGGATCGAGAGCACTAAGAGGGGGGGGGGGTGAATTAGTGCAGCGGAAATCTTACAGCGATTAAAAACCAAAAGCTGCGTTCGTTCAATAAAAGCTATTATGATGCAAAAGCTAATTCTCAGTTTGTATCTAAGTGCAGTTTGCGTCTAAGCGCAGATTGCGTCTAAGCGCAGTTTGCGTCTAAACACAGTTTGCGTCTAAGCGCAGTTTGCGTCTAAGCGCAGTTTGCGTCTAAGTGCAGTTTGCGTCTAAACACAGTTTGCGTCTAAGCGCAGTTTTGTGTCTAAGCGCAGTTTACGTCTAAACTCAGATTTACGTCTAAACGCAGTTTTACGTCTAAACGCAGATTTACGTCTAAACGCAGATTTACGTCTAAACTTTGAAACTCGTTTGTATTCTCGCAAAAGGCAGTATATAGTTGAAATCAAGACGTAAACGTGAACTGAGAACTGATGATTGTGAGAGGAAAGCCGATTTACGTCTAAATGCAATTTTACGTCTAAATGTTGAAACTCGTTCGTAAAATTGTAAAGGACAGTTTGCAGTTATCAATAGGATCAAAATGTAAGTGTAAACTGCAAAGAAACTCTTTCGTAAAAGCACGGAAGACAGTTCTGCAGAATCAAACATAAATGTAAACTGTAATGTACGAAAATACGAATTTACATCTGAATGCAGATTCGGAAGAACAACACTTAGAACTTGTTCGTGAGAGCGCAGAGAGCATTAGTAATGGAGGAGGTTTGCAGTAATGATAAAGTGCTCAAAAATAAATGCAAACCAGAGATTTAGAGTGGTTCGGTCAGCCTTGACCTACTCCACTTTTGGCTTCCTCCACCGACGAGGTTGCCGACGTCAACTAGGGGCCTTCCTTCAATAGGCGAAGGCCAAACTTCCCTTTTACAGTTTCTCTCCTTTTGACAAGCTCAGGAGACAACCTTTACAGACCTTTCTCTCCTCACTTTACAACTGAAAACTTGAAGAACAGAAGGAGGAGACTTAAAGGCTTTACAACACTTTTGAGCTCTTAGAATCACAGAAAAGATCAAGATTTCGGTGTAGGTCTGTATCTTTTCAGTGCTGAATGGGTGGGGTATTTATAGGCCCCAACCCAATTCAAATTTCGAGCTCAAAACGATCAAATCCCGGAATTCCGGGATCAGGCGGTTGCACCTCTTGACTGGAGAGGTGGCACCGCCTGGCAGAGCTCGAAGTCTGAGCTCAGGCGGTTGCACCTCTCGACTGGAGAGGTGGCACCGCCTGGCAGAGCTCGAAGACTGAGCTCGGACGGTTCCACCTTCTCTGTCAGGGGTGGTTGCACCTTCCTGCCAGAGCTCGAAGACCGAGCTCAGGCGGTGCATCTCCTGACCAGAGAAGTTTCTCTTCTCTGCCAGAGGTGGTTGCACCTCTCTGCCAGAGGTGGTTGCACCTCTCTGCCAGAGGTGGTTGCACCTCTCTGCCAGAGGTGGTTGCACCACTCTGCCAGAGCTCGAAGACCGAGCTCAGGCGGTGCATCTCCTGTCCAGAGAGGTTGCAGCTCTCTGCTAGAGCTCGAAGACCGAGCTCGGTGGTTGCATCGCCTGCCAAAGCTCGGAACTTGAGCTCTGGCGGTGCTACCTCTCGACAGAGGAGGTTGCACCGCCCAGTCTCGCTTGGAGACTGAGCCCTGGGCGGTTGCACCTCTTGGCTGGGGCGGTTGCACCGCCCAGTCTCGCTGGGAGACTTAGCCTGGGCGGTGGCACCTCCCTGCCTGGGCGGTTGCACCTCCCACAGCTACTTGGGTTCGAATGGGTTGAACCATTCGACCCAACTTGAGTTCTTCAGGGGCCCAATTGCCCCAGGATTAAGCTAATGGGATCACCTCCCATTTCTAACTTAATCACCGTGCTAACTACGATTAAATCTAAGACAATTTCTGCAGCTTTGCTTCGGTACGTCAATCGCTTCTTCCGGCGAGTTTCCGGCGAACTTCCGTCGATCATCCGATGAACCCTCGGTGATGCTTCTGCGGACTTCCGGCAAACTCCTGGACTTTGCGACGATCCACTTGGTGAGTTCCGACGAGCTTCGCTTGGCAAGCTTCTGGACTTCTCGGATCTGTTCTCGCAGAACCTCCGACGACCGTCCGTACTTCCGTCGAACTCTCGAACTCCCAACGTGATCATGAACTTGACTCCGGCGCAACTCCTGCTGCTTGTCTATCTTTCATCGTAGTTAATCCTGCACACTTAAAACAAAACTTCGATCGAGACAATTAATCCTAAGCAATTAACCAAGTTGTCCGGCATGTCATTGGTCCCTCGACGCTTCGTCTGATTCTTCGGCGCATCGTCCTCTCCTGCGGCCTATTGCCCAATCGGCCAGTTGACTCCGCAACTCCGATATCCTTGGCACAATACCCGCTCTACTTGGCCCGATGCCCGAGTCCATGGCCCGAAGCCTTCTGTCGATACGTCGACCGATCCACCGGCCCGACGTCCAATCTTCTGACATGTTCCTCCGGCACAACATGATTTTCCTGCTTTAATTGTCTCATCCTGATCAAAGCATCCTGCGTCACTCAAAACGCAGATTAAATCATAAACATATATCAAGTAGTTTCATCATCAAAATACGAGATTCAACAATCTCCCCCTTTTTGATGATGACAACCACTTGATGACGGAGTTAAACTTAACTCCCGGAGTTTAAACAAACTCCCCCTATCAATATGCCATATTGATAGAACCTTGAATTCAACCTGAATTCACGTCATTGCAATATTCATCATGAATACTTGCAACACGTCAACATGAACATATGCATAAACTTATGCATCACATGTCATGTCATCAACATACTTCTCCCCCTTTGTCATCAACAAAAAGGAGAAGTACCACAATCAAGTGTTTGTGATATTGGTTCAATTCATTGCATGAAAAACATAGTATCAAGTTTTATCATAATGCAATCTTTGGAGCTAGAAGATTTAGCAAGTATTTCATCATGCTTAGAACATTCATGCTATCAAGTTTTAGATATGCAAGTTTTATAGCATATAAGATAGCAAGTTCTACATCATGTAAGCTAGCAAATTAGAGATGTTCAAGAAGGCAACTCTTGCTTCTTGAAAATTTTGCTCACTTTGCTAGATGCGCAAGTTAGCATTTTTGCCTCTTTTGAGATAGCAACTTTTTGCTTCTCTTTAGACCAACAAGCTAGCAATTTTTACGATATACAAGTTTCACAATATATAAGCTAGCAAAAATTTCGAAAGCAAATACAAGATAGCTTTCTTGTGTAAGCTCATGATTCTTGCTTCCTATTGCAATGTGCAAATTGCAAGTTTTGCTTCAACTAAGATATTCAAGATAGTGATGTTCAAGAAGACAATTTTTCTTCTTGAAATGAGCAAGTTAGCAATCTTTGCTACTTAAGATAGGCAAGCAAGCAGTCAAGTTTTTGCATCTTCTTGACTTGTACAAGCTAGCTATCTCCCCCTTTGTCATTGTAAAAAAGGAAGAGAGAATACAGTTTTGTACTTCTTTTTTCCTTTTACAACGATTTCAAAATCATGACAAAGGATGAATAATCAAGTTATGAATGTCAAGACAATTTTTCATCATGAATATTTTATCATTGCATGCATCATTATCATAAGTTGAAGTATTACATGCATGATATCATATCACCATTCATAATTACATTAATGTTTCAATATAGCAATTTCTTCTCAAAATGTGTAACTTGGCACTCATAGCATTTTAGATCATGATTTACATCATATGCAATACATCACATCATAATTAGAAAGCAAGTATTGCATGCATAATTGCACATCATAAATGTTTCATATCATGATGGTATCAATTTTGTCAAATTATATCCTACCATGCATGATCAAAACTTCTCCCCATTTTATCATTGAAAACAAGAAGAAAGTAGGGGGTAGAGCATAAAAGTATTAAATATTTTAATCATTTCAAGGCATCATAGATCAAGTTATGATTCGTGATTCATCATAAAGCAAGTTAGTTTTCAATCATCACATAAGGCATTTAAGGAATTTTTGAAACATAGGAGAATGATTAATTTAAGCATACAATGTTTCAATCCAATTCAAGTCATGAATATCAATGCTTTCATATTGTGAGTATCAATTCATGAATACCATAGGATATTATTTGTGACTTCAATTTTGCAAGATCAAGATTATGATTCAAATCAAATCATTAACTTGAAATTCATAATCAAGTCATTAAAATTAATTTCGAGATTCACAAAATATCATGAAATCATTAATCTCGATCAGATGGGAAAAGCATTTTCTTTTTAAGTGATTCTTTTAACGCATCAAAAAAAAAACTCATTCATAATTCAAGTGATTTACAAGATATCATAAATGAATTTATCACTTGTATTTCATCAAAATCGAGAACTCTAGAGATAGAAAATGATTGAAGCATTTAACATGATTGATGCATGATTCATATTTAAAGTGTATCTTATATCGTAAATACGAATCAAGCATTTGTCAAATCTGAAATCATCCTCAAAATTACATTCAATAAATTCATGTATGACAAGCATAGATTTATTGAAAAATCAATAAGATAGAGGATTACATTTCAAGTGTTCATCAATTGTAGCATTTCATCATGTGGTAAGATATCAATGCGTAAAACTGTGAAGCAAGATTTTGTTTGATATCTTGATACAGGGCATATAGCAATGATAGCAATCATATATTTCTTGGTGATGCAAGCATGGGATAATCATAGCATAGTGTTTATAGCATCAATTCATATATTTCTCCCCTTTTTTAAGTGTTTCATCTTAAGTGATCGATTTCATGTTAGCATGCCTTTTCATTTATGTCAAATGAAAACATGCATCAACGTTTAGGATCGTAAAATGAATTTCATCATAAAACCATCAATCACAAAAATCATCATGTATATCTCATGCATGAAATTGTCAATCGAAATATTTAATTTCATCATTATGCATTTCTTCAAATCAAACATGATCTTTAATCAAAATCGAGAAATAACAATGGAAATTAACGTAATGCACATTATTACTTCTTAACCATGATTTCATATTTTCAATCAAGATCATTTTATTTGTTTATCATAAAATATGCAATATTATCATTTTTGAAATTACTTAGTATGATCATAATAATTTTTTTTTTTTTTTTTAACATGTAATTTTTAAGAAAATTAATTCTAAACTAAAAGAGAAAGATACATCATGAAAGCATCAAGTAATTTCAAAATAAATTAGGGGGATTTCGATTACCTCATCATTGTAGGCTGTTAAGGCGTAGTTTGCCGCCTTGCTTTTGTTGACTTTCTCTTCTTCGGAGGAGCTCGATTCATCCCAGTTTTTGTTCTTCTTCTTGCGTTTAAAGCAAGTAGTTTGATTCTTTTTGCTTTTTAATTTTCGTTTCATTTGTAGTTTAAGTTCACCATCACTTGAGCTTATGCTTGAGTGGTCTTCAAATGTTCTATGTCCCAAATCCTTCCTGTTCTTTGGAAGGTGGTTCTCAAGTTCTTCACGTGCATTGCACGTCATTTCATATGTGATCAATGAACCAATTAGTTCTTCAAGTGGAAATTGGTTCAAGTTTTTCGATTCTTGAATAGCAGTTACTTTTGAATCCCAAGTTTTAGAAAGTGAGCGCAAAACTTTGTTAACGAGTTCAAAATCCGAAAAGCTTTTACCAAGTGAATTTAAACCATTGACGACATCCGTAAAACGGGTGTACATGTCAACAATGGTTTCGCTTGGTTTCATATGAAAAAGCTCGAAATCATGCAGTAAAATATTAACTTTCGAGTCTTTGACTCTACTAGTTCCCTCATGCGTGATTTCAAGAGTGCGCCAAATATCGAAAGCCGTTTCGCACAAAGAAACCCGATTGAACTCATTTTTGTCCAAAGCGCAAAATAAGGCATTCATAGCCTTTGCTTTTAAAGAAAAATACTTCTTCTCTAAATCCGACCATTCGTTCGTCGGTTTAGAGGGAAGTTGAAAACCATTTTCAACGATATTCCATAAATCCAGATTTAGAGAAATCAAGAAAACTCTCATTCGAGTTTTCCAGTAAGTGTAGTCCAATCCGTTAAAGAACGGTGGATGAAAGACCGAAAAGCCCTCTTGAAGAGCCATTTCTCTCGGGTGTAAATCCGAAATGAGAGATACCCCGCTCTAATACCAATTGTTAGGATCGAGAGCACTAAGAGGGGGGGGGGGGGTGAATTAGTGCAGCGGAAATCTTACAGCGATTAAAAACCAAAAGCTGTGTTCGTTCAATAAAAGCTATTATGATGCAAAAGCTAATTCTCAGTTTGTATCTAAGTGTAGTTTGCGTCTAAGCGCAGATTTCGTCTAAACACAGTTTGCGTCTAAGCGCAGTTTGCGTCTAATCGCAGTTTGCGTCTAAACACAGTTTGCGTCTAAGCGCAGTTTTGCGTCTAAGCGCAGTTTACGTCTAAACTCAGATTTACGTCTAAACGCAGTTTTACGTCTAAACGCAGATTTACGTCTAAATGCAGATTTACGTCTAAACTTTGAAACTCGTTTGTATACTCGCAGAAGGCAGTATGCAGTTGAAATCAAGACGTAAACGTGAACTGAGAACTGATGATTGTGAGAGGAAAGCCGATTTACGTCTAAATGCAGTTTTACGTCTAAATGTTGAAACTCGTTCGTAAAATTGTAGAGGACAGTTTGCAGTTATCAATAGGATCAAAATGTAAGTGTAAACTGCAAAGAAACTCTTTCGTAAAAGCACGGAAGACAGTTCTGCAGAATCAAACGTAAACGTAAACTGTAATGTACGAAAATACGAATTTACGTCTGAATGCAGATTCGGAAGAACAGCACTTAGAACTTGTTCGTGAGAGCGCAGAGAGCAGTAGTAATGGAGGAGGTTTGCAGTAATGATAAAGTGCTCAAAAATAAATGCAAACCAGAGATTTAGAGTGGTTCGGTCAGCCTTGACCTACTCCACTTTTGGCTTCCTCCACCGACGAGGTTGCCGACGTCATCTAGGGGCCTTCCTTCAATAGGTGAAGGCCAAACTTCCCTTTTACAGTTTCTC
This sequence comes from Musa acuminata AAA Group, assembly GCF_036884655.1. Taxonomy (NCBI): domain Eukaryota; kingdom Viridiplantae; phylum Streptophyta; class Magnoliopsida; order Zingiberales; family Musaceae; genus Musa; species Musa acuminata. Next base: position 27,110,850 of record NC_088334.1, on the reverse strand, counting down.
TCCTTTTGACAGGCTCAGGAGACAACCTTTACAGACCTTTCTCTCCTCACTTTACAACTGAAAACTTGAAGAACAGAAGGAGGAGACTTAAAGGCTTTACAACACTTTTGAGCTCTTAGAATCACAGAAAAGATCAAGATTTCGGTGTAGGTCTGTATCTTTTCAGTGCTGAATGGGTGGGGTATTTATAGGCCCCAACCCAATTCAAATTTCGAGCTCAAAACGATCAAATCCCGGAATTCCGGGATCAGGCGGTTGCACCTCTTGACTGGAGAGGTGGCACCGCCTGGCAGAGCTCGAAGTCTGAGCTCAGGCGGTTGCACCTCTCGACTGGAGAGGTGGCACCGCCTGGCAGAGCTCGAAGACTAAGCTCGGACGGTTCCACCTTCTCTGTCAGGGGTGGTTGCACCTTCCTGCTAGAGCTCGAAGACCGAGCTCAGGCGGTGCATCTCCTGACCAGAGAAGTTTCTCTTCTCTGCCAGAGGTGGTTGCACCTCTCTGCCAGAGGTGGTTGCACCTCTCTGCCAGAGGTGGTTGCACCACTCTGCCAGAGCTCGAAGACCGAGCTCAGGCGGTGCATCTCCTGTCCAGAGAGGTTGCAGCTCTCTGCTAGAGCTCGAAGACCGAGCTCGGTGGTTGCATCGCCTGCCAAAGCTCGGAACTTGAGCTCTGGCGGTGCTACCTCTCGACAGAGGAGGTTGCACCGCCCAGTCTCGCTTGGAGACTGAGCCCTGGGCGGTTGCACCTCTTGGCTGGGGCGGTTGCACCGCCCAGTCTCGCTGGGAGACTTAGCCTGGGCGGTGGCACCTCCCTGCCTGGGCGGTTGCACCTCCCACAGCTACTTGGGTTCGAATGGGTTGAACCATTCGACCCAACTTGAGTTCTTCAGGGGCCCAATTGCCCCAGGATTAAGCTAATGGGATCACCTCCCATTTCTAACTTAATCACCGTGCTAACTACGATTAAATCTAAGACAATTTCTGCAGCTTTGCTTCGGTACGTCAATCGCTTCTTCCGGCGAGTTTCCGGCGAACTTCCGTCGATCATCCGATGAACCCTCGGTGATGCTTCTGCGGACTTCCGGCAAACTCCTGGACTTTGCGACGATCCACTTGGCGAGTTCCGACGAGCTTCGCTTGGCAAGCTTCTGGACTTCTCGGATCTGTTCTCGCAGAACCTCCGACGACCGTCCGTACTTCCGTCGAACTCTCGAACTCCCAACGTGATCATGAACTTGACTCCGGCGCAACTCCTGCTGCTTGTCTATCTTTCATCGTAGTTAATCCTGCACACTTAAAACAAAACTTCGATCGAGACAATTAATCCTAAGCAATTAACCAAGTTGTCCGGCATGTCATTGGTCCCTCGACGCTTCGTCTGATTCTTCGGCGCATCGTCCTCTCCTGCGGCCTATTGCCCAATCGGCCAGTTGACTCCGCAACTCCGATATCCTTGGCACAATACCCGCTCTACTTGGCCCGATGCCCGAGTCCACGGCCCGAAGCCTTCTGTCGATACGTCGACCGATCCACCGGCCCGACGTCCAATCTTCTGACATGTTCCTCCGGCACAACATGATTTTCCTGCTTTAATTGTCTCATCCTGATCAAAGCATCCTGCGTCACTCAAAACGCAGATTAAATCATAAACATATATCAAGTAGTTTCATCATCAAAATACGAGATTCAACAGAAACAAGTAAGATGAATCTGGTATCGTGGTTAGAAACAAGGCTAGATTAGTGGATAAAGGTTTCAACCAAGAAGAAGGTATCGATTACGAAGAAACCTTCGCTCCTGTGGCTAGATTAAAAGCCAAAAGAATGCTCCTTGCCTATGCTAGTAATAACAATTTTAAGTTGTTTCAAATAGATGTTAAAAGCGCTTTTCTTAATGGCTTTATTTCTGAAGAAGTTTATGTTGAACAACCTCCTAGATTTGAAAATAAAATCCTCCCTAATCATGTATTTAAATTAACCAAAGTTCTCTATGGTTTAAAACAAGCCCCAAGGGCTTGGTATGATAGATTAAGTACTTTTTTTATTAAAAATAATTTTACAAAAGGCAAGGTCGATACCACATAGGGCGACGACCCTGTAGCGACGACCAGATCTCCCAAGGGCGATCTGACTCCTGCAGCGTCGGCTTTCTCCCACGGGCAAAGGGCGACAACACTGTAGTGGCGATCAGATCTCCTAAGGGCGACGTACTGTAGCGGCGGCGACGACACAGTAGCAGCGACCAGATCTAGGGCGACGGTACTGTAGCGGCGACAACACTGTAGCGGCGACCAGATCTCCCTAGGGCGATCTGACTCCTGCAGCGTCGGCTTTCTCCCACGGGTGAAGGGCGACGACACTGTAGCGGCGATCAGATCTCCCAAGGGCGACGGTACTGTAGTGGTGGCGACGACACTGTAGCAGCGACCAGATCTAGGCCGACGTACTGTAGCGGCGACAACACTATAGCGGCGACGAGATCTCCCTAGGGCGATCTGACTCCTGTAGCATTGGCTTTCCCCCACGGGCGATGGTACTGTAGCAGCGATTTGATCTCCCTTACTATAGTGCTGATCGGATCTCCTGCAGCATCGGCTTCTCCCCAAGGGCGACGATACTATAGCGGCAACCAGATCTCCCTAGGGCGACGGTACTGTAGCGACGATCTGATATACTGCGACGGTGGCTTTTTCCTATGGCGACGATTCTGTAGCGGCGACCAGAAGAGGGATATGGTAGCGATGACCCCTAGGGCTGGCGATGGTGGCGGGAGGGTTGATACGATGGCAAGACTCCCTACCGTTACCCCTCAATCTGCTCCTCCACCATATCCTCTCCAAAGAGAAACTCCTTCGACGAAGCAGCATCGAAGTAGGTCGCGCTCTAGATCGCGACAGCCTGCTCTCATTTCTAGTGACCCTCGGCCTTGGACTAGCCTCTTGAATGCTCCGGTTGGAAGTCCGGATCTAAGTTTGGAATTCTTTACTCCAGAAGTTCAGGCTGATAAGAAGATTGCTGTATACGAGACTACTGATTCAACAGAGCTTTTTGAGACATGGTCTATGGCGATTGTTGGCTATGTGATAGGTCTCAAAACATCTTATTTCCCACTATCCTCATTTATCAAAACTCAATTGGGAATATCGTCATTTGATCTTCCTATGCTGGAGAACGGATTCTTTGTTTGCAAGCTATACTCTGAAGAAGATTTGCAACGGGTCCTTGAAGGATTCTGGACTATTTGCGGCCATCCAATGATTCTACTACGTTGGTCTCCTGATGTCCATTTGGAGTTAGATAGCCTACAGTCTATTCCATTATGGGTATCCTTTCAAGGTCTTCCTCAACATCTTTGGAGTCAACGTTTTATTGGAAAGTTATGCACGAGCATGTGTACTGGTTTCTTCCGACGAAGATCTTCCAAATGAGGTTTTCTATCGTGATCTTGACGGGAACACTCGGAAGGTACATGTCTTATATTCCTGGAAGCCACAACGATGTCAGCATTGCTTATCTTTTGGTCATGCAAATGGAGCTTGTCAGCAAACTCCAAAACCGATCACAAAGGTCTATCGACAACGTCAAGCGCCTTAGCAACAAAGCGAGTCTTCTCTAATGGCAGTAGTACCGATGGTGGCGAAGACTATTGAGGATTCCGACTCGCAAGGACAGCACCGCGGACAGAAGGACAAATCCAAAAATTTACCTCTTCCTATAATGTCTGAGCCTTCCATAACAGAAGTTTCCCATGGTACTAGTGGACAGGAGAAGCATAAGTCAGGAACTCTTCCAATATCTTCGGATCCGTCCACACTAGCTTGACGAACTCAGGCCCAAACAAATCTTGCCAGCAAGGATATTCTTTTTTTTATATAAGTTAAAGTAAATTAATTTTGTGTACAGTTTCTACAAATAGCTTTATCTATACAAGGTATAGACGAAGCTAGGTAACTCATAGAGTACTCATGCGGTAGTTATGACTACACATGATGTAGACTATAACTCTTAACTGTGGCCAACAAATAAAATTTAAAGTCCAGATATGCCAAGATTTCCTGTGGGTATAGCTTTTGACATCATGCCCAAGATCTTTAGCTAATAGTAAAATTGAATTTGATAAAAATATCTTTTTCTCTCTGTGTGAGGTGCTCTATTTTGAGATTGTTCTCCATACATGATCTTGAGTCTCTAATAATCTCTGTCAAGAGCTGAGCATTGTTTGTGTGTTGACACTCAAAGATTCTGCTATATCTTTCCTTCCACATCCACCAAATAGCGCATCTGAATATAACATTTGTCAATTGTGTAAGAGGCCCTTTTCTTGAAAAACATTGCATGAGGTCAGCTAATTCTTGATGCAAGTTTGGTTGCGGCATTCTATTGAGTTCGAATCGTTGGAGAATCTCCTTCCATATCCATTTAGTATAGTCACAAGCAAAATAGAGATGGTCAACAGTTTCTTCTTGTTGCATGCAAGGGGAGCATCGGTTAACATGATGGATACCTCTTATTTTTATATTGTCTATTGTAGGTAGTTTATTCAGAAGGGCTTGCCATGTACATAAGGAATGTCTCTGTGATCCAGGTCTATCCCATGTCCAACTGCTTGGGAGCCATTTGTTGTTTCTTTGCCTAATTTGATTCCATGCAGATGTGGCACTAAATTTACCTCAACAAACTCAGGCCACAACAAACATCGCCAACAAGGATATTCTGTCTCAACAAACTCATGCCCCATCAAACCTCTCTAGCTAGGCTGCTCTAACAAGTACTAACCAGGATATTGTGCTGCAATAATCTTATCATGCTTCAACAAACCTTGCCAATCAAGACCACATGATTCAAGGTATTTTAAAGTTTAAACATATGCAAGCTGTAGATGAAGTGGATAAATATAGGAATAAAGCCATAAAAGGTAAGGATATTATGCGGGAGGAAAATACAAAACCAAAGGATAAGAAAAAGGATGGTACAGTCCATCCAAAGTCATAGGATGAATACCTTATCACCTTTTTCATTTGTTTATTACTAATGAAGATAACATGTTGGAATGTTCGTGGACTTAATAAGCCTGAGAAATGACGGGAGCTTAACAGAATAATCAATTCTACTGCATGTGATATTGTTATTCTAGTGGAAACGAAAATTAAACAATCGCGCGTTCAAGCTCAAAAGAATTTAATATGGCCGGACGCAGAACTGTTTACTAATGACTCAAATGAAACTTTTGGTAGAATATGGGTCTTATGGCATCCTAACTCTATTAATGCTTGGTTTATTTCTACTATTGATCAATTCATTCATCTTAAGGTAGAGCACAAAAAGAATGGTTGTCAATTCAATTTCACTGGTATATATGCTTCAAACAGTATGCAAGAAAGAAATACACTGTGGTCTGATCTAACTAACATTGCAGATGGCTGTCTTAATGTACCTTGGATTGTTCTTAGTGACTTTAATAATATTCGGTACACAAATGAAAAAGTGGGGGGTAGATAGCTTTCAGAAAGTCAGCTTCAAAGTTTTAATGATTACATAGATACTACCGCATTGACTGATATGAAATCAGTGGGTAATTGGCTCTCCTGGAGTAATCAAGGTGCTGCTAATAGGAAAATAATGGCTCGACTCGATAGATGTCTGATTAATCAATAATGGCTAATAGTTTACCCTGATTCACTTCTTGAGTATGATGCTCCATTGTTTTCTGATCATTCTTTAATGTACATACACGCAGATAAAGCAACACCAAAAGGCAAGAAACCGTTTAGATTCTTCAACATGTGGAGTACTCATCCTCAGTTCCTTGATGTTATCATATCAACTTGGAATGTTAATGTGCATGGATCCCCCCCTTACATCTTATGTCAAAAACTCAAAGCCTGCAAAGCAGCATTTAAGGAGTAGAATACAAATACCTTTGGCAATATTACCACCCGAGTTCAATTTTACAGAAAGGAACTAATAGCAATGCAACATGAGCTGCAACTTCAGCCCCATGATGAGAATCTTATCGAAAAAGAGACAGAAGCTAGAAATAACTTCATGCAAGCCATAAAGCAGGAGGAAAGTTTTGCAAAACAGAAGTCTCGACAACATTGACGTACTTTAGGGGATTCCAATACTAAGTTTTTTCATGCTTCCATTGCTACTCGAAGAGCCGTTAACCGGATCAGGAAATGCAGAGACAAAGATAACAATCTTATTGAGAATTTAGATGAGGTTAAAGCATATACTGAGCAATTTTTTTATTCCTTACTCAACCAAGCGGGGCAACCTAATAATATTCATGTGGAGCCAACTAGAAAACTTGATTCGAGTGCCATTTCTATCCTCAATGCCCCAATTACAGATGACGAAATAGTAAGAGTTGTCTTTAAGTCACCAAAGCACAAAAGCCCTGGTCCAGACGGATTTCCTGCTGAATTTTACCAAATTACATGGTCTATTATTGGTAATGATGTGATTAAAGCTTGCCAACATTTTTTCTCTTCAGGTCATATTCTTAGAGAGATGAATTGCACTTTTATTTATTTAATTCCCAAGAATGCAGGGGCTGATTCACTAGAGAACTATCGACCCATATCTTTATGCAACTTTATTTACAAGATCATCTCCAACCTGTTAGCAGATACATTGCAAAAGGTAATACACAAGATAATTAGTCCAAATCAGGTTGCTTTCATCAAAGGAAGAAGTATACATCATAATATTCTGCTTGCTAATGACTTGGTCAAGGATCTGCACTCAAAAGCAAAAGGGACAAAAATCTGTTTTAAAGCTGATCTACGAAAAGCCTTTGACTCAGTTAATAGGAACTTTATCTATAAGATGCTCCACAGTATGAACTTCCCTCAGCAATGGGTTAATTGGATTCAATGTTGCTTAGAAACTTCAAAGTTTTCAATACTTTTCAACAGCTCACCTATTGGTTTTTTTGGGAGCAAGAATGGCATCCAACAAGGCGATCCACTCTCTCCATATCTCTTTACTATTGCAATGGAAGGACCTAGCTATATATTGGAATATATGGTCTCTGATGGCAGTATTAAGGTACCCCATGCTGGCCCTATTCATATATCACATATAATCTTTGCAGATGATATTCTTATCTTTCTTCAAAATGATTTAACTTTAGTGAGAAACCTGGCCACTATTCTGAATGATTTTGGTATAGCTTCTGAGCTTCAGTTAAATCATGCAAAAAGTAAAGTCTACATGAGCCCTTGCATGGAGGACAAAAATATTATTACACATACCCTAGGGGTTAGTGAGGAAAATCTGCCAGTTATATATCTTGGTCTCCCACTCATATCCACTAGCATTCACAAAATCCACTATCAGCCTATCCTGCAAAAAATAAAGAATAGAATTTCCTCCTGAAAAAATAGGCTTCTTTCAAAAGCAGGACGACTTGAACTCATCCGTTCGGTGTTGTACTCTTACTCTATATATTGGTCTAATGCATTTCTTCTGCCTATTGGACTTCTCCAAGATATTGAACGGTTATTAATAAACTTCTTCTGGAATGGCACAAATGATAAGACAATGCATATGGTAAATTTGGACAGCATCTGCAAATGGAAAGATGAAGGGGGGCTGAACCAGAGAAATACTAGAGATTGGAATAAAGCATGTTTGGTAAAGCAATTGTGGGACCTTTTCCAAAATAAATGTTCCTTATGGTCACAATGGGTTTCTGCTAGGTATCTTTCAAAGGAATCGATTTGGGAAATTTCAACAATAACATACCACTCTGCAGCTTGGAAAGGAATTTTAAAGGCAAGGAATTGGCTAATCAAACACATTTCTTATGCAATCTCTACTAGAACTAATACTAATATGTGGTACGATCCTTAGGTGAATGAGAAAAGTATATTTCAATTATATGGTGACAGAATACGAAAATACCTTGGGGCTCCCAAAGATTGGAAGGTTTCCGAGTTCATTGCTAATAGTACCTAGTGTCTCCCTACTCCTATTTCTTTTTTTTTATTAGTAAAAGTAAATTGATTTTGTGTAAAGTTTCTACAAATAGCTTTGTCTATATAAGTTATAGACGAAGCTAGGTAACTCAAAGAGTACTCATGCGGTAGTTATGACTACACATGCTGTAGACTATAACTCTTAACTATGGCCAACAAATAAAATTTAAAGTCCAGATATGCCAAGATTTCCTATGGGTATAGCTTTTGACATCATGCCCAAGATCTTTAGCTAATAGCAAAATTGAATTTGATAAAAATATCTTTTTCTCTCTGTGTAAGGTGGTCCATTTTGAGATCATTCTCCATACCTGATCTTGAGTCTCTAATAATCTCTGTCAAGAACTGAGCATTGTTTGTGTGTTGACACTCAAAGATTCTGCTAAATCTTTCCTTCCACATCCACCAAATCGCGCATCTGAATATAACCTTTGTCAATTGTGTAAGAGGCCTTTTTCTTGAAAAACATTGCATGAAGTTAGCTAATGCTTGATCCAAGTTTGGTTGCTCCATTTAGTATAGTTACAAGCAAAATAAAGATGGTTAACAGTTTCTTCTTGTTGCATACAAAGGGAGCATCGGTTAACATGATGGATACCTCTTCTTTTCATATTGTCTATTATAGGTAGTTTATTCAGAAGGGCCTGCCATGTACATAAGGAATGTCTCTGTGATCCCGGTCGATCCTATGTCCAATTGCTTGGGAGCCACTTGTTATTTCTTTGCCTAATTTGATTCCATGCGGATGTGACACTAAATTTACCATTGTCATGAAGCCAAATAAGTACATCTGAAGGGTTGTTCCTGATTTGAATAGCTGTGATAGTCGGCCAAAGTGATAAGATTTCTAGAGAAATAGTAGGGAGACACCAGGTACCATTAGCAATGAACTAGGAAACCTTCCAATCTTTGGGAGCCCCAAGGTTTTTTCGTATTCTGTCGCAATATAATTGAAATATACTTTTCCCATTCACCCAAGGATCATACCACATATTAGTATTCTGTCCCTACTCCTATTTCTCCTGAAATGTTATCACTTTGGCCGACTATCACAGCTATTCCAATCAGGAACAACCCTTCAGATGTACTTATTTGGCTTCATGATAATGGTAAATTTAGTGCCACATCTGCATGGAATCAAATTAGGTAAAAAATAACAAGTGGCTCTCAAGCAGTTGGACATGGGATCGACCAGGATCATAGAGACATTCCTTATGTATATGGCGGGCCCTTCTAAATAAACTACCTACAATAGACAATATAAAAAGAAGAGGTATCCATCATGTTAACCGATGCTCCCTTTGCATGCAACAAGAAAAAATAGTTGACCATCTCTATTTTGCTTGTGACTATACTAAATGGATATGGAAGGAGATTTTCCAGCGATTCGAACTCAATAGAATGCCGCAACCAAACTTGCATCAAGAAATAGTTGACCTCATGCAATGTTTTTCAAGAAAAGGGCCTCTTACACAATTGACAAAGGTTATATTCAGTTGCTCTATTTGGTGGATGTGGAAGGAAAGATGTAGCAGAATCTTTGAGTGTCAACACACAAACAATGCTCAGCTCTTGACAGAGATTATTAGAGACTCAAGATCATGTATGGAGAACGATCTCAAAATGGAGCACCTTACACAGAGAGAAAAAGATATTTTTATCAAATTCAATTTTGCTATTAGCTAAAGATCTTGGGCATGATGTCAAAAGCTATACCCACAGGAAATCTTGGCATATCTAGACTTTAAATTTTATTTGTTGGCCACAGTTAAGAGTTATAGTCTACAGCATGTGTAGTCATAACTACCGCATGAGTACTCTATGAGTTATCTAGCTTCGTCTATAACTTGTATAGACAAAGCTATTTGTAGAATATTTACACAAAATCAATTTACTTTTACTTATCAAAAAAAGAAAGGTCGATACCACATTGTTTATCAAGAATTTTGAAAATAATTTTCTCATTATTCAGATTTATGTTGATGATATTATCTTCGATTCTACGAATGAATCTCTTTGTGAATCTTTTGCTAAAACCATGAGTCTCGAATTTGAAATGAGTTTGATCGAAGAATTAACCTTTTTCTTAGGCTTACAAATTAAGCAACTAAGCAATGACATCTTTATTAGTCAAACTAAATATGCTTTAGATCTTCTGAAAAGATTTAATATGGATAGCTCAAAAGCTATTAACATCCCTATGAGCACCTCCACTAAATTAGAAGTTGATGAGAGTGGAGAATGCTTCGATCAAAAAACTTATAGGGGTATGATAGGAAGTTTACTTTACCTCACTGTAACTAGACCAGATATCATGTTCAGTGTAGGACTTTGTGCTAGGTTTCAATCGAACCCTAAGATATCTCATCTCAAAGCGGTTAAAAGAATACTTAAATATCTTAAAGGTACCACAAATCTAGGATTATGGTATCCAAAATCCAAAAATTTTGAGTTAATTGCTTATGCTGATGTGGATTTTGCTGGGTGTAGACTAGATAGAAAAAGCACATTATGAACATGTCAATTTTTGGGACATTCCCTTGTTTCTTGGTCATCTAAGAAACAAAACTCTGTTGCACTATCAACAACCGAAGCTGAATATATTGCAGCTAGTGCATGCTGTGCACAAGTTATGTGAATGAAAAACACCTTAGAAGATTATAAAGTCTATCTTAAAAACATTCCCATTAAATGTGATAATACGAGTGCAATATGTTTAACAAAGAATCTTATTCAACACTCAAGAACAAAACATATTGATATTAGACATCACTTTATACGAGATCATATTACTAATCATGATGTAATCTTAGAGTTCATAGATACTAAGCATCAACTAGCTGATATTTTTACAAAACCTCTAAGTGAAGAACAATTTGATTTCATAAGAAGAGAATTAGGAATGTTGATGTGTCCAAATGCATAAACTTGTTAAAATCATTATTCGGACTTTATTGATTGAGTGATCCAATCACTTAATTGCCATTACATGCCTAAAATAACTTGTTGAAAATTAATACAAAAATTTCTATAACAATGAGAATGTCTTCATGATTGTATAGTCTTGTCCGATTGCATGAAAATGTTAAATTAAATTTATAGTTCCAATCGGATTTCATGAATACATTATTCTCTTTCGGACTTAATAAACATATGTCACATAAAGTTTGATGATGTGATTTTTGACAAATAGAATCATCTAGCAAATGCATATCTTTTAGACTTATCATGTGAAAAATATTCTCTTTAAGAAATAGATTTAATGATTCCTTCTTATAAAAGGAAGATATTTTTATGTGTAAGGATTTGATTCACATAAATATCCTGATCCTTGTAAAGCATGCCTTAATATCCTATCGATTTGAACTACACAAATGGCTTTCCTCCTTCATGTCATGTTTTTCTTGAGATGTTTGTATAATTTATATCCTATCACTCTATATAGATAAATGACATGAACATACTTATGGCATCGCACGTATATTTAAAAGTTGTTTATATCATTCTCCTTTTTGTTGATGACAAAGGGGGAGAAATATATGAATTGATGCTATAAATGCCATATTATGTTAAAAAAATTAGATATTTGTTGATGCTATAAATGCCATATTATGTTAAAAAAAGCAGATATAGAGATTGCATCATCAAAAATATATGAATTAATGATAACTATGATTGCCATATTAGCAATATGTCATGTTTGCATCATGTTAAGATATCAAGAACTTGTATCGTAGTCCTACGTGTTGATATCTTACCATGTGATGAAATGCTATGATTGCTAAAATACTTGAGATGTGTGCATCATGTTAAGATATCAAGAACTTGTATCGTAGTCCTACGTGTTGATATCTTACCATGTGATGAAATGCTTTGATTGCTAAAATACTTGAAATATGTGCATCATATTAAGATATCAAAATCTTACTTCGAAATTTAACATGTTGATATATTACCATATGATGAATTGCTATCATTACCATCATTCATATTTGAAATTTGAAAATGGATGTCAAGCCTTGACATCATATATCATTTTCAGAGAGATACATTATGATGGGAATCATGATGGGAGTATTGATAAGGTTAAATGATTTTAACTTATCAATATGTCTCTTGAATTCAAAGGCTTTAAATTCAAGAATGACTTATCTCAGTTACGACACATAGATAGGGGGAGTTAGGTTAACTCCGTTATCAATTGATTGTCATCATCAAAAAGGAGGAGATTGTTGAATCTCAAATTTTGATGATGACGTCAATTGTCATTTGTTATCTAATCCATATGTTGAGATAAGTGTGCAGGATTAACTAGGATGAAAGTAATACATATAGCAGGAGTTGCGCCGGAGTCAAGACTATGATCACGTTGGGGTTTCGAGAATTCGACGGAAGTTCGGACGGTCATCAGAGGTTCTACGGGAACAAATCCGAGAAGTCCAAGAGCTTGCCAAAGAAGCTCATCAGAACTTGCCAAGTGGATCGTCGCAAGTCCAGGAGTTTGTCAGAAGTCCGCAGGAGCATCACCGAGGGTTTATCGGATGATCGACGGAAGCTCGCCAGAAGAAGCGATTGACGCACCGGAGCAAGTTACAGTAAATGTCTTAAGAAATTCGTAGTTTGCAAGATGATTAAGTTAGAAATGGGAGGTGATCCCATTAACTTAATCTTGGGGCAATTGGGCCCTTGACAAACCCAAATTGGGCCGAATGGATCAGCCCATTCAGACACAGATTACTTGGCCAGAGGTGGCATCGTTGTCACACCCCCCGAATTTATCACATTCAGGAGGTGTGACCCTGTCTAAAATCAATAATATTATAATTCATCATCAATTCAATCCAGGATCCAATCAAACAATTTGATGATACTAAGAATCATTCAAAAATCGATATTCACAATTCATAAATCAAAATCCACTTCACTCAAAGATTCACAAAATCCAAAGGCAACTCAACTAAACATCAACCACAGCACAAATCCATAATTGTAGAAGTATATTGTTAGGACTCTAGCTAGGAGAGTCCTAATTGAGAGGGACATTCTGTTAGGACTCTAGCTAGGAGAGTCCTAATTGAGAGGGACACTCTATTAGGACTCTAACTAGGAGAGTCCTAATTGAAAGGGACATTCTGTTAGGAGGTTTTTTCTTAGAGAAGAATTAGGAGTTGTAAGGGAATAGGAGTCTTGAGTATAAGTCATATTAGGAGTTGGTTAGAAGTAAGAGTCTTAAGTAGGAGTCCTATTAGGAGTTAGGGTTTAGAAGCCCTATAAATAGCCATGTATTCCTTCTCTTTTCTTAATCAATAGATGAATCTTTTCTGCAGCCTTTGAGCAGCAACTTGGAGGGAGGAACCCCTATAGAGTTCCAAGGAGGTTGATCCCCTAAAGAGATCAATCCCAAGTTTAGAATATGCAAGGGTTCTAACATATATATAATCATAAAAAGATAATTATTTACCATGAGTTCTTATCCTTATACAACTTAAACTTATCATTCCATAAACATAAGCGGTCCTTTAAACTTTTACAACACATAAGTATCAATAAATCCTTAACATTTCATCAGAAGTAAAGTATACAATATAACAAAAACCTATCATCCAACAAAGATTAGCCCAAAAATCTTCTAGCCTTTCATTGCTTTAACCCAATTCTAGCTTTTCAGTACGTGACAAGCTACCCTGAAAAATTTATATAGCAATAGGGTGAGCATAAAGAGCTCAGCAAGCGTCTAACATATCCATGGCGATAGGAGAAGTTCAAGCAGGCTTAGTATCAAGATACAAAAGTAGAAATACAAGTGTTCATTTGAAATCATCTCATTCAAAAACAAGCATTAGACATAACAATAGGAGAAGGGAAATTGGAGCATTTCATTGGCAAAAAAAATATTTAGGCATGTATCAAATGGCAAATGAAGCATTTAGGCGCATATCAAAGGCGTAAGAGTGTTTGGGGGCATGATAATGACAAATGAAACACTTCAAAGTATAATAAGTGAACCGAATAATAAACACAAGCTTGTATGACATTTTTGATGTAGCATGCATTCCATTTTTATCCAAAGCATAATATGAACTCATAAACAAAGTTTTGGATATCATATCAATAAATATAGAGGGCACTATGGGACCACATACATAATGTGATTCATCCATTTCTAGATGACCACCAAGCATAAGTCTCCCACGTCTTCGAGCTCCATCCACCCACGTCTGAGTGAAGTCAATGGGGCCGGCAGAGAAATCGCGGGCTCTAAGCATAACTCCCTTTACCATTTCTGGCAAAGGTTCACAATATCCCATAAGACACCAGAGTACAAAAGGATAGTATGAACAATAACATTGACACATATCAGAAGCATATGCGAAACAACGAAGATATGCATGTGCCTTTATCAAACAAGGAAATGCAAATAAAGCATTACATAATAAATTTCAGATATTCAATAATTTTAGGATGAACAATATAAGAACTTCAAAGGACTAATATGAAGCTCAATTGAAGAAGAATTTAGCAGAAATCAAATTTCCAATAGGATAAAAATAGAATAGGCAAAACCCAACAAAGTTTTCAATTCTGATAGAATTTGAATGATACATTTTCTGAATTGTTTGAGTGACCAAGCATGCTCCAAATCACTAAAAATAGGTGTCATTGGAAAGCTGTATCAATCTATTTTCAGACAAACTCAGATTTATAATTTTTTTGTGTTCTTAATGTTGAATCTCGGATTTTGATGATAAAATCAATTGATGGGTTAATTGATCTAATCCATATTATAGAGTTAAGTGTGCAGGATTAACTACGATAACTAGAAAATATAAAGCAAGAATACCGGAGTCAAGTTCGATGGACGTTTAAGAGTCCGAAGAATCGTCGGAGATGCTGCCGAAACAAATCGAGAAGAAATCGGGAACCTATCGAAATTTTCGGAAGTTCGCCGAAGAGATCGTCGGAGGTTCACAGAGATCACCGAGAAGGCTCGGCTACTCGTTAAAGTTATCACAAGTTCGGGAGCTTGCTGGGAGTCTGTCAGAAGAAGTTCGTCGGCAAGCTCGCCGGAACAAGACTCGACGTTCGCGGTTGAAAACTTGCTTAGGATGTTTTTAGTTATATAGTTCACTTGTAATTAGGATTAGGATTAAGAGATAATCCTATCCTGGTTATGGGCCAATTGGGCCAAAATTAGATGTGGTTTGGGCTAAATTTTAAGCCCAACTAGTGAACCGAAGGGTCTGGTGGTGGCACCGCCAGACTGGGCGGTGGCACTGCCCAGCATCCGAGAGCCGGGCGGTGGCACCGCCCAGCACTATCAGTGTCAGACACTGACAGGCGGTGGCACCGCCAGCATCGGGAACCCAAAGAGAATTCAAATTTTGGAGCCCAAATTTGAATCTTTTTGAGGCCTATAAATACCCCTCAAATCTCAACTGAGCTTACAACTTTTTGAGAAGCAATTATTTGAGATAAAGGCCTTAGAAAAGTCTTAGCTAGTCTTGTTTTCAATTTGCTAGTGTTCACCTCCTTCTTTCTTGTTGAAAATATATAAGAGAGTGAACCGCTTGTAAAAAGTTGTAAGAGGGGTATTTACCCTTCCCCTTCAAGAGATTTGCTAGTGGAAGGTGGGAGCCATGTTAGGACTCTAGCTTGGAGAGTCCTAATTGAGAGGGACATTCATGTAAAACTGTTAGGACTCTAGCTAAGAGAGTCCTGATTGAGAGGGACATTCTGTTAGGACTCTAGCTAGGAGAGTCCTAATAGAGAGGGGCATTCATGTAGGAGGTTTTTTCTTAGAGAAGAATTAGGAGTTGTAAGGGAATAGGAGTCTTGAGTATGAGTCCTATTAGGAGTTGGTTAGAAGTAAGAGTCTTAAGTAGGAGTCCTATTAGGAGTTAGGGTTTAGAAGCCCTATAAATAGCCATGTATTCCTTCTCTTTTCTTAAGCAATAGATGAATCTTTTCTACAGCCTTTGAGCAGCAACTTGGAGGGAGGAACCCCTATAGAGTTCCAAGGAGGCCGATCCCCTAAAGAGATCAACCCCAAGTTTAGAATCTGCAAGGGTTCTAACACCTGGTATCAGAGTAGCGTTCTTGGTGTCTCGCTGCCCTTCCACAGCCATCCATCAACCCTCCACAACCGCCCAAAGCAATTCCCACAATTGCTTAAAAGATCGTCACTGAATTCCGCCATCATCTCCACCACCGCGGATCATCCTTTGATCTCCCCGTGAATTGCAACAGGTTCTGGTTTCCTACCTTACTGCTGCTGCAATTTAGTTATCCTTATTCAAAAATCTCAAAAAAATTATTCCTATATTGCTGCACAAACTTTTCGTCACAAAGTTTTCATCTCTACGACGAAAGATACATTGCAGAATTCCAATCGCATAGCACCATCTGTTTGATGTGGCTACTATGCATTTTCTATCCAAATTTCTACAAAATTTTTATTACATCTTTGACACTTCCTAACAGTGGATTTCCCTTTAGTTTCATCGAAAAATTCTCAATATAAACTACTGATCTTTTATATCCAATCTGCTGCACTTGAAAATCTATGCTGCAGAAAATTTCAGCTGCATATCGTTGCCTTAACCCATCTATTTGCAATCTTTTTTGAATGAAATTTCTTATACACTTCATAGATCATCTAGGCTTCCATCTAAGATTGATCTTTAAAGAAATTCATCTCAAAAAAATGATTTTGTGTTGCTGCAAATTTTCATCGTATCCCGCTGAAATTTCTCGACGAGAATTCTGCTATCGCAACTTGCACCAATTTTCTTACTGTTATACTGCCGAAATTTTCTTGATTAAATTAGATATCTTTGCTGTCATATAAACTGTGATTTTTCTATCAATTTTCTCCTTAATTCTCTCAAGTTTTTGGTGGAAATTACGTCGAGAAACCGTTGTTTCTTCGACGACAATTCTACTCTTACAAGACAGCACATACTTGCTGCAACTTCCACGGATTTCTGTCAAACCTTTGCTACCATCTACCATAGATCCAAAACTTTCATCCATAGCCCTAAAACTCTACCAAACTACACCCTCAAACTGCACCCAAAACAGCCACAAAACAAGCCTAAACCGCAGCCTACATCCACCGATCCACCAACACTTTCGACCATCACTTCTCTCAACCATACATGCCTTTAACCCAACAGCAAAAGAGAGATCTTAACATCATTGATTTGGGGCCATATACTATGGCATCTAAGGAGGCAATCAATGCTAAATTCAAAGCCTTGGAGGCATGAATGGAGGATAAGATTCGGACGCTCTTTACCGAACTCAGATTGGGCCGACCTCTAAGCCCGAAGAAATCATATCAAGGAGAGAGCTTTGCCCAATCACACCAAGCCCGAAGAGATGACTTCCAAGGGAGGGTAGGCTCTATGACCGACCCCAACTATCCATGCATGAGAGTGGACTTCCCTAGATGGGAAGAAGGAGACCCGATTGGTTGGATCTCACACGCGGAGCGATATTTTCGGTACCACAAATTCGCAGATGCATCTATGGTGAAAATTGCAGCTATACATCTTGAAGGGGATGCTATACAGTGGTTTAAACAGTTTGAACATACTTATGGAGTCCTTTCATGGCAACAATTCAAAGAAGGACTGCTGATCCGCTTCAGACCAACCGATTACGAGAATATTGACAAACAACTAGCAAAGATCCGACAAACCTCCACCATTCAAGAGTACCAAACCAGGTTTGAAAGGTTATCTAATCAAAATCATGATTGGTCTCAAAAATAGCTATTGAGGACCTTCATTAAGGGCTTGAAGCCGGAGATCCGAGGAGAAGTTAAAGCGCGACAACCGTATACGCTTATGGCAGCCATCTCTTTCGCACGACATCAAGAGGAGCAATTGAACCATGAAGCTTGGAGGACTAGGGTCGTTCCTCAACCAGTAATATTGAAGCCCTCAGCCCCCCCTACTATTGACCAAGTCCCTACACCAAAGAGGTTAACAAGAGAAGAGCTTCGGGAGCGATATACGAAGGGGTTATGTTGGCATTGTGACGAGCCGTGGAGCCGTGAGCATCGCTGTAGTAAAGGGAGACTTCTTATGATTGAACCAATAGAAGAAGAGGTCATTGAACATCCAGAAGAGAGCCTTGAACATGAAGAAGAAGATGCAGAAGAAGAGCCACAACCGATTGTAGTTACGGTGCATGCACTAGCCGGCTACTCAAACCCGGAAACGATGAAAGTTGGAGGCCTTCTCAAACAACAACCGATCACTGTTCTCATCGACACGGGCAGTTCTAATAACTTTATAAATAGTAAGGTTACTATCCAGATGGCCTTACCTATTGAGAATTACAGCAGGTTTGACGTTAAGGTTGTCGACGGACGGATTTTGAATTGTGATCGTAGGCGCCCGTAGGAGAAACTATTACTGCAAGACCAAGAGATAATTGCAAATTTCTTCCTTCTCCCTCTTGATGATCATGAGGCCATGCTTAGAATTAAATGGTTGACAACATTAGGTGATTTTTCTTGGAATTTTATGAAACTAATTATGAAATTTTATAGTAAGGAGAAACAGGTGATACTGCACGGGAAACGTGGGGGCGACATAACGATGATTTGCACACAACAAATGAAGAAGGTTTTGCATAAAGTATGCAATGGCTTTTTGGTACAGCTTGAGCAGCAAACTAAGGGAGAGCCAACAGAATTTGAAGATCCAAATCTACTTCGTTTGCTTGCTGAATTTTCAGATATAATTGACGGACCGCGCAACCTACCTCTTACCCGCCGGCATGGTTTTTATATAACAATTCTTCCAGGCAAACCTCCAGCAAATGCTCAGCCATATCAGTATCCACATCTCCAAAAGGATGAAATAGAATGGATTGTAAAAGAGATACTCGAAACGGGAGTTATTCGGCCATGTTGCAGCCCCTACTCTTCACCGGTGCTCCCCATACGAAAGAATGACGGAACATGGTGATTATGTGTTGACTACCAAGCTCTCAATGGCATAATCATCAAGGATAAATACCCTATTCCAGTAGTAAATGAGTTGCTAAGGGAGTACAAATCTTCACAAAACTGTACCTTCGATCCGGGTATCGTCAAATACGAGTATGCGAAGAAGACATACCGAAAACTACATTTTGAACACACAACAACCCTATGAATTTTTGCTTTCTTCAAAAGAATGTGGAATATCTTGGGCATATCATATCAGAGGAAGGTGTGACGGTTGACCCCTTCAAAATTGGAGCAATGCAAAACTGGCCGACCCCGAGAAACATAAAATTGTTATATGGCTTTCTGGGTTTAACAGGCTACTACCGCAAGTTCGTGAAAAACTATTGAAAGATCAATGCACCACTTACTTCCTTACTGGAAAAAGATGTCTTCCAATGGTTGGACAGAGCCTCCGCTGCCTTCGACAAACTTAAGGCAGCCATGACGATGACGCCGGTGCTAACACTACCAGATTTCAACCGACCCTTCATTATTGTGGCCGACACATCTGGAGTCAGAATTGGAGCCATTTTCATGCAAGATGGTCGACCACTCGCATACACTAGCAAGGCATTATCTCCCTCCTATCAAAATAAGTCAACATATGATAAGGAGATGCTCGCCATTGTGCGCGCAGCAACGAGGTGGAGATTGTACTTGATCAGGCGATACTTTCAAATCAAGACTGACCATAAAAGCCTAAAATATCTCTTGGAGCAGAAGATATCTTCCCCCGAGCAGCAAAAATGGGTAACAAAACTTCTTGGATTTGATTATGAAATAACTTACAAAATGTGGAAAGAGAATGTTGTTGTAGATGCGCTTTCGCAGCTACCTGAGTAAGCTGAATTTTCGGTCGTTTTACTTCCAACCAACGACTTCCTTGAGGATATTAAGATGGAATGGCAGGAAGATTCAGAGACTAGTAAGAAAAAAATAAAAATAAAAAAAAAATTGGAGGAAGCATTTTGACTCAAAAATTTAAAAAATATTTAAGAAAGAATAAATTTAAAAATAATACAAAAAATAAATTTGAACACAAGAAGGACCAAGTGATTTGCTATGAGTGCAAAAAAACAGGGACACTACAAGAACGATTGTCCTCAAGCCAAAAAGATAACATCAAATAAGAAGGCGCTCAAGGCAACGTGGGATGATTCAAGTGCGTCGGAAGAAGAGGAGTCCAACACCGAGCAAGTTGCTCATTACGCCCTAATGGCCATCGGAGAATAGGTAACGGATTTAATTGATGCAGATTTACCTTATCATGAATTATTAAATACTTTCCATGAGTTATTTGATGAATGTAAGACAATTAGTAGAAAATACAAATTGCTAAAAAAGGAGCATGATAGTCTCACTTGTGATATCGATAAATTAAAAACTGAATATCATGATAGTTTAGCTCCATGTATAAAATGCCATGATCTAGAATCTTTCCAAAAGGAGAACTTGCTACTTAAGGACACCTTGAAGAAATTCGAGGTTGGTAGCAAATCTTTGAACATGATCCTTACAAATAAGGGTCACGTTCCTAAAAGAAGTGGAATCGGATTTGTGAGAAGTCCTCACTAAAATCCAACCACCTTCATTAAAGGCCCCGTCTTACATGTTCGGCACCAAAGCAATTGCAACTTTTGTTACAAATATGGACATAAAACTTATAAATGTCCATTCAAGAAAATTAGTCCGAACAAACTAATTTGGGTTCCTAAAGGAACCATGATCAACTCTATGCAATATGATGAACAAGTTAAATCAGTTTTTAAGGCACCTAAAAGAAAATGGGTACCTAAAAATAATCCCTTCTGGTAGAAGAGATGGTATCTAGATAGTGGATGCTCAAGACATATGACTGGAGATCCATCTCATTTCTCTATGCTCACTAGCAAAGAAGAAGGGTACGTCACCTTCGGAGACAACAACCAAGGCAAAATCATTGGCAAGGGAACCATAGGTAACAAATTAAAATTTTCTATTGATGATGTCTTACTAGTTGATGGATTGAAACATAATCTCTTGAGTGTTAGTCAATTATGCGATAAAGGTTATATCGTTAGATTTGAATCAAATGTATGTATTATTGAAAAACCAAACCATAACATAACTATGATTGCATTAAAACAAAATAATGTCTACACTATCAACCTTGATGAACTAAGTAATGAAATGTGCTTCTCCGCTTTAAATGATGATGCTTGGCTTTGGCATAGGAGACTAGGCCATGCAAGCATGAAACTAATATCTAAGATCAAATCTAGAGAATTAGTGCGAGGAATTCCAAATATAAAGTTTATTAAGGACAAAGTATGCGATGCATGTCAACTAGGTAAATAAATAAAAACTAGTTTCAAATCAAAAACTCAAATTAGCACCACTAGACCATTATAATTGATTCATTTGGACTTATTTGGACCAATTGATACGACAAGTCTAGGAGGAAACAAATATGCGTTTGTAATTGTGGATGACTATACTAGATACACTTGGACCTATTTCTTAGCTCACAAAAGTGATTGTTTCAAGTGTTTCTCTAAATTTTGTAAACTCACTCAAAACGAAAAAGTTTTCATGATTTCATCAATTCGGAGTGATCACGGTGGCGAATTTCAAAACCGTGACTTTCAAAATTTTTGTGAAGTTAATGGATACAATCACAACTTCTCCACTTCGAGGAATCCCCAACAAAATGGAGTAGTTGAAAGAAAAAATAGAAACCTACAAGAAATGGCAAGAACGATGTTAAATGAACATAGTCTACCCAAGTATTTTTGGGCTGAAGCCGTAAATACGGCTTGCTACATCATGAATAGGGTCCTAATAAGACCATCTCTATCAAAAACTCCCTATGAATTATGGAATAACAAAAAATCAAATACTTCCTATTTTAAAGTTTTCGGTTGTAAATGCTTTATTTTGAATGAAAGGGATGCCTTAGGAAAATTTGATGCTAAATCCGATGAAGGCATCTTTCTTGGTTACTCTTCCGTTTCTAAGGTTTTTCGGGTTTTTAACAAAAGAACCTTAGTAATAGAAGAGTCTATTCATGTAGTTTTTAATGAAATTACAAATTTAAAGAAAAATGATTTTGATGATGATCTTGGTTTTGATAATTTGAATTTAAATGAACCCCCTCCTCAAAATAGCAACTTGGATGCACCTTCTTCTGAAATTTCCTTACCCAAGGAATGGAAGTATATAGATGCTCATCCAAAGGAGCTAATTATAGGAGATACATCAAAAGGGGTTCAAACTTGTTCCTCTTTCAAGAATTTTTGTACTAACGGTGCCTTCCTTTCTCAAATCGAACCTAAATGCATTGACGAGACCATAAAAGATGATTTTTGAGTTATTGCAATGCAAGAGGAATTGAATCAATTTGAGAGAAATAAGGTATGGAAGTTTGTTCCTAGACCTAGTGACCATTTAGACTGTAGCGGCGGCCAGATCTAGGGCGACCACTGTAGCGGCGAAGACACTGTAGCGGCGACCAGATCTAGGGCGACCACTGTAGCGGCGGCCAGATCTCCCTAGGGCGATCTGACTCCTGCAGCATCGGCTTTCTCCCACAAGCGACGGGCGATGACACTATAGTGGCGATATGATTTCCTGCAGCGTCAGCTGTTTCCCAAGGGCGACAGTACTGTAGCGGCGGCGACGACACTGTAGTAGTGACGGTACTGTAGCGGCGACGATACTGTAGCGGCGACGAGATCTCCCTAGGGCGATCTAACTCCTGCAGCGTTGGCTTTCTCCCACGGGCGATGATTCTATAGCAACGATCTAATCTCCCTTACTATAGTGGTGATCGGATCTCCTGCAGCGTCGGCTTCTCCCCAAGGGCGACGATACTATAGTGGTGACCAGATCTCCCTAGGGCGACGGTACTGTATCGGCGATCTGATATACTACGATGGTGGCTTTTCCCTATGGAGATGATTCTATAGCCGTGACCAGAAGAGGGATCAAACATGGCAGCGACGGCCCCTAGGGCTGGCGACGGTGGCGGGATGGTTGATACGATGGTAAGACTCCCTACCGTTACCCCTCAATTGGCTCCTCCTCCATATCCTCTCCAAAGAGAAACTCCTTCGACGAAACAGCATCGAAGTAGGTCGCGCTCTAGATCGCGGCAGCCTACCCTCATTTCCAGTGACCCTAGGCCTTGGACTAGCCTCTTCAAGGCTCCGGTTGGAAGTCCGGATCTAAGTTTGGAATTCTTTACTCCAGAAGTTCAGGCTAATAAGAAGATTGCTGTATACGAGGCTGCTGATTCAGCAGAGCTTATTGAGACATGGTCTATGGCGATTGTTGGCTATGTGGTAGGTCTCAAAACATCTTATTTCCCACTATCCTCATTTATCAAAACTCGATGGGGAATATCGTCATTTGATTTTCATATGCTGGAGAACGGATTCTTTGTTTGCAAGCTATACTCTGAAGAAGATTTACAATGGGTCCTCGAAGGATTCTGGACTATTCGTGGCCATCCAATGATTCTACGACGCTGGTCTCCTGATGTCCGTTTGGAGTTAGATAGCCTACAGTCTATTCCATTATGGGTATCCTTTCAAGGTCTTCCTCTACATCTTTGGAGTCGACGTTTTATTGCAAAGTTATGCAGCACTCTGGGACAGCCACTCTACATCGACAAAGCAACAGCTGCTCAGACGAGATTAGCATTTGCACGAGCATGTGTACTGGTTTCTTCCGACGAAGATCTTCCAAATGAGGTTTTCTATCGTGATCTTGACGGGAACACTCGGAAGGTACATGTCTCATATTCTTGGAAGCCACAATGATGTCAGCATTGCTTATCTTTTGGTCATGCAAATGGAGCTTGTCAGCAAACTTCAAAACAAATCACAAAGCTCTATCGACCACGTCAAGCACCTCAGCAACAAAGCGAGTCTTCTCTAATGGAAGTAGCACCGATGGTGGCGACGACTATTGAGCATTCCGACTCGCAAGGACAGCACCGCAGACAGAAGGACAAATCCAAAACTATATCTCTTCCTATAATGTCGGAGCCTTCCACAACAGAGGTTTCCCTCGGTACTAGTGGATAGGAGAAACATAAGTCAGGAACTTCATCTCTTCCAATATCATTGGATCCGTCCACAATAACTCAACAAACTCAGGCCCAAACAAATCTCGCCAGCAAGGATATTCTTCCTCAACAAACTCAGGCCACAACAAACATCGCCAACAAGGATATTCTGTCTCAACAAACTCATGCCCCAACAAACCTCTCTAGCCAGGCTACTCCAACAAGTACTATCCAGGATATTGTGCTGCAACAATCTTATCGTGCTTCAACAAACCCTGCCAATCAAGACCACATGATTCAAGGTATTTTAAAGTTTAAAAATCTGCAAGCTGTAGATGAAGTGGATAAATATAGGAATAAAGCCATAAAAGGTAAGGATATTGTGCGGGAGGAAAATACAAAACCGAAGGATAAGAAAAAGGATGGTACAGTCCATCCAAAATCGTAGGATGAATACCTTACCACCTTTTCATTTCTTTATTATTGATGAAGATAACATGTTGGAATGTTCGCGGACTTAATAAGCCGGAGAAATGTCGGGAGCTCAATAGAATAATCAAGTCTGCCGCATGTGATATTATTATTCTAGTAGAAACGAAAATTAAACAATCGCGCGTTCAAGCTCAAAAGAATTTAATATGGCCGGATGTAGAACTGTTTACCAATGACTCAAATGAAACTTTTGGTAGAATATGGGTCATATGGCATCCTAACTCTATTAATGCTTGGTTTATTTCTGCTACTGATCAATTCATTCATCTTAAGGTAGAGGACAAAAAGAATGGCTGTCAATTCAATTTCACTGGTATATATGCTTCAAATAGTATGCAAGAAAGAAATACTCTTTGGTTTGACCTGACTAATATTGTAAATGGCTGTCTCAATGTACCTCGGATTGTTCTTGGAGACTTTAATACTGTTCGGTACACAAATGAAAAAGTGGGGGGTAGACAACTTTCAGAAAGCCAGCTTCAAAGTTTTAATGATTACATTGACACTGCAACTTTATTTGATATGAAATCTGTGGGTAATTGGCTCTCTTGGAGTAATCAATGTGTAGCTAATAGAAAAATAATGGCTTGACTTGATAAGTGTTTGATTAATCATGAATGGTTAACAGTTTTCCCAGATTCACTTCTTGATTATGGTGCTCCTTTGTTTTCTGACCATTCTTTAATGTATATACACGCAGACAAAGTGACACCAAGAGGCAAGAAACCGTTTAGATTCTTTAACATGTGGAGTACTCATCCTCAATTTCTTGATGTTATCAGATCTGCTTGGAATGTTAATGTGCATGGATCCCCCCCTTACATCTTATGTCAAAAGCTCAAAGCCTGTAAAGCAGCACTAAAGGAGTGGAATACAAATACCTTTGGCAATATTATCACCACAGTTCAATTTTGCAGGAAGGAACTAATGTCATTGCAACATGAGCTGCAACTTCAGCCAAATGATGAGAATATTATCTACAAAGAGACAGAAGCTATAAATAACTTCATGCAAGCCATAAAACAGGAGGAAAGTTTTCCAAAGCTGAAGTCTCGACAGCATTGGCTTACACTAGGAGATTCCAATACTAAATTTTTCTATGCTTCAATTGCTACTCGAAGGGCTGTTAACCGTATCAGCAAATGCAGGGACAAAGATGATAATCTTATTGAGAATTTAGATGAGGTTAAAGCACACACAGAGCAATTTTTTTATTCCTTACTCAATCAAGCTAGGAAAACTAATAACATTCATGTGGAGCCGACTAGAAAACTTGATTCGGAAGCTATTTCAATCCTCAATACCCCAATTACAGACGACGAAATTGTATGTGTTGTCTTTAAGTCACCAAAGCACAAAAGCCCAGGTCCAGATGGATTTCTAGCTGAATTTTACCAAACTACTTGGTCTATTATTGGAAATGATGTGATCAAGGCTTGCCAACATTTTTTCTCTTCATGTCATATTCTTAGAGAGATGAATTGTACTTTTATTTCTTTAATTCCGAAGAATGCATGGGCTGATTCACTAGAGAACTATCGACCCATATCATTATGTAACTTTATTTACAAGATCATCTCCAAAGTATTGGCAAATAGAATGCAAAAGATAATACACAAGATCATTAGCCCAAATCAAGCTGCTTTCATCAAAGGGGGAAGTATACATCATAACATTTTGCTTGCTAATGACTTGGTCAAAGATTTGCATTCAAAAGCAAGAGGGACAAAAATATGTTTTAAAGCTGATTTACGAAAAGCCTTTGATTCAGTTAATAGGAAATTTATCTATAAGATGCTCCTCGATATGAACTTCCCAAAGCAATGGGTTAATTGGATTCAATCTTGCTTGGAAACTCCAAAGTTTTCGATACTCTTTAATGGCTCACCTATTGGTTTTTTTGGGAGCACGAATGGCATCCGACAAGGTGATCCACTCTCTCCGTATCTCTTTACTATTGCGATGCAAGGACTTAGCTGTATGTTGGAACATGCAGTCTTAAATGGCAGCATTAAGGTACCTAATGTTGTCTCTATTCATATATCACATATAACATTTGCAGATGATTTACTTATCTTTCTCCAAAATGATCCAACTTCAGTAAAGAACCTGGCTACTATTATGAATGACTTTGGTATGGTTTCTGGACTTCAGTTAAATCATGCGAAAAGTAAAGTATATATGAGCCCTTACGTTGAGGATAAGGTCTTTATTGCACAAACTTTGGGGGTTAGTGAGGGAAGCCTGCCAGTTCCTTATTTGGGTCTCCCGCTCATATCCACAAGCATTCACAAAACCCACTGTCAGCATATCCTGCAAAAAATAAAGAATAGAATTTCTTCTTGGAAAAATAGGCTTCTATCAAAAGCAGGACGACTCGAACTCATCCATTCTATATTGCACTCCTACTCTATATACTGGTGTAATGCATTTCTTCTGCCTGCTGGACTTCTCCAAGATATTGAACGGTTATTAATGAACTTCTTCTGGAATGACACAAATGATAAGGCAATGCATATGGTAAATTGGGATA
The DNA here is from genome assembly GCF_036884655.1 of Musa acuminata AAA Group. NCBI lineage: Eukaryota > Viridiplantae > Streptophyta > Magnoliopsida > Zingiberales > Musaceae > Musa > Musa acuminata. The sequence goes on along the minus strand of NC_088334.1, from coordinate 27,083,787 downwards.
GCATTTGCAAACCGAAAGATGAAGGGGGGCTAAACTTGAGAAATACTAGAGATTGGAATCAAGCATGCCTGGTACAACAATTGTGGGATCTTTTGTAAAACAAATGTTCCTTATAGTCACAATGGGTTTCTGCTATGTATCTTTCAAATGAATCAATCTGGGAAATTTCAACAAGAACATACCACTCTGCAGCTTGGAAAGGAATTTTAAAGGCTAGGAATTGGCTAATCAAACACATTTCGTATGCAATCTCTTTTGGAACTAGTACTAATATGTGGTACGATCCTTGGGTGAATAGAAAGAGTATATTTCAATTATATGGCGACAGAATACGAAAAGATCTTGGGGCTCCCAAAGATTGGAAGGTTTCCGAGTTCATTGCTAACGGTACCTGGTGTCTCCCTAATCCTATTTCTCCCGAAATGCTATCACTTTGGCCGACTATCATAGCTATTCTAATCAGGAACAACTCTTCAGATATACTTATTTGGCCTCATGACAATAGCAAATTTAGTGCCACATCCGCATAGAATCAAATTAGGCAAAGAAATAACAAGTGGGTCCCAAGCAGTTGGACATGGGATCGACCGGGATCACAAAGACACTCCTTATGTACATGGTAGGCCCTTCTCAATAAACTACCTACAATAGACAATATGAAAAGAAGATGTATCTATCATGTTAACCGATGCTCCCTTTGTTTGCAACAAGAAGAAACTGTTGACCACCTCTATTTTGCTTGTGGTTATACAAAATGGATATGGAAGGAGATTCTCCAGCGATTTGAACTCAATAGACTACCGCAACCAAACTTGCACCAAGAACTAGGCGACCTTATGCAATGTTTCTCAAGAAAAGGGCCTCTTACACAACTAGCAAATGTTACTTTCAGATGCGCTATTTGGTGGATGTGGAAGGAGAGATGTAATAGAATCTTTGAATGTCAACACACAAACAATGCTCAGCTCTTGAAAGAGATTATTAGAGACTCAAGATCCTGTATGGAGCATGATCTCAAAACCGAGCACTTCACCCGAAGAGAAAAAGATATTTTTATCAAATTTAATTTTGCTATTAGCTAAAGATCTTGGGAATGATGCCAAATAATGTACCCACAGGTAATTATAGTCTACAGCATGTGTAGTCATAACTATCGCATTCGCACTCTATGAGTTACTTGGCTTTGTCTATGACTTGTATGTTAGGATCGGAGCGGCACTAAGAGGGGGGGGGTGAATTAGTGCAGCGGATTAAACCTTCGATTTTAATCAAAATCTTTCGTACGTTAAGAACGAAACTTGAGAAATTTAACTTGAAGGCGTATTCTTGAAGTTGCGCAGCAAGAGTAATAAGGAACTAAAGCAGTAAGAAGATTTGCAGTAATGTAAATGACAATAATAAAAAGCAAACCAGAGATTACGCCGATTTTTAGAGTGGTTCGGTCAAATGACCTACTCCACTTGCGAGGCCCCTCTTCGATGAGGCTCCCACCTTCCACTAGCAAGTCTCTTGAAATGGAAGGGTAAACACCCCTCTTACAACCTTTTACAAGCAGCTCAACCTCTTACAAATTTTCAATAAGAAAGGAGGAGGAGAACTCTCTAGCAAATTGAAAACAAGACTTGCTAAGACTTTCTAAGACTTTTCTTTCAATCAAAATGCTTTTCAAAAGTTGTAACCTCAGCTGAGATTTGAGGGGTATTTATAGGCCTCAATAGGATTCAAATTTTGGGCTCCAAAATTTGAATTCTCTTAGGGTTCCCGGTTTTGGCGGTTCCACCGCCCAGCCAGGCGGTGCCACCGCCCAACGCTCGGGTGCTGGACGGTGCAACCGCCCAGCCAAGGAGGTGTCACCGCCCAGTTAGGCGGTGCCACCGTCTACAGTGTTTTCAGCTTGACTACAGTGTTTTCAGCCACTAGTTGGGCTTCAATCTTGGCTCTCTAGTTCGCTGGTTTAGCTTAATTTTTAGCCTAAACCAACTCTGACTTTGGGCCCAGTTGGCCCCTAACCAGGATATAGGATTATCTCTTAATCCTAATCCTAATTACAAGTGGACTACATAACCAAAACACGTCATAAGCAAATTTTCAACCGCGAACGTCGAGTCTTGTTCTAGCGAGCTTTCCGACGAACTTTCTGCAGACGGGCTTCTAGCAAGCTCCCGAACTTGTGATGACTTTAATGAGTAGCCGAGCCTTCTCGGTGATCTCCGTGAACCTCCGACGATCTCTTCGGCGAACTTCCGAAAATTCCGACAGGTTCCCGATTTCTTCTCGGTTGGTTCTGGCAGCATCTCCGACGATTCTTCGGACTCTTAAACGTCCATCGAACTTGACTCCGGTATTCTCGCTTTGTGTTTTCTGGTCATCGTAGTTAATCCTGCACACTTAACTCAATAATATGGATTAGATCAAATAACCCATCAATTGATTTTATCATCAAAATCCGAGATTCAACAATCTCCCCCTTTTTGATGATGACAATCAATTGATGACGGAGTTAAACGTAACTCCCCCTATCTATATGCCATATTATGAGAAGATAAAACACTTGAATTTCATCATTGAATTCAAGTATAAACCGATAAGCTCTAACCGTAGAACTTATCGTTATTCTCATTAAGCATAATGTAAATGCGAAACTTTGATGAAAATCTTTTTCAAGTCGAAAGATAAGAGACAAATTTTACTATGACAAGAGATAAAGATTTTCAACTTGAATTGCATGATTATACATTTTAGACATGCATTCAATATGATCAATCAATCTTACGATATTTTCAAGGATTTTGCAAGGCATATAAGATAATCATCGATCAATCACTTTTCTCAAGGATTTTGCAATTCATATTTTGTCATGCTATTAAGAATGATATAAGTTATCACTTTTCTCCCCCTTTGTCATCAACAAAAATGAAAATGAGACTTGAAGCACATATTTTGTCATACAACGATTTTATCATTGAAAATTAAGTATGCAAAAATATTTACGCAGAGTTTATTTTAGAGGAAAATTCAGCATGCATTTATATTATCTAATCTCTTCTTTCTATGAATAACAGAAATTGTAGATGTATATAAGAGAGAGATTGGGATAAAAAAATTCAAGTAGTAATTTCACGAAGTCAAGATCATAATTCGAATACAAACTCATTCAAATCGTCAAATTAATGAAAATCTCAACATTACTTTTTAAACATCACATAAGGCATTTAAAGAATTTTTTAAACATAGGAGAATGATTAATTTAAGCATACAATGTTTCAATCAAATTCAAGTCATGAATGCCAATACTTTCATATTTGTAAGTATCAATTCATGAATACCAAAAGATATTATTTGTGATTCCAATTTTGCAAGATCAAGATTATGATTTAGATAAAACTTATTTAAATCAAATCGCTAACTTGAAATTCATAATCAAGTCATCAAAGTCGATTTCGAGATTTCACAACATGTCATATGGAATTTGAAGGAGAATGAGAGACGGAAAGAAGATGAAAAACTTTACGGAAAATCCAATCAAACAAGTTTATTGTTTAGGGACAATTTAACATACCTAATTCCCTTCTAATGAATTCAAATTGGTCTTCATTCAAGGCTTTTGTGAATATATCTGCTAATTGATGCTTTGTGTCAATGAATTCTAGAACAACATTATTGTTAAGGACATGATCGCGTATGAAATGATGCCTAACGTCGATGTGCTTAGTTCTAGAATGCTGAATTGGATTTTTAGTAAGACATATGGCACTAGTATTATCACATTTTATGTGAATATTTTTAAAGTGAATTCCATAGTCTTCTAATGTATTTTTCATCCAAATGACTTGTGCACAACATGCACTTGCAGCAATGTATTCGGCTTCCGCCGTAGATAGTGCGACTGAATTTTGTTTCTTGGAAGTCCAAGAAACAAGTGCATGTCCTAAAAATTGGCATGTTCCGAATGTACTTTTTCTATCTATCCTGCATCCACCAAAATCGGCATCTGCATAAGCTATTAGATCGAATTTTTCAGATTTTGGATACCACAATCCTAAATTTGGAGTTCCTTTAAGATATCTAAATATTCTTTTAACACTCTTAAGATGACATAATTTAGGATTAGATTGAAACCTAGCGCAAAGTCCTACACTAAACTTAATATCCGGTCTAGTCGCAGTGAGGTAGAGTAGACTACCTATCATTCCCCTATATGTTTTTTGATCGAAACTTTCACCATTTGCATCCATATCTAACTTAGTCGCAGTACTCATAGGGGTGTTTATTGCTTTTGAACTATCCATGTTAAATCATTTTAACAATTCTAATGTATATTTTGATTGGTTAAGAAATATACCATCACTAAGTTGTTTGATTTGTAATCCTAAAAAGAAAGTTAATTCACCCATTAAACTCATTTCAAATTCAAGACTCATACATTTGGCAAATGATTCACATAGTGATTCATCCGAAGAGCCAAACACAATATCGTCAACATAAATTTGCAAATAAGAAAATTATTTTCAAAATGTTTAATAAACAATGTAGTATCAACCTTGCCTTTGGTAAAATTATTTAAAATAAGAAAGGAACTAAGCCTTTCATACCAAGCTCTAGGAGCTTGTTTTAAGCCATAGAGAGCTTTAGTCAATTTGAATACATGATTAGGAAGAAGAGAATTTTCAAATCCAGGAGGTTGTTCGACAAATACTTCTTCGGAAATAAAGCCATTCAAGAAAGCACTTTTAACATCCATTTGAAATAGTTTAAAATTATTACTACTAGCATAGGCAAGGAGTATCCTTATGGCTTCTAATCGAGCCACGGGAGCGAAGGTTTCTTCGTAATCGATACCTTCTTCTTGGTTGAAACCTTTGGCCACTAATCTAGCCTTGTTTCTAACCACGATACCATTTTCGTCTTGCTTATTTCTAAAGACCCACTTAGTACCTATGACTAAGTGGTCACTTGGTCTAGGAACAAGCTTCCATACCTCATTCCTCTCAAATTGGTTCAATTCTTCTTGCATTGCAATGATCCAAAAATCATCTTTTAAGGCTTCGTCAATGCATTTAGGTTCAATTTGAGAAAGGAAAGCGGCGTTAGCACAGAAATTTTTGAAAGAAGAACGAGTTTGAACCCCTTTTGATGTATCTTCTATAATTTGCTCTTTTGGATAAGCATCTACATACTTCCATTCTTTAGGTAAAAAAATTTCGGAAGAAGATGCATTCAAATGGCTATTTTGAGGAGAGGGTTCATTTAAATTCAAATTATCAAAACCAAGATCATCATCAAAATCATTTTTCTTTAAATCGGAAATTTCATTAAAAACTACATGAATAGACTCTTCAATTACTAAAGTTCTTTTATTAAAAACCCGAAAAGCTTTAGAAACGGAAGAGTAACCAAGAAAGATGCCTTCATCGGATTTAGCATCAAATTTTTCTAAAGCATCCCTTTCATTTAAAATAAAACATTTACAACCAAAAACTTTAAAATAGGAGATGTTTGGTTTTTTGTTATTCCATAATTCATAGGGAGTTTTGGATAAGGATGGTCTTATTAGAACTCTATTCATGATGTAGCAAGCCGTATTTACGGCTTCGGCCCAAAAGTACTTAGGTAAACTATGTTCATTCAACATAGTTCTTGCCATTTCTTGTAGGTTTCTATTTTTCCTTTCAACTACTCCATTTTGTTGAGGATTTTTTGGAGTTGAGAAGTTGTGATTGTACCCATTACTTTCGCAAAAATTTTGAAAGTCACGATTTTGGAATTCACCACCGTGATCACTCCGAATTGATGAAATCATGAAGCCTTTTTCGTTTTGAGTAAGTTTACAAAATTTAGAGAAACACTTGAAGCAATCACTTTTGTGAGCTAAGAAATAGGTCCAAGTGTATCTAGAGTAGTCATCCACAATCACAAAAGCATATTTGCTTCCACCTAGACTTGTTGTATCAATTGGTCCAAATAAGTCCAAATGGATCAATTGTAATGGTCTAGTAGTGCTAATTTGATTTTTTGGTTTGAAGCTTGTTTTTATTTGTTTGCCTAGTTGACATGCATCGCATACTTTGTCCTTAATAAACTTTATATTTGGAATTCCTCATACTAATTCTTGAGATGAGATCTTAGATATTGTTTTCATGCTTGCATGGCTTAATCTCCTATGCCAAAGCCAAGCATCATCATTTACGGCGGAGAAGCACATTTCATTACTTAGTTCATCAAGATTGATGGTATAGACATTATTTTGTTTTAAAGCAATCATAGTCATGTTATGATTTGGTTTTTCAATAATGCACATATTTGATTCAAATCTAACGATGTAACCTTTATCGCATAATTGACTAATACTCAAGAGATTATGTTTCAATCCATCAACTAGTAAGACATCATCAATTGAAAAATTAAATTTGTTACCAATAGTTCCCTTGCCAATGATTTTGCCCTTGTTGTTGTCTCCGAAGGTAACATACCCTTCTTCTTTGCTAGTGAGCATAGAGAAATGAGATGGATCTCCAGTCATATGTCTTGAGCATCCACTATCGAGATACCATCTCTTGCTCCTTACTTGTGGGTTTGTCTACAAAAGAGGATGATTTTTAGGTACCCATTTGATTTTGGGTGCCTCAAAAATTGACCCACTAACTTTGTTATTTATGATTGAATTCTTTATAGTTCCTTTAGGAACCCATATTAATTTTTGTGAACTAATTTTCCTAAATGGGCATTTGTAGGCAATGTGTCCGGATTTGCAACAAAAGTTGCATTTCATATAAGAGGTAACATGTAATGTAGGTCCTTTTATGAAAGTGGTAGGATTTTGATGTAATCCTTTTACAAATCCAATTCCATTTCTATTTGCGATGTGACCCTTGTGTGCAAGGATCATATCTAATCCTTTGCTACCAACCTTAAACTTGTTTAAGGTTTCCTTAAGAAGCAAATTTTCATTTTTTATTGCTTCTAAGTGCTCACACTTAGAGCATGGAGGAGTTTGAAGACTATCAAACTTATCTTGTAGCAAAGCATGCTCTTTCTTTAAGATACTTAACTTCTTGCTAACAGTTCTACATTCATCAAATAATTCATGAAAAGCGATAGATAGTTCTTCAAAAGATAAGTCTTCATTAAATAAATCACATACCTCTTCTCCTAACGCCATTAGCGCGTAATGAGCAACTTGCTCGGTGTTGGACTCCTCTTCTTCCGATGCGCTTGAATCATCCCACGTTGCCTTGAATGCCTTCTTGTTTGATGTTCTTTTTTTGGCTTGAGGACAATCGTTCTTATAGTGTCCCGGTTTTTTGCATTCATAGCAAATCACTTGGTCCTTCTTTTGTTCAAATTTATTTTTTGTATTATTTTTAAATCTGTTCTTTCTTAAATATTTTTTAAACTTTTGAGTCAAAAGTGCAATGTCATTGTCACTGTCCTCATCACTTGATGTTCCTTTCAAGTGGTCTTCTTGTGATTTGAGTGCCATATCCTTCCTGTTCTTTGGAAGGAGGTTCTCGAGTTCGTCATGAGCTTGACATGTCATTTCGTAGGTCATTAGAGACCCAATGAGTTCTTCAAGAGGGAATGCTTTAAGGTCTTTGGCCTCTTGAATGGCCGTAACTTTTGGATCCCAACTTTTAGGGAGGGATCTTAAGATTTTAGTTACTAGTTCAAAGTTAGTAAAATCTTTACCAAGAGCTTTGAGTCCATTGATGACATCCGTAAACCAGGTGTACATGTCTCCGATGGACTCACTTGGTTTCATTTGGAAAAGTTCGTAAGAGTGCACAAGGATGTTGATTTTGGACTCTTTCACTCGGCTAGTGCCTTCATGAGTGACCTCAAGAGTTCTCCAAATATCAAAAGCCGAATCACACATTGAAACACGATTAAATTCGTTTTTGTCTAGTGCACAAAACAAGGCATTCATAGCCTTTGCATTTAAAGCAAAAACCTTCTTCTCCGATTCATCCCATTCGCTCATCGGAAGAGAAGATTTTTGAAATCCATTCTCGACAATAGACCAAAGCTCAAAGTCCATAGAAATGAGGAAGATTCTCATGCGAGTCTTCCAATATGTGTAATCCGACCCATTAAACAAAGGTGGTCGTGCAATAGAATGACCCTCTTGCATGCCGGAGTAAGCCATCTCTCTTGGGTATTAAACCAAATATGAGAGATAACCTTGCTCTGATACCACTTGTTAGGATCGGAGCGGCACTAAGAGGGGGGGGGGGTGAATTAGTGCAGCGGATTAAACCTTCGATTTTAATCAAAATCTTTCGTACGTTAAGAACGAAACTTGAGAAATTTAACATGAAGGCGTATTCTTGAAGTTGCGCAGCAAGAGTAATAAGGAACTAAAGCAGTAAGAAGATTTGCAGTAATGTAAATGACAATAATAAAAAATAAACCAGAGATTACGACGATTTTTAGAGTGGTTCGGTCAAATGACCTACTCCACTTGCGAGGCCCCTCTTCGATGAGGCTCCCACCTTCCACTAGCAAGTCTCTTGAAATGGAAGGGTAAACACCCCTCTTACAACCTTTTACAAGCAGCTCAACCTCTTACAAATTATCAATAAGAAAGGAGGAGGAGAACTCTCTAGCAAATTGAAAACAAGACTTGCTAAGACTTTCTAAGACTTTTCTTTCAATCAAAATGCTTTTCAAAAGTTGTAACCTCAGCTGAGATTTGAGGGGTATTTATAGGCCTCAAGAGGATTCAAATTTTGGGCTCCAAAATTTGAATTCTCTTAGGGTTCCCGGTGCTGGCGGTTCCACCGCCCAGCCAGGCGGTGCCACCGCCCAACGCTCGGGTGCTGGACGGTGCAACCGCCCAGCCAAGGAGGTGTCACCGCCCAGCTAGGCGGTGCCACCGCCTACAGTGTTTTCAGCCCGACTACAGTGTTTTCAGCACTAGTTGGGCTTCAATCTTGGCTCTCTAGTTCGCTGGTTTAGCTTAATTTTTAGCCTAAACCAACTCTGACTTTGGGCCCAGTTGGCCCCTAACCAGGATATAGGATTATCTCTTAATCCTAATCCTAATTACAAGTGGACTACATAACCAAAACACGTCCTAAGCAAATTTTCAACCGCGAACGTCGAGTCTTGTTCTGGCGAGCTTTCCGACGAACTTTCTGCCGACGGGCTTCTAGCAAGCTCCCGAACTTGTGATGACTTTAATGAGTAGCCGAGCCTTCTCGGTGATCTCCGTGAACCTCCGACGATCTCTTCGGCGAACTTCCGAAAATTCCGACAGGTTCCCGATTTCTTCTCGGTTGGTTCTGGCAGCATCTCCGACGATTCTTCGGACTCTTAAACGTCCATCGAACTTGACTCCGGTATTCTCGCTTTGTGTTTTTTGGTTATCATAGTTAATCCTGCACACTTAACTCAATAATATGGATTAGATCAAATAACCCATCAATTGATTTTATCATCAAAATCCGAGATTCAATATTGTATAGATAAAGCTATTTGTAGAAACTTTACACATAATCAATTTACTTTTACTTACCAAAAAAAAATTAGTCATTGGTACTAAATGGGTCTTTAGAAACAAGCAAGACGAAAATGGTATCGTAATTAGAAACAAAGCTAGATTAGTGGCCAAAGGTTTCAACCAAGAAGAAGGTATCGATTACGAAGAAACCTTCGCTCCCGTGGCTCAATTAGAAGCCATAAAGATGCTCCTTGCCTATGCTAGTAGTAATAATTTTAAACTATTTCAAATGGATGTCAAAAGTGCCTTTTTGAATGGTTTTATTTCCGAAAAAGTATATATGTTGAACAACCTCCCGGATTTGAAAATTCTCTTCTTCTTAATCATGTATTCAAATTGACTAAGGCTCTCTATGGTTTGAAACAAGCTCCTAGAGCTTGGTATGAAAGGCTTAGTTCCTTTCTTATTTTAAATAATTTTACCAAAGGCAAAGTTGGTACAACATTGTTTATTAAACATTTTGAAAATAATTTTCTTATTATGCAAATTTATGTTGACGATATTATTTTTGGCTCTTTAGATGAATCACTATGTGAATCATTTGCCAAATGTATGAGTCATGAATTTGAAATGAGTTTAATGGGTGAATTAACTTTCTTTTTAGGATTACAAATCGAACAACTTAGGGATGTTATGTTTCTTAACCAATCTAAATATACATTAGAATTGTTAAAACGATTTAACATGGATAATTCAAAAGCAATAAACACCCCTATTAGTACTGCGACTAAGTTAGATATGGATAAAAATAGTGAAAATTTCGATCAAAAAACATATAGGGGAATGATAGGTAGTCTACTCTACCTCACCGCGACTAGACCGGATATTATGTTTAGTGTAGGACTTTGTGCTAGGTTTCAATAAAATCCTAAATTATCTAATCTTAAAAGTGTTAAAAGAATATTTAGGTATCTTAAAGGAAAAAAATTGCTCTGTGTGTGCTTTAACCTCATCTAAATTCTCAATAAGATTATCATCTTTGTCTCTGCATTTGCTGATACGGTTAACAGCCCTTCGAGTAGCAATTGAAGCATAGAAAAATTTAGTATTGGAATCCCCTAGTGTAAGCCAATGCTGTCGAGACTTCTGCTTTGCAAAACTTTCCTCCTGTTTTAAGGCACAGAGCAATTTTTTTATTCCTTACTCAATCAAGCTAGGAAAACTAATAACATTCATGTGGATCCGACTAGAAAACTTGATTCGAAAGCTATTTCAATCCTCAATGCCCCAATTATAGAAGACGAAATTGTATGTGTTGTCTTTAAGTCACCAAAGCACAAAAGCCCAGGTCAAGATGGATTTCCAGCTGAATTTTACCAAACTGCTTGGTCTATTATTGGAAATGATGTGATCAAGGCTTGCCAACATTTTTTCTCTTTAGGTCATATTCTTAGAGAGATGAATTGCACTTTTATTTCTTTAATTCTGAAGAATGCAGGGGCTAATTCACTAGAGAACTATCGACCCATATCATTATGCAACTTTATTTACAAGATCATCTCCAAAGTATTGGCAAATAGAATGCAAAAGGTAATACACAAGATCATTAGCCCAAATCAAGCTACTTTCATCAAAGGGAGAAGTATACATCATAACATTTTGCTTGCTAATGACTTGGTCAAAGATTTGCATTCAAAAGCAAGAGGGACAAAAATATGTTTTAAAGCTGATTTACGGAAAGCCTTTGATTCAGTTAATAGGAAATTTATCTATAAGATGCTCTTCGATATAAACTTTCCACAGCAATGGGTTAATTGGATTCAATCTTGCTTGGAAACTTCAAAGTTTTCGATACTCTTTAATGGCTCACCTATTGGTTTTTTTGGGAGCATGAATGGCATCCGACAAGGTGATCCACTCTCTCCGTATCTCTTTACTATTGCGATGGAAGGACTTAGCTGTATGTTGGAACATGCAGTCTTAAATGGCAGCATTAAGGTACCCAATGCTGGCTCTATTCATATATCACATATAACATTTGCAGATGATTTACTTATCTTTCTCCAAAATGATCAAACTTCAGTAAACAACCTGGCTACTATTATGAATGACTTTGGTATGGTTTCTGGACTTCAGTTAAATCATGCGAAAAGTAAAGTATATATGAGCCCTTACATTGAGGATAAGGTCTTTATTGCACAAACTTTGGGGGTTAGTGAGGGAAGCCTACCAGTTCCTTATTTGGGTCTCCCGCTCATATCCACAGGCATTCACAAAACCCACTATCAGCCTATCCTACAAAAAATAAAGAATCGAATTTCTTCTTGGAAAAATAGGCTTCTATCAAAAGCAAGACGACTCGAACTCATCCGTTCTGTATTGCACTCCTACTCTATATATTGGTGTAATGCATTTCTTCTGCCTGTTGGACTTCTCCAAGATATTGAACGGTTATTAATGAACTTCTTCTGGAATGGCACAAATCATAAGACAATGCATATGGTAAATTGGGATAGCATTTGCAAACCGAAAGATGAAGGGGGGCTAAACTTGAGAAATACTAGAGATTGGAATCAAGCATGCTTGGTACAGCAATTATGGGATCTTTTGCAAAACAAATGTTTCTTATGGTCACAATGGGTTTCTGCTAAGTATCTTTCAAAGGAATCAATCTGGGAAATTTCAACAAGAACATACCACTCTGCAGCTTAGAAAGGAATTTTAAAGGCAAGGAATTGGCTAATCAAACACATTTCTTATGCAATCTCTTCTGGAACTAGTACTAATTTGTGGTACGATCCTTGGGTGAATGGGAAGAGTATATTTCAATTATATGGCGATAGAATACGAAAAGATCTTGGGGCTCCCAAAGATTGGAAGGTTTCCGAGTTCATTGCTAACGGTACCTGATGCCTCCCTAATCTTATTTCTCCCGAAATATTATCACTTTGGCCGACTATCATAGCTATTCCAATCAGGAACAACTCTTCAGATATACTTATTTGGCCTCATGACAATGGCAAATTTAGTGCCACATCCGCATAGAATCAAATTAGGCAAAGAAATAACAAGTGGGTCCCAAGCAGTTGGATATGGAATCGACCGGGATCACAAAGACACTCCTTATGTACATGGCAGGCCCTTCTCAATAAACTACCTACAATAGACAATATGAAAATAAGAGGTATCTGTCATGTTAACCGATGCTCCCTTTGTTTGCAACAAGAAGAAACTGTTGACCACCTCTATTTTGCTTGTGATTATACAAAATGGATATGGTAGGAGATTCTCTAGCGATTTGAACTCAATAGACTGCCGCAACCAAACTTGCACCAAGAACTAGGTGACCTCATGCAATGTTTCTCAAGAAAAGGGCCTCTTACACAACTGGCAAAGGTTACTTTCAGATGCGCTATTTGGTGGATGTGGAAGGAGAGATGTAATAGAATATTTGAATGTCAACACACAAATAATACTCAGCTCTTGAAAGAGATTATTAGAGACTCACGATCCTATATGGAGCATGATCTCAAAACCGAGCACTTCACCCGAAGAGAAAAAGTTATTTTTATCAAATTTAATTTTGCTATTAGCTAAAGATCTTGAGAATGATGCGAAATAATGTACCCACAGGTAGTTATAGTCTATAGCATGTGTAGTCATAACTATCGCATTCGTACTCTATGAGTTACTTGGCTTTGTCTATGACTTGTATAGATAAAGCTATTTGTAGAACTTTACACATAATTAATTTACTTTTACTTACCAAAAAAAAAAAGGTATCTTAAAGGAACTCCAGATCTAGAATTGTGGTATCCAAAATCTGAAAAATTCGATTTAATAGCTTATGCAGATGCCGATTTTGGCGGATGCAGGATAGATAGAAAAAGTACATCCGGAACATGCCAATTTTTAGGACATGCACTTATTTCTTGGACTTCCAAGAAACAAAATTCAGTTGCACTATCTACGACGGAAGCCAAGTACATTGCTGCAAGTGCATGCTGTGCACAAGTTGTTTGGATGAAAAATACATTAGAAGACTATGGAATTCACTTTATATTCCCATAAAATGTGATAATACTAGTGCCATATGTCTTACTAAAATTCCAATTCAGCACTCTAGAACTAAGCACATCGATGTTAGGCATCATTTTATACGTGATCATGTCCTTAACAATGATGTTGTTCTAGAATTCATTAACACAAAGCATCAATTAGCATATATATTTACAAAAGCTTTGAATGAAGACCAATTTGAATTCATTAGAAGGGAATTAGGTATGTTAAATTGTCCCTAAGAATAAACTTATTTGAATGGATTTTCCGTAAAGTTTTTCATCCTCTCTCCGTTCCTCGGTGAATCTAATCCTTCTCTTTTGATTCTGAATGACATGTTAACTTATCTTATTCTATCTTGAGTCAAACACCGCTCCCATCTGATCAAGCTTAATGATTTTATGATATTTTATGAATCTCGAAATTGATTTTGATGGCTTGATTATGAGTTTCAAGTTGACAATTTGAATTTGAATGAGTTTATATTCGAATTATGATCTTGACTTATTGGAGTTTTTACTTGAAATTTTTTTTTTTAATCACAATCTCTTCCTTGTACACCTACAATTTTTGTTATTTATAGAAAGAAGAGATTTGATAAAATGGATGAATGCTGAATTTTCCTTTATGATGAACTCTACGTAAGTATTTTAGTATACTTAATTTTGGATGATGAATTTTTGTATGATCAATGCTAAATTCCTGATGTTATAATCACAAACTATATGCTTCAAGCCTCATTCCCTTTCTGTTGATGACAAAGGGGAAGTAAAGTGATGACTTGTACCATTTTGATTGCATGACTTATATGAATTACAAAAGCTTGTGTGATTTGAATGTCTTATATGTCTTGCAAAATCTTTGAGAATATCACAAGATTGATTGATCATATTGAAAGCATGTCTAACATGTATATCATGAAATTCATGTTGAAAATCTTTCTCTCCTGTCGTAGTAAAATATGGCATATAGATAGGGGGAGTTATGTTTAACTCCGTCATCAATTGATTGTCATCATCAAAAATGGGGAGATTGTTGAATCTCGGATTTTGATGATAAAATCAATTGATGGGTTAATTGATCTAATCCATATTATTGAGTTAAGTATGCAGGATTAACTACGATAAGCAGAAAACACAAAGCAAGAATACCAGAGTCAAGTTCGATGGACGTTTAAGAGTCCGATGAATCGTCGGAGATGCTGCCGGAACCAACCGAGAAGAAATCGGGAACCTATCGGAATTTTTGGAAGTTCGTCGAAGAGATCGTCGGAGGTTCACGGAGATCACCGAGAAGGCTCGGCTACTCGTTAAAGCCACACAAGTTTGGGAGCTTGCTGGGAGTCCGTCGAAAGAAGTTCGTCGGAAAGCTCGCAGGAACAAGATTCGACGTTCACGGTTGAAAACTTGCTTAGGATGTTTTTAGTTATGTAGTTCACTTGTAATTAGGATTAGGATTAAGAGATAATCCTATATCCTGGTTAGGGGCCAACTGGGCCAAAATTAGATGTGGTTTGGGCTAAATTTTAATCCCAACAAGTGAACCGAAGGGTCTGTAGCACCGCTTGGGCTGGGCGGTGGCACCGCCTAGCACTGTCAGTGTCAGACATTGACAGGCGGTGGCACCGCCAGCATCGGGAACCCAAAGAGAATTCAAATTTTGGAGCCCAAATTTGAATCCTCTTGAGGCCTATAAATACCCCTCAAATCTCAGCTGAGATTACAACTTTTTGAGAAGCAATTGTTTGAGAGAAAGGCCTTAGAAAAGTCTTAGCTAGTCTTGTTTTCAATTTGCTAGTGTTCACCTCCTTCTTTCTTGCTGAAAATCTGTAAAAGAGTGAACCGCTTGGAAAAAGTTGTAAGAGGGGTATTTACCCTTCCCCCTCAAGAGATTTGCTAGTGGAAGGTGGGAGCCTCGTCGAAGAGGGGCCTCGCAAGTGGATGTAGGCCATTTGACCGAACCACTATAAAATCAGCGTGATCTCTGGTTTGCATTTACTTATTGTCATTTATATTACTACAAACCATTTACACTTTAATGCTCTACTTCTTTGTCTCCGTCTTACTTAACCCTTCAAGTTAAAATGCAATCAGAACGGTTTCAAACGAAAACATTGCTTTTATCGTACGAGGTTTCCGAAAGTGTTTAAATCATCAAAAGTTTATCGCACTTTACCGCTGCACTAATTCACCACCCCCCCTCTTAGTGCCGCTCCGATCCTAACACTTAACAGGAAGTTACAACAAATAGAGTAAAGGAAGGTCAGAATTGATCATCCCTGTTTTGCAGACTTGATATAATCAATTTAAACTGATGTTTCAGAAGGCAAACATTCTTCAAAATTTCCAACTAGGTGTCAAAAGAAAGATATTTAAATCTAGTTTCCAAAAAAATAAGCTTTGTATAATTCAGAATTTTCTCTAGAGAGTTATGAGCAATTTAGTAACAGAAGGTCAGAAATTTCAGTCCCTATTTTGCAGAATCTGTAGGGTTAATTGAAATAGAAGTCTTAGTAGGCATTTAAATTCCAAATCATTCAATCTCAGTGTTAAAATAAAGATATTTGAGTCTACTTTCAAATGGATTAGGCTTTGCCTAAATCAGAGTTTAGTGCTAAAAGTTAGATCCAAAACAATGTATAGAAGTCAGATTATCGAAAAATTTCAGATTCATGGCTTTGTATCAAAAGGAAAGAAAGGTTTGGAACTAAGCTGAAATCTTTTGAATTATGAAGAATTAAAAGGAAAACAGAGATTAGGAATTCTGTAGGAAGAGGTTAGAACACTTGCCTTATATGAGTTTGATTCCCAAATATAGGGAGTTGATGCAAAACCTCAAACAAAGTTTCCACTTCTTCTTCTTCTTCTTCTTCTTCTTCTTCTTCTCTTCTTCTTCTTCTCCTCAAACTAACGTTGGCTGCAAAGTTTCTTTTTAATGGTGCTTTAAATTACTTAAGTTTGGCTCATGCTAAAATAGTGAGGTGGCAAGCATGCATGGGGGTTTAGGTGTCAACTTTAGAATAAATACAAGTGACTCATCCTTGTTAATGACACATGTCCTCCATTTTATTTTATTTTATTTTTATTTACTCAATTCTGAATATTCTATAAATCGTATCAAAATTTTATTATTTACTCTTAGGTCCTTAGCCATAAACTTTAATATAATATTATTTAATAAAAAAATTATTTAAATAATCCTCATATTTACAAACAAGCATTTACTAATTTTTTTTTTTTAAATGGGGGATGTTACACTCTCCACTCCTTAAAATAAAATTTAGTCCTCTAAATTTGTCATACCTCTTTCGGCGAAAAGATGAGGACAAGCTTTCTTCATTTCTTCCTCTAGCTCCCAAGTCGGTTCATTTGTAGAATGATGCTTCCAAATTACTTTAACCAGAGTAATGATTCTATTTCTTAAGATCTTCTCTTTTTTATCAATAATCCGAATGGGCTCTTCCTTGTAAAATAAGTCTTTCTCAATCACAATCTGCTCATACTCAATGACATGAGAGGGATCAGGTATATACTTTCTTTTTTTGGTAAGTAAAAGTAAATTGATTATGTGTAAAGTTTCTACAAATAGCTTTATCTATACAAGTCATAGACAAAGCCAAGTAACTCATAGAGTTCAAATGTGATAGTTATGACTTCACATGCTGTAGACTATAACTCCTAATTATAGTCAACATAGAAAATGTTTATCCAGATATATCAAAACTACCTGTGGGTACATAATTTGGCATCATTCCCAAGATCTTTAGCTAATAGCAAAATTAAATTTGATAAAAATATATTTTTCTCTTTGGGTAAAGTGCTCCGTTTTGAGATATTGCTCCATACAGGATCTTGAGTCTCTAATAATCTCTTTCAAGAGCTGAGCATTGTTTGTGTGTTGACATTCAAAGATTCTGTTACATCTCTCCTTCCACATCCACCAAATAGCGCATCTGAAAGTAACCTTTGCCAGTTGTGTGAGAGGCCCTTTTCTTGAGACACATTGCATGAGGTCGCCTAGTTCTTGGTGCAAGTTTGGTTACGACAGTCTATTGAGTTCAAATCGCTGGAGAATCTCCTTCCATATCCATTTTGTATAATCACAAGCAAAATAGAGATGGTCAACAGTTTCTTCTTATTGCATACAAAGGGAGCATCGATTAACATGATAGATACCTCTTCTTTTCATATTGTCTATTGTAGGTAGTTTATTGAGAAGGGCCTGCCATGTACATAAGGAATGTCTTTGTGATCCCGGTCGATCCCATGTCCAACTGCTTGGGACCCACTTGTTATTTCTTTGCCTAATTTGATTCTATGCGGATGTGACACTAAATTTGCCATTGTTATGAGGCCAAATAAGTTTATCCGAAGAGTTGTTCCTGATTGGAATAGCTATAATAGTCGGCCAAAGTGATAACATTTCGGGAGAAATAGGATTAGGGAGATACCAGGTACCGTTAGCAATGAACTCGGAAACCTTCCAATCTTTGGGAGCCCCAAGATCTTTTCGTATTTTGTCGCCATATAATTGAAATATACTCTTCCCATTCTCCCAAGGATCATACAACATATTAGTACTAGTTCCAGAAGAGATTGCATAAGAAATGTGTTTGATTAGCCAATTCCTTGCCTTTAAAATTCCTTTCCAAGCTACAGAGTGGTATGTTCTTGTTGAAATTTCCCAGATTGATTCCTTTGAAAGATACCTAGCAGAAACCCAATGTGACCATAAGGAACATTTGTTTTGCAAAAGATCCCACAATTGCTGTACTAGACATGCTTGATTCCAATCTCTAATATTTCTCAAGTTTAGCCCCCCTTCATCTTTCAGTTTGCAAATGCTATCCCAATTTACCATATGCATTACCTTATCATTTGTGCCATTCCAGAAGAAGTTCATTAATAACCGTTCAATATCTTGGAGAAGTCTAGAAGGCAGAAGAAATGCATTACACCAATATATAGAGTAGGAGTGCAATACCGAACGGATGAGTTCGAGTCGTCCTGCTTTTGATAGAAACCTATTTTTCCAAGAGTAAAATTCTATTCTTTATTTTTTGCAAGATAGGCTGATAGTGGATTTTGTGAATGCTTGTGGATATGAGCGGGAGACCCAAATAAGGAACTGGCAAGCTTCCCTCACTAACCCCCAAAGTTTGTGCAATAAAGACCTTATCCTTAACGTAAGGGCTCATATATACTTTACTTTTCGCATGATTTAACTAAAGTCCAGAAACCATACCAAAGTCAATCATAATAGTAGCTAGGTTCTTTAATGAAGTTGGTTCATTTTGGAGAAAGATAAGTAAATCATCTGCAAATGTTATATGTGATATATGAATAGAACCAGTAATCAACTTGTATAGACAAAGTTATTTGTAGAAACTTTACACAAAATCAATTTACTTTTACTTATAAAAAAAATAGAATCAAATATAACGATGTAACTTTTATCGCATAATTGACTAATGCTTAAGAGATTATGTTTTAATCCATCAACTAGTAATACATCATCAATTGAAAAACATGATTTGTTACCTAGGTTTCCTTGCCAATGATTTTACCTTTATTGTTGTCTCCGAAGGTGTGTTAGGACTCTAGCTAGGAGAGTCCTAATTGAGAGGGACATTCATGTAAAACCTACCTAAGCAGACCCCTATTAAAGAGGTGAAGAGGCTGGCTAGAGTTAGGAGGTTATTTCTTAGAGAATAATAGGGAGTTGTAAAGGAATAGGAGTCTTGAGTAGGAGTCCTATTAGGAGTTGTTTAGAAGTATGAGTCTTGAGTAGAAGTCCTATTAGGAGTTGGTTAGAAGTAGGAGTCTTAAGTAAGAGTCATATTAGGAGTTAGGGTTTAGAAGCCCTATAAATAGTCATGTATTCCACCTCTTTTCATAAGCAATAGATAAATCTTTATGTAGCCTTTGAGCAGCAACTTGGAGGGAGGAACCCCTATAGAGTACCAAGGAGGCCGATCCCCTAAAGAGATCAACCCCAAGTTTCGAATCTACAAGGGTTCTAACACCTGGTATCAGAGCAGCGTTCTTGACGTCTTGCTGCCCTTCCACAGCCATCCATCAACCCTCCACAACCGTCCAAAGCAATTCCAACAATTGCTTAAAAGATCGTCGCTGAAATCCGCCATCATCTCCACCATCGCGGATTATCCTTTGATCTCCCCGTGAATTGCAACAGGTTCTGGTTGTTAGGATCGGAGCGGCACTAAGAGGGGGGGGTGAATTAGTGCAGCGGATTAAAACTTCGGTTTTGATAAATCTTTCGTACGATGAAAAGCAATATCAATGGAAACCGATTTTAGAAGCTTGATAACTTAGAAACCTATGGAAGCGTAGTAACTAAGTAGAGAAGTTTGTAGTATGTAAATGGCAAGAGTAGGATGCAAACCAGATAACGCAGTAGTTTTTAAAGTGGTTCGGTCAAAATGACCTACACCCACTTGCGAAGCCTTCTTCGAAGAGGCTTCCAACTTCCACTAGCAAATTTCTTGTAGGGGAAGGACTAATACCCCTCTTACAACCTTTACAAGTGGTTCACACTCTTACAATTCTTTTCAACAAGATGGGAGGAGGTGAACACTTAAGCAATATGAAAAATAAGGTTTGTAAAGACTATTCTAAGGCACTTAACTCAAACTATTGCTTTCAAAAGGTTGTAATCTCAATTGAGATTTGAGGGGTATTTATAGGCCTCAAGAGGATTCAAATTTCGGCTCCAAAATTTGAATTCTCTTTGGTTCCCGATGCTAGCGGTGGCACCGCCCAGCTCTCGGGTGCTGGGCGGTGCCACCACCCATCCCAGGCGGTGCCACCGCTTGGCTCTCGGGTGCTAGGCGGTGCCACCGCCAAATCTGGCGGTGCCACCGCCTACACTATTTCAGCTCACTAGTTGGGCTCAAAAATTGGCCCAAACCAGTCTGAACTAGAGCCTAATTGGCCCCTACTTGGTTTATAGGATTAACACCTAATGCTAACCCTAAGTAACATGCTAACTACGAATTTAAAGATATTTTCTAAGCTATTACAAAGTTTGTAAGTCAAGACTTCTTCCGGCGAGCTTTTGACAAACTTCCGACGGTTTTCCGATAAACTCTCGGAAACCATTCTATGGACTCCCGGCAAGCTCCTAGACTTCACGATTTAATCTTGACGAGTTTCAACGAGCTTCTTCAGCAAGCTCCGATCTTTCTCGGCGAGCTCCGCGAACTTCCAACGAACCTTCCGGTGAGCTTCCGAAAAACCCTTCGGCAAGCTCCCTACTCATTCTCGGCTAGTTCCGGCAGCATTCCCGACGAACCTTCGGACTTCCGTCGAACTGTCGAACTCGTAATGAATCCTTTGTGCTTGACTCCGACACTTTGTTTTGCTTTATGTCTTCGTCATTATCGTAGTTAATCCTGCACACACAAGCTAAAACTCTATTCCGATCTAGACAATTATTACAACGCGAATTGACATTCTGTTGCCCGGCACGTCATTGGTCGGCGCTTCGTCCGATTCTTCGGTGCATCGTCCTCTCTTGCGGCTTATTGCCCAATCGGTAGTTGACCTCCATAACCCCGATATCCTTGGCGCAATTTCGCTCTCCTTGGCCCGATGCCCGACGTCCGAAGCCTTCTGCCATCCAATATCTTGATGTGATCTCCTCCGGCGCAACGTCAATTCCTCCTACGTTAATTCTCTAATCCTGATCGAGTAGACCTGCATCACTCAAAATGCAGTTTAAATTATAAACACATATCAAGTGGTTTCATCATCAAAATACGAGATTCAACAATCTCCTCCTTTTTGATGATGACAACCACTTGATGATGGAGTTAACCTTAACTCCCGGAGTTTAAACAAACTCCTGTTACGACTCTAGCTTGGAGAGTCCTAATTGAGAGGGACATTCATTTAAAACTATTAGGACTCTAGCTAGTGTTAGGATCGGAGCGGCACTAAGAGGGGGGGGGTGAATTAGTGCAGCGGATTAAAACTTCGATTTTAATAAAATCTTTCGTACGTTAAGAACCAAACTTGAGAAATTTAACTTGAAGGCGTGTTCTTAAAGTTGTGCAGCAAGAGTAATAAGGAACTAAAGCAGTAAGAAGATTTGCAGTAATGTAAATGACAATAATAAAAAGCAAACCAGAGATTACGCCGATTTTTAGAGTGGTTCGGTCAAATGACCTACTCCACTTGCGAGGCCCCTCTTCGATGAGGCTCCCACCTTCCACTAGCAAGTCTCTTGAAATGGAAGGGTAAACACCCCTCTTACAACCTTTTACAAGCAGCTCAACCTCTTACAAATATTCAATAAGAAAGAAGGAGGAGAACTCTCTAGCAAATTGAAAACAAGACTTGCTAAGACTTTCTAAGACTTTTCTCTCAATCAAAATGCTTCTCAAAAGTTGTAACCTCAGCTGAGATTTGAGGGGTATTTATAAGCCTCAAGAGGATTTAAATTTTGGGCTCCAAAATTTGAATTCTCTTAGGGTTCCCGGTGCTGGCGGTTCCACCGCCCAGCCAGGCGGTGCCACCGCCCAGCGCTCGGGTGCTGGGCGGTGCAACCGCCCAGCCAAGGAGGTGTCACCGCCCAGCCAGGCGGTGCCACCGCTTGGCTCTCCAATTCATTTGTTTGGCTTAATTTTAGCCCAAACCAAATCTGACTTTGGGCCCAGTTGGCCCCTAACCAGGATATAGGATTATTTCTTAATCCTAATCCTAATTACAGGTGAACTACATAACACAAAAAAAACATCCTAAGCAAGTTTTTTTAACCGCGAACGTCGAGTCTTGTTCCGGCGAGCTTTCCGACGAACTTCTTCCGACGGACTCCCTGCAAGCTCCCAATCTTTGTGATGACTTTAACGAGTAGCCGAGCCTTCTTGGTGATCTCCGCGAGCCTCCGACGATTTCTTCGGCGATCTTCCGACACGTTCCCGATTTCTTCTCGGATGGTTCCGGCAGCATCTCCGATGATTCTTCGGTCTCTTAAACGTCCATCGAGCTCGACTCCGGTATTCTTGCTATATGTTTTCTGGTTATCGTAGTTAATCCTGCACACTTAACTCAATAATATGGATTAGATCAAATAACCCACCAATTGATTACATCATCAAAATCCGAGATTCAACAATCTCCCCCTTTTTGATGATGACAATCAATTGATGACGGAGTTAAGCATAACTCCCCCTATCTATATGCCATATTATGAGAAGATAAAAAACACTTGAATTCCATCCCATTGGATTCAAGCATAACCCGATAAGTTCTAATCGTAGAACTTATCGTTATCCTCATTAAACAATAGTAAGTACGAAACTTCGATGAAAATCATAAGTTAAATGATACGGGACGAATTTTGCTACGACAGAAGATAAAGATTTTCAATATAAATTTCATGATATCAATCTTGTGATATTTTCAAGGATTTGCAAGTCATATAAGACATTCATATCACATAAGTTTTTGTAATTCATATTAGTCATGCTATCGTTCTGGTGTAAATCATCACTTCTCCCCCTTTGTCATCAACAAAAAGGGACAAGCCAGCTAATTGATGATCATAGAAAAAGGTTTAGCATTTATCAAATATCATCATTCAAATTTGCCAGAAATAGTTTATCCAAAAGACATCATCATCTATGCAGATTAAGACAGTAGTTATCTAAAGGAAAGATCAGTTATCGTACAATCGATGACAAACATGAACTTGTTTTTAAAAGCAAACAGAACAGAATAAAAAGATACATCAATTTAATCCTTAGGAGGTAATCCACAATGCTGATACATGATATCAATTTTTTCATTCATCTGTCGTAGTGTCTTCAAAATTTTAACTTGTTGATTCTGAATTTGTTCTTGCTGTGATTTGATCTGAGATAGCTCCGCCATAATGATATCTTCAGTGGAGGAAACAGGAGCTAAAGGTGCTGCTCCAAGGGGACTAAGAGGAGGAGATTCATTTCCCATAAGAATTGGTGTTTCGGGTTGTTCTATTTGTGTAGGAATTGGATCCGTCCTTCTAGGCTGCCTAACCCATATGCCATTGCTAAAAGTGCACCTAAGTTTTTTCAGCAGGTTTTTATTTATTATGTTATATCGATCATTTTGAATAGATTCTTCATCGGGTGGAATGCAAATGTCATAGGCATGAAGAATTCTAGTGATTAACCTCCCATATGGTAATATAGTATCTTTAGTCATAATTTCCTGCATGTGTTGGCGAATCAAGTACCCAAAACAATTATACTGACCGGTCATAATCCAATACATGGTTCCTATCTCTAGTTGACTTACTTCGTCAAGATGAAATTGTTTGGGGAATATGATGCTTGTGATAATGTGATGAAGAATTTTAGAGTTGAAAGGCATTAAGTGTTCACAGCTCTTGGGTAGGAAGTCAAGGTTTGGATTTGCAAAAATTGTTTTCACGGCTTCGGAATAGGTTGCTCCTATTTTTTTTACATCCCATTTACCTTTAAAATAACATCCCCTATCTTTTTCAGTTATGCCAATTAGCTCACAAATGGTGCTGTCAAGTATTCTAATGGGTGTTCCTAGAATGTAAGTGCTTAGGCTATCATTGTCTTCATATAGGTTGGCATAGAACAATCTCACTAACCGTGGATAGATTGGTTCATCTATTTGTAGTAGAGGTAGAGCTTCTAGGTGTGCAAACCACCTAATGGGTTCTAAGTCCTCTAGTTCATCCAAATCAACGTATTTTCCCTTATGGACACATCGTGTTTCAAATTTTGGAAAGCGAAGGGCTACCTCTTTTGATCTAAAAAGGTCATGGTTATATGAATCTCCTTCAATCCTTATTCCTTTTGATCTCTTAGGAGCCATTTTCTAGACAACATGATGATGAAATTGTGAAAAATAAGCAAGAGAAAGAGAAAAGAAAAGAGGGAGTTCAAGTGTTACCTCGTGGAGATTATGTTGAGAGATGGAAAGCTTGGACCACCAAGAATCCTTCTCCAATGTTTCTAAGAGTTAGAATGAGGGTTAGTGGGAATGGGAGAGGATTTTGGAGAAGTTTTTCTTCGGGTTGGGGGCGGTGCCACCGCCGGCCCTAACCCCTCGGGTTAAAAGGGTGACTCGGTCGGTGTCAACGCCAAACTGGGCGGTGTCACCGCCTGGCGCCCGAGCGCCAGTCGGTGCAACCGCCGGATCTGGCGGTGCCACCGCTGGCATCACGCGGAGGAAAGAAAAAAAATTTCTTCCTTCCTTTTGTTTAGCTTCTTCCCTCAAGATCATAATTTATACTTTAATGGATCATTTTGAATTGAAGAAGAAGGAAGAATTCAAATTAATAAACGAAGGGAAAAGAACGAGTCCTTTTTGTGAAGTTCATTTTAGGGACAATTTAGCATGCCTAATTCCCTTCGAATGAATTCAAATTGGTCTTCATTCAAAGCTTTTGTAAATATATCTGCTAATTGATGCTTTGTGTCAATGAATTCTAGAACAACATCATTGTTAAGAACATGATTGCGTATGAAATGATGCCTAACATCGATGTGCTTAGTTCTAGAGTGCTGAATTGGATTTTTAGTAAGATATATGGCACTAGTATTATCACATTTTATGGGAATATTTTTAAAGTGAATTCCATAATCTTCTAATGTATTTTTCATCCAAATGACTTGTGCACAACATGCACTTGCAGCAATGTATTCGGCTTCCGCCGTAGATAGTGCGACTGAATTTTGTTTCTTGGAAGTCCAAGAAACAAGTGCATGTCCTAAAAATTGGCATGTTCCGGATGTACTTTTTCTATCTATCCTACATCCGCCAAAATCGGCATCTGCATAAGCTATTAGATCGAATTTTTTAGATTTTGGATACCACAATCCTAAATTTGGAGTTCCTTTAAGATATCTAAATATTCTTTTAACACTCTTAAGATGACATAATTTAGGATTAGATTGAAACCTAGCGCAAAGTCCTACACTAAACATAATATCCGGTCTAGTCGCGGTAAGGTAGAGTAGACTACCTATCATTCCCCTATATATTTTTTGATCGAAATTTTCACTATTTTCATCCATATCTAACTTAGTCGCAGTGCTCATAGGGGTGTTTATTGCTTTTGAATTATCCATGTTAAATCGTTTTAACAATTCTAATGTGTATTTAGATTGGTTAATAAATATACCATCCTTAAGTTGTTTGATTTGTAATCCTAAAAAGAAAGTTAATTCCCCCATTAAACTCATTTCGAATTCATGACTCATAGATTTGGCAAATGATTCACATAGTGATTCATCCGAAGAGCCAAAAATAATATCGTCAACATAAATTTGCACAATAAGAAAATTATTTTCAAAATGTTTAATAAACAATGTAGTATCAACCTTGCCTTTGGTAAAATTATTTAAAATAAGAAAGGAACTAAGCCTTTCATACCAAGCTCTAGGAGCTTGTTTTAAGCCATAGAGAGCTTTAGTCAATTTGAATACATGATTAGGAAGAAGAGAATTTTCAAATCCAGGAGGTTGTTCGACAAATACTTCTTCGGAAATAAAGCCATTCAAGAAAGCACTTTTAACATCCATTTGAAATAGTTTAAAATTATTACTACTAGCATAGGCAAGGAGCATCC
Source organism: Musa acuminata AAA Group (assembly GCF_036884655.1). Classification (NCBI taxonomy): domain Eukaryota; kingdom Viridiplantae; phylum Streptophyta; class Magnoliopsida; order Zingiberales; family Musaceae; genus Musa; species Musa acuminata. The sequence goes on along the minus strand of NC_088334.1, from coordinate 27,057,677 downwards.
TTATGGCTTCTAATCGAGCCACGGGAGCGAAGGTTTCTTCGTAATCGATACCTTCTTCTTGGTTGAAACCTTTGGCCACTAATCTAGCCTTGTTTCTAACCACGATACCATTTTCGTCTTGCTTGTTTCTAAAGATCCACTTAGTACCTATGACTAAGTGGTCACTTGGTCTAGGAACAAGCTTCCATACCTTATTCCTCTCAAATTGATTCCATTCCTCTTGCATTGCAATAACCCAAAAATCATCTTTTATAGCCTCGTCAATGCATTTAGGTTCGATTTGAGAAAGGAAGGCGGCATTGGCACAAAAATTCTTGAAAGAGGAACGAGTTTGAACCCCTTTAGATGTATCCCCTATAATTTGCTCCTTTGGATGAGCATCTATATACTTCCATTCCTTAGGTAAGGAAATTTCGGAAGAAGGTGCATCCAAGTTGCTATTTTGAGGAGGGGGTTCATTCAAATTCAAATTATCAAAACCAAGATCATCATCAAAATTATTTTTCTTTAAATTTGAAACTTCATTAAAAACTACATGAATAGACTCTTCAATTACTAAAGTTCTTTTATTAAAAACCCGAAAAGCTTTAGAAACGGAAGAGTAACCAAGAAAGATGCCTTCATCGGATTTAGCATCAAATTTTCCTAAGGCATCCCTTTCATTTAAAATAAAGCATTTACAACCAAAAACTTTAAAATAGGAGATGTTTGGTTTTTTGTTATTCCATAATTCATAGGGAGTTTTGGATAAGGATGGTCTTATTAGGACTCTATTCATGATGTAGCAAGCCGTATTTACGGCTTCGGCCCAAAAGTACTTAGGTAAACTCTGTTCATTCAACATAGTTCTTGCCATTTCTTGTAGGTTTCTATTTTTCCTTTCAACTACTCCATTTTGTTGAGGATTTCTTGGAGTTGAGAAGTTGTGATTGTACCCATTACTTTCGCAAAAATTTTGAAAGTCACGATTTTTGAATTCACCACCGTGATCACTCCGAATTGATGAAATCATGAAGCCTTTTTCGTTTTGAGTGAGTTTACAAAATTTAGAGAAACACTTGAAGCAATCACTTTTGTGAGCTAAGAAATAGGTCCAAGTGTATCTAGAGTAGTCATCCACAATCACAAAGGCATATTTGCTTCCACCCAGACTTGTTGTATCAATCGGTCCAAATAAGTCCAAATGGATCAATTGTAATGGTCTAGTAGTGCTAATTTGATTTTTTGGTTTGAAGCTTGTTTTTATTTGTTTGCCTAGTTGACATGCATCACATACTTCGTCCTTAATAAACTTTATATTTGGAATTCCTCGTACTAATTCTTGAGATGAGATCTTAGATATTGTTTTCATGCTTGCATGACCTAATCTACTATGCCAAAGCCAAGCATCATCATTTACGGCGGAGAAGCACATTTCATTACTTAGTTCATCAAGATTGATGGTATAGACATTATTTTGTTTTAAAGCAATCATAGTCATGTTATGATTTGGTTTTTCAATAATGCACATATTTGATTCAAATCTAACGATGTAACCTTTATCGCATAGTTGACTAATACCCAAGAGATTATGTTTCAATCCATCAACTAGTAAGACATCATCAATGGAAAAATTAAATTTGTTACCAATAGTTCCCTTGCCAATGATTTTGCCCTTGTTGTTGTCTCCGAAGGTAACGTACCCTTCTTCTTTGCTAGTGAACATAGAGAAATGAGATGGATCTCCAGTCATATGTCTTGAGCATCCACTATCAAGATACCATCTCTTGCTCCTAGCTTGTGGGTTTGTCTACAAAAGAGGATGATTTTTAGGTACCCATTTGATTTTGGGTGCCTCAAAAATTAACCCACTAACTTTGTTATTTATGATTGAATTCTTTATAGTTCCTTTAGGAACCCATATTAATTTTTGTGAACTAATTTTCCTAAATGGGCATTTGTAGGCAATATGTCCGGATTTGCAACAAAAGTTGCATTTCATATAAGAGGAAACATGTAATGTAGGTCCTTTTATGAAAGTGGTAGGATTTTGATGTAATCCTTTTACAAATTCAATTCCATTTCTATTTGCGATGTGACCCTTGTGTGCAAGGATCATATCTAATCCTTTGCTACCAATCTTAAACTTGTTTAAGGTTTCCTTAAGAAGCAAATTTTCATTTTTTATTGCTTCTAAGTGCTCACACTTAGAGCATGGAGGAGTTTGAAGACTATCAAACTTATCTTGTAGCAAAGCATGCTCTTTCTTTAAGATACTTAACTTCTTGCTAACAGTTCTACATTCATCAAATAATTCATGAAAAGCGATAGATAGTTCTTCAAAAGATAAATCTTCATTAAATAAATCACATACCTCTTCTCCTAATGCCATTAGCGCGTAATGAGCAACTTGCTCGGTGTTGGACTCCTCTTCTTCGGATGCGCTTGAATCATCCCACGTTGCCTTGAATGCCTTCTTTTTTGATGTTTTGTTTTTGGCTTGAGGACAATCGTTCTTATAGTGTCCCGGTTTTTTGCATTCATAGCAAATCACTTGGTCCTTCTTTTGTTCAAATTTATTTTTTGTATTATTTTTAAATCTGTTCTTTCTTAAATATTTTTTAAATTTTTGAGTCAAAAGTGCAATGTCATTGTCACTGTCCTCATCACTTGATGTTCCTTTCAAGTGGTCTTCTTGTGATTTGAGTGCAATATCCTTCCTGTTCTTTGGAAGGGGGTTCTCGAGCTCGTCATGAGCTTGACATGTCATTTCGTAGGTCATTAGAGACCCAATGAGTTCTTCAAGAGGGAATGCTTTAAGGTCTTTGGCCTCTTGAATGGCCGTAACTTTTGGATCCCAACTTTTAGGGAGGGATCTTAAGATTTTAGTTACTAGTTCAAAGTTAGTAAAATCTTTACCAAGAGCTTTGAGTCCATTGATGACATCCGTAAACCGGGTGTACATGTCTCCGATGGACTCACTTGGTTTCATTCGGAAAAGTTCGTAAGAGTGCACAAGGATGTTGATTTTGGACTCTTTCACTCGGCTAGTGCCTTCATGAGTGACCTCAAGAGTTCTCCAAATATCAAAAGCCGAATCACACATTGAAACACGATTAAATTCGTTTTTGTCTAATGCACAAAACAAGGTATTCATAGCCTTTGCATTTAAAGCAAAAACCTTCTTCTCCGATTCATTCCATTCGCTCATCGGAAGAGAACATTTTTGAAATCCATTCTCGACAATAGACTAAAGCTCAAAGTCCATTCTTGGGTATGAAACCAAATATGAGAGATAACCTTGCTCTGATACCACTTGTTAGGATCGGAGCGGCACTAAGAGGGGGGGGGTGAATTAGTGCAGCGGATTAAAACTTCGATTTTAATAAAATCTTTCGTACGTTAAGAACGAAACTTGAGAAATTTAACTTGAAGGCGTGTTCTTAAAGTTGCGCAGCAAGAGTAATAAGGAACTAAAGTAGTAAGAAGATTTGCAGTAATGTAAATGACAATAATAAAAAGCAAACCAGAGATTACATCGATTTTTAGAATGGTTCGGTCAAATGACCTACTCCACTTGCGAGGCCCCTCTTCGATGAGGCTCCCACCTTCCACTAGCAAGTCTCTTGAAATGGAAGGGTAAACACCCCTCTTACAACCTTTTACAAGCAGCTCAACCTCTTACAAATATTCAATAAGAAAGAAGGAGGAGAACTCTCTAGCAAATTGAAAACAAGACTTGCTAAGACTTTCTAAGACTTTTCTCTCAATCAAAATGCTTCTCAAAAGTTGTAACCTCAGCTGAGATTTGAGGGGTATTTATAGGCCTCAAGAGGATTCAAATTTTGGGCAACAAAATTTGAATTCTCTTAGGGTTCCCGGTGCTGGCGGTTCCACCGCCCAGCCAGGCGGTGCCACCACCCAGCGCTCGGGTGCTGGGCGGTGCAATCGCCCAGCCAAGGAGGTGTCACCGCCTAGCCAGGCGGTGCCACCGCCTGGCTCTCCAATTCATTTGTTTGGCTTAATTTTAGCCCAAACCAAATCTGACTTTGGGCCCAGTTGGCCCCTAACCAGGATATAGGATTATTTCTTAATCCTAATCCTAATTACAGGTGAACTACATAACACAAAAAACATCCTAAGCAAGTTTTTTTAACCGCGAACGTCGAGTCTTGTTCCGGCGAGCTTTCCGACGAACTTCTTCCGACGGACTCCCTGCAAGCTCCCAATCTTTGTGATGACTTTAACGAGTAGCCGAGCCTTCTTGGTGATCTCCGCGAGCCTCCGACGATTTCTTCGGCGAACTTCCGACACGTTCCCGATTTCTTCTCGGATGGTTCCGGCAGCATCTCCGATGATTCTTCGGTCTCTTAAACGTCCATCAAGCTCGACTTCGGTATTCTTGCTATATGTTTTCTGGTTATCGTAGTTAATCCTGCACGCTTAACTCAATAATATGGATTAGATCAAATAACCCACCAATTGATTACATCATCAAAATCCGAGATTCAACAGCTAGGAGAGTCCTAATTGAGAGGGACATTCTGTTAGGACTCTAGCTAGGAGAGTCCTAATTGAGAGGGGCATTCATGTCGGAGGTTTTTTCTTAGAGAAGAATTAGGAGTTGTAAGGGAATATGAGTCTTGAGTAAGAGTCCTATTAGGAGTTGGTTAGAAGTAAGAGTCGTAAGTAGGAGACCTATTAGGAGTTAGGGTTTAGAGGCCCTATAAATAGCCATGTATTTCTTATCTTTTCTTAAGCAATAGATGAATCTTTTCTGCAGCCTTTGAGCATCAACTTGGAGGGAGGAACCCCTATATAGTTCGAAGGAGGTCGATCCCCTAAAAAGATCAACCCAAAGTTTAGAATCTGCAAGGGTTCTAACACCTAATATCAGAGCAGCGTTCTTGGCATCTCGCTGCCCTTCCACTGCCATCCATCAGCCCTCCACAACCGCCCAAAGCAATTCCCACAATTGCTTAAAAGATCGTCGTCGAATTCCGCTATCATCTCCACCACCGTGGATCATCCTTTGATATCCCCGTGAATTGCAACAGGTTCTAGTTTCCTACCTTACTGCTGCTACAATTTAGTTATCCTTATTCGGAAATCCAAAAAAAAAAAATTGTTCCTATATTGCTGCATAAACCTTTCGTCACGAAGTTTTCATCTCTACGGCGAAAGATACATTGCAGAATTCCAGCCGCATAGTACCATCTGTTTGATCATGCTACTATACTTTTTCTACCCAAATTTCTATAAAATTTTTATGACATCTTTGACACTTCCTAATAGCAGATTTCCCTTTGGTTTTTTCAAAAAATTCTCAATATAAACCATTGATCTTTTACGTCTAATCTGCTATACTTGAAAATCTATACTGTAAAATTTCAGCCGCATAGCACTGTTTGTTTGATCTTGATACTACATTGTTTCTATCCAAATCTTTACAAAATTTTTATGAAAACTTTGACACTTCCTAACAGTGGATTTCCCTTTGGTTTCATAAAAAAATTCTCAATATAAACCACTGATCTTTTACGTCCAATCTGCTATACCTAAAAATCTGTGCTGTAGAAAATTTCAGCCGCATATTGTTGCCATAACCCATATATTTGCAATCTTTTTTGAATGAAATTTCTTACACACATCATAGATCATCTTGGCTTCCATCTAAGATTGATCTATGAAGAAATTCATCTCTAAAAATGATTTTATGTTGCTGTAAATTTTCGTCGTAACCCGATAAAAATTTTCGACGAGAATTCTGCAATCGCAACTTGCACCAATTTCCTTGCTGTTTTATTGCCAAAATTTTCCTGATTAAATTAGATATCCTTACTGTCATATAAACTGTGATTTTGCTATCAATTCCCTCCTCAATTCTCTCAAGTTTTTGGTGGAAATTACATCGAGAAACCGTTGTTTCTTCAATGATAATTCTACTCTTACAAGACAGCACATACTTGCTGCAACTTCCACTGATTTCTATCAAACCTTTGCTACCATCTACCACGGATCCAATATATTCATCCACAACCCTAAAACTTCACCAAACCACACCCTCAAACTGCACCCAAAATAGCCACAAAACAATCCTAAACCGTAGCCTACATCCACCAATCCACCAACCCTTTCGACCATCACCTCTCTCAACCAATATATGCCTTTAACCCGACAACAAAAGAGAGATCTTAACATTATAGATTTGGCGGCATATACTATGGCATCTGAGGAGGTAATCAATGCTAAATTTGAAGCCTTCGAGGTGCGAATGGAGGATAAGATTCGGATGCTCTTTACCAAACTCAGATTGGGCCGACCACTAAGCCCGAAGAAATCACATTAAAGAGAGAGCTTTGCCCAATCACACCAAGCCTAAAGATATGACTTCCAAGAGAGGGGAAGCTCTATGACCAACCCCAACTATCCATGCATGAGAGTGGACTTCCCTAGATGGGAAGAAAGAGACCCAATTGGTTGGATCTCGCGCGCGGAGCGATATTTTTGATACCATAAAACCGCGGATGCATCTATGGTGAAAATTGCAGCTATACATCTTGAAGGGGATGCTATACGGTGGTTTGACTGGTTTGAACATACTTATGGAGTCCTTTCATGTCGACAATTCAAAGAAGGACTGCTGATCCGCTTCAGACCAACCGATTACGAGAATATTGACGGACAACTAGCAAAGATCCGACAAACCTCTACCATTCAAGAGTACCAAACCAGGTTTGAAAGGTTATCTAATCAAACTCATGATTGGTCTCAAAAATAGCTATTGAGGACCTTCATTGAGGGCTTGAAGCCGGAGATCCGAGGATAAGTTGAAGCGCGACAACCGTATACGCTTATGGCAGCCATCTCTTTCGCACGACATCAAGAGGAGCAATTGAACCATGAAGCTCGAAGGACTAGGGTCACTCCTCAACTAGTAATATTGAAGCCCTTAGCCCCCCTACTGTCGACCAAGTCCCTACACCAAAGAGGTTAACAAGAGAAGAGCTTCGAGAGCGATATGCGAAGAGGTTATGTTGGCATTGTGATGAGTCGTGGAGCCGTGAGCATCGCTGTAGTAAAGGGGGACTTCTTATGATTGAACCGATAGAAGAAGAGGTCATTGAACATCCAAAAGAGAGCCTTGAACATGAAGAAGAAGATGCAGAAGAAGAGCCACAACTGACCGAAGTTACGGTACATACACTAGCTGGCTACTCAAACCCGCAAACGATGAAAGTTGGAGGCCTTCTCAAACAATAACCGATCACTGTTCTCATCAACCCGGGCAGCACTAATAACTTCCTAAATAGTAAGGTTTCTATCCATATAAACTTACCTATTGAGAATTCCAGCAGGTTTGTCGTTAAGGTCGCCAACGGACAGATTTTGAAGTGTGATCATAGGTGCCCGCAGGTGAAACTATTGCTGCAGGACCAAGAGATAATTGCAGATTTCTTCCTCCTCCCTCTTGATGATCATGAGGCCATACTCAAAATTAAATAGTTGATGACATTAGGTGATATTTCTTGAAATTTTATGCAACAATTTATAAAATTTTACAGTAAGGAGAAACAGATGATACTGCATGGGAAACGTGAGGGCGACGTAACGATGATTTGCACACAACAAATAGAGAAGGTTTTGCATAAAGCATGCAGGGACTTTTTGGTACAACTTGAGCAAAAAATTAAAGGAGAGCCAATAGAATTTGAAGTTCCAAACCTATTTCCTTTGCTTGCTGAATTTTCAGATATATTTGATGAGCCGCACAACCAACCTCTTACTCGTCGGCATGATCATTGTATAATGATTTTTCCAGTCAAATCTCCAGCAAATACTCAGCCATATCGGTATCCATATCTCCAAAATGATGAAATAAAAAGGATTTTAAAAGAGATGCTTGAAAGAGGAGTTATTCGACCAAGTTGCAACCTCTACTTTTCACCGGTGCTACTTGTACACAAGAAGGACGGAACATGGCGAATATGCGTTGATTACCGAGCTCTCAATGGCATAACCATCAAGAACAAATACCTTATTCCAATAGCAGATGAATTGCTAGATGAAAGGGAGCACAAATCTTCACAAAGCTGGACCTTCGATCTGGGTATTTTCAAATACGAGTGTATGAAGAAGTCATACCGAAAACCACCTATCGAACACACAATGGCCACTACGAATTTTTACTTTCTTCAACAAAAGGTGAAATATCTTGGTCATATCATATCAGAGGAAGGTGTGACGATGGACCCCTTCAAAATTGAAGCAATGAAAAACATGCCTACCCCGAGGAACATAAAATTGCTACATGGCTTTTTGGGTTTAACAGGCTACTACCGTAAGTTCGTGAAAAACTATGGAAAGATCAGTGCACCACTTACTTCCTTACTAGAAAAAGATGTCTTCCAATGGTCGGACAGAGCCTCCACTGCCTTCGACAAACTTAAGGCAGCCATAACGATGACGCCGGTGCTAGCGCTACCAGATTTCAACCGACCCTTCGTCATTAAGGCCGATGCATCTGGAGACAGAATGGGAGACGTTCTCATGCAAGTTGGTCAACCACTCACATACATTGGCAAGACATTGTCTCCCCCCTATCAAAACATATTAACATATGATAAGGAGATGCTCGCCATTGTGCACGCAGCAACGAGGTGGAGATCGTACATGATCAGGCGATACTTTCAAATCAAGACCAACCATAAAAGCCTAAAATATCTCTTGGAGCAGAAGATATCTTGCCACGAGCAGCAAAAATGGGTAACAAAACTACTGTTAGAACCCTTGCGGATTCTAAACTTGGGGTTGATCTCTTTAGGGGATCGGCCTCCTTGGAACTATATAGGGGTTCCTCCCTCCAAGTTGCTGCTCAAAGGCTGCAAAAAAGATTCATCTATTGTTTATGAAAAGAGAAGGAATAAATGGCTATTTATAGGGCTTCTAAACCCTAACTCATAATAGGACTCCTACTTAAGACTCTTACTTCTAACAAACTCCTAATAGGACTCCTACTCAAGACTCCTATTCCCTTACAACTCCTAATTCTTCTCTAAGAAAAAACCTCCTACATGAATGCCCCTCTCAATTAGGACTCTCCTAGCTAGAGTCCTAATAGAATGTCCCTCTCAATTAGGACTCTCTTAGCTAGAGTCATAACAGTTTTACATGAATGTCCCTCTCAATTAGGACTCTTCAAATCAGCCTTGTCCTCGAGGCTAATGATTCATGAATTCTGGAAATTTGATCTTCATGTCGTCATAGTTCTCCCAAGTGGCATCTTCTTTTGGTTGGTAGGTTCGCCCACTATATTAGCACTTCATTAGTGGGTCGTCGTCGTCGAGTCATGATCCGTCGATCAATAATGGCACTTGGCTGGGTCTGGAGTTCTCTTTGGGTAAGCATATTTGGTAGATGGCTTTGGGCTGTCTCCAAGCACCTATTTAAAACTTCTGTTTGGCTGTTGGTTTGTGGGTGATATGTCGTACTCCTTTTCAATTTAGTACCCTGCATATGGAATAACTTTGTCCAAAATCTGCTCTTGAAGATGCAAGTAGAATTTGTCACAAGCACAATGCGTCCCTTATAGTATAATTCTTTTGAGTCCCGATTGTAATGAGCCACAGAGCTTTGTGCTTCCTCCAATTTTTTTTTTTTTTTTTCTTTACTAGTCTCCGAATCTTCTTGCCATTCCATCTTAATATCTTCAAGGAAGTCGCTGGTTGGAAGTAAAACGACCGAAAATTCAGCTTACTCAGGTAGCTGCAAAAGCGCATCTACAACAACATTCTCTTTCCACATTTTGTAAGTTATTTCATAATCAAATCCAAGAAGTTTTGTTACCCATTTTTGCTGCTCAGGGGAAGATATCTTCTGCTCCAAGAGATATTTTAGGCTTTTATGGTCAGTCTTGATTTGAAAGTATCGCCTGATCAAGTACAATCTCCACCTCGTTGCTACGCACACAATGGCGAGCATCTCCTTATCATATGTTGACTTATTTTGATAGGAGGGAGATAATGCCTTGCTAGTGTATGCTAGTGGTCGACCATCTTACATGAGAATGGCTCCAATTCTGACTCCAGATGTGTCGGCCTCAATAATGAAGGGTCGGTTGAAATCTTGTAGTGTTAGCACCGGCGTCGTCGTCATGGCTGCCTTAAGTTTGTCAAAGGCAGCGGAGGCTCTGTCCAACCATTGGAAGACATCTTTTTCTAGTAAGGAAGTAAGTGGTGCACTGATCTTTCCATAGTTTTTCACGAACTTGCGGTAGTAGCCTTTTAAACCCAGAAAGCCATATAGCAATTTTATGTTTCTCGGGGTCGGCCAATTTTGCATTGCTCCAATTTTAAAGGGGTCCATCGTCACACCTTCCTTTGATATGATATGCCCAAGATATCCCACCTTTTGTTGAAGAACGTAAAAATTTCTAGTGGCCGTTGTGTGTTCGAAAGGCGGTTTTCGGTATGACTTCTTCATACACTCGTATTTGATAATACCCGGATCAAAGGTCCATCTTTGTGAAGATTTGTGCTCCCTTTCATATAGCAATTCATCTAGTACTGGAAATAGGGTATTTATCCTTGATGGTTATGCCATTGAGAGCTCGGTAATCAACGCATATTCGCCATGTTCCGTCCTTCTTGTGTACAAGTAGCACCGGTGAAGAGTAGAGGTTGCAACTCGGCCGAATAACTCCTGTTTCGAGCATCTCTTTTATAATCCTTTCTATTTCATCCTTCTGGAGATGTAGATACTGATATGGCCAAGTATTTGCTGAAGATTTTCCTGGAAGAATCGTTATACAATGATCATGCCGACGGGTAAGAGGTAGGTTGCACGGTTCGTCAAATATATTTGAAAATTCAGCAAGCAAAGGAAGTAGATTTGGATCTTCAAATTCTATTGGCTCTCCCTTAGTTTGCTGCTCAAGTTATACCAAAAAGCCACTGCATGCTTTATGTAAAATATTCTCCATTTGTTGTGTATAAATCGTTGTTATGTCACCCCCATATTTCCCGTGCAATGTCACCTGTTTCTCCTTACTGTAAAATTTCATAATTAGTTTCATAAAATTTCAGAAAATATCACCTAATGTCATCAACCATTTAATTTTGAGCATGGCCTCATGATTGTTAAGAGGGAGAAGGAAGAAATCTGTAATTATCTCTTGGTCCTTCAGCAATAGTTTCTCTTGCGGGCGCCTACGATCACAATTCAAAATCCGTCCGTCGATGACCTTAACATCAAACCTGCAGCGATTCTCGATAGGTAATGCTATCCAAACAACAAGCTTACTATTTAGGAAGTAAGTAGTACTGCCCGTGTCGATGAGAACAGTGATCGGTTGTTGTTTGAGAAGGTGTCACGCCCCCCTGAATTATCGCATTCAGGAAGTGTGACCCTGTCTAAAAATCAATAATATTATAATTGATCATCAATTCAATCCAGGATCCAATCTAACAATTTGAGGATACTAAGAATCATTCAAAAATCAATATTCACAATTCATAAACATGTACATTACATAAATCATAATCCACTTCACTTAGAGATTCACAAAATCCAAAGACAAGTCAACTAAACATCAACCACAACACAAATCCATAATCATAGAAGTATATACAATCACAAAAAGATAATTATTTACCATGAGTTCTTATCCTTACACATCTTAAACTTATCATTCCATACACATGAGCGGTCCTTTGACATTTTACAACACATAAGTATCAACAGATCCTTAACATTACATCAGAAGTAAAGTTTACTATACAACAAAAACCATCATCCAACAAAGATTAGCTTAAAAATCTTCTAGCCTTTCACTGCTTTAACCCAATTCTAGCTTTTCAGTGCGTG